>NW_022437005.1:3866712-3882625 GCF_009761245.1 Sapajus apella
AGAAAGAAAGAAAGAAAGAAAGAAAGAAAGAAAGAAAGAAAGAAAGAAAGAAAGAAGGAAAGAAATCGGCCGTTACTAGCTTTTAGCAGCATCGAAAATAAAACTAGATAAATCTTCAGAGAGAGAAGGAAAGGAAAGAAAGAAAGCAAGCCAGTTGCTAGCTTTTAGCAGCATTGAAAATAAAATTAGAGAAATCTTCAGAAACTGACTTTTCTTTTCTTCCTGCTCCATACCCCTCGACTTCATTATCTGTAAGTGAAAGGGAGAAGCACAGCAAAAAAAAGATTCATTTTTTTTTTACCACAAATTAAAATTTTGACACAAATTTTTAGGAGGCAGAATGTTTGTTTTCAATAGATTTCTTTTTCTTTCTCACATTACTGTTCTCATTCACACATTTAGGGTTATTGAAACGGAAATGGATACTTCTGCCCCGGTATCTATTCTCCCCTTCTTTCTCAAAAAGAGAAGCCGAACCTTTACCTCAGCTTACCTACTGAGGATAAAAACCTTTTCTGGTCTACTTTAGAGTTGGGTGTTACTGTGTGACTGTTTTCTGGCAAATGGGACAAGCTACGCAAAAACACCTTGTGACTTCTGGGAGCACATTTAATGGAAAGGACAAGCACTAATTTGCTCCTTTCTCCATCTGCTGTTCAAAGCATCACTGTGATGGCTGGAGCTCTAGAAGCCACCTTGGTACATGAGTTGGAGTCAGCATGCTGATGATGACAGCACAGTACAAAGAGAGCTGAGTCCTTGGCAGACCATGAAGCTGCTAGCCCTGAAGTGCTTCCCTCCAGACTCTATTTATATGGAGTAAAAACAAATTCTATTTTGTTTGTGTCACTGTCATGTTGTATTTTCTGCTATTTGCAACCAATTTATTAATAATTTTAACTATGCTGGTTGGTTTGTTGGTTTTGCCTGCAAGTCTTCATTTTCTCACCAACATACTGTATCCTACCAACAATCTTACAGAAAAGTAACCTCCATACTGAAGGTTGCCCTTTTTTAGTTCTAAGAGAACATACATTTCCAAGCTTCTAAAGCAATTTCAGTATACCTATCAGTAGGTGTTCAGCTGCAAGTAAGACAATTCCTCACTCAAACTACCCTAAGCAATAAGCAACTCGATCATAAGTTGATGTAAAATTCAGATGCTTAACAGGTTGCTCAATTCAGTGGCTCCATTATGTCCAGATGGACCCAGGATCTTTTCGTCTCCTTATCCTCCCATCCTTGTTGTCAGCCTCAGCCTCAAGATGGTACCCAGATGTACTTCTCGGCATCATATCCAGACACTGCCATGTCCACAAAAGTAGAGAGACTTTGTGTTTCTTTCACAGAAACAGGGTTCCTCCCATTGACCAGATTGGGTCACATACCACAGACTCATTGTCAAAGACAGGGGATTATCCCTAGAGGATCTGGAGCTAGGGCAGTGATGAAGGGTTGCATACAAAGAGCTAGATGACGTCCCGTCTGGATGATATTTGGGTGTTTAAGCAGTTTAGGACTCTTTCAGTAAAGAAGGGCAAACAACCAATGGCAGCCACCAGAAATATAAACCAACTATACAATTTCATTACATCTTGATCATTAATATAAAATCTTTATGTCAAGTCCAAAGATATGAAGAGAAATACAACTGTACTTCACCTATTATTCATCTTATACAGTAACTTTCAGCAATAAGGTTGAGACCCTCTCTCTGATTGTATCCACTTTCCCTTCCTCATACATAGATGCCTACTCTTCTATATTTAATGTTCATAATGTCTACGTAGTTATATAAGAATTAAATATTTGTTTGTATCTCTAAGAAACATTGGGTATTACCTAGTAAACCTAAAGATTAGCATACCCTAGGACACAGCAATTTTATTCTTAGGCACATGCTGTTTTGCAAGTTCTAAAAATGTACATAAAAGCATAGAGCTATTATATATTTTTTCAACTTGATTTTTTTCTCAATATTATGTTTGTAAGACTTTGCCATATTGTTATGTGCAGTTTCAGCTTATGTATTTTCATTGCTTGCATTGTATTTCATTGTATCAGTATGCCAAAGTTGACTTACCCATTCCCCAGCTGATGGAATTATGCTATTTCCAAATGCTTGCTGTTATAAAATTCTCTTATGAACATATCGTATGTGTCTTTTTGATCAACAGTGCAAGAGTTTCTCTAGATACAGTCCTAGGAATGAAATTGCTAGGTCATCAGATGTATACAGTTCAGTTTTAGTAAATGCTGCCAAATTCTTTTCCAAAACGTTAGTACCAATTTACTCACCCAGCAGCAATGAATGAGAGCTCTTTCTGCTCTGCATGTTTTCCAATACTTGATAGCCTCAGATTTCTCATTTTGGCCAATTGATGGTTAGGAAATTCTATGCTACTGTTTGAATTTCCATTTCCAAGATAGAGTGTTTTTTCACATATTTATTGCTCTTTGCTATTCTCTCTTCCGTAACTCTTCCTTTCACATACTTTATTCATTTTGTGGTTAAGTAGTTTGTCTTATTGATTTGTAGAAGTTATTTACATATTCTGGATTGTACTTCTTCCTTTGTTACATGAACCTCAGATATATTATTTCTGGCGGTGGCTTGCCCTTTCACTTTCTAATGGGGTTATTGATGAACAGAAATAATAGATTCTGGTATATTCATGTTTTCTTTCAAAGTTTGCACTCTTTTTCATAAGAAGTCATTTCCTGCTTTGAGGTTGAAAGACTGTTATATTTTTCCTTCTAAAGTGTTAAGGATTTAAAACACCACATTATCTTTATCTTATCTGTTACGTTACAGAGGGTTTTTATGATTCAGTTCTAAGATTTAAAAAATTATTTTGATTTCTTCTTTGACTTCTAAGAAAGTTAGAATAAAAATGATAAATACGTGGGGCTTTTATGTGGCTTAATTTTTTTTAAGGATAGTAAAATAAACATAAAGATAACAACATTTATTATCTTAACTATTTTATGTGTACAGCTCAGTACATTTACATTGTATGCAACCATCACCACCAATTCCATAATTCTTTTAATCTTGCAAAACTGAAGCTGTTCTCATTAAACAACTCCCCACCCCCCATTTCCCATCCTCTTACATTCTCCCTTCTCCTTTCTGTATCTGTGAATTTGACGACCCTACATACTTCATATAAGTGGAATCATACAATATTTGTACTTTTGTGACTGGCTTATTTCACATAGCATAGCTGTCTTCTGGTTCATGCATGTTGTAGCATGTATCCGATTTTTCTTCCTTTTCAAGACTAAATAATATTCCATTGTAGGACAGAAATGTTGTTTGCCTTTTCATCTGTTAGTAGACATTTGGTTGTTTCTACCAAAATGAATAAGGGCTACTGTGAATAATGCTGCTATGAATATGGATGTACAGATACCCGTTTAAGCCTCTGATTTCAATTTTTTGGAGCATATGCCTAACAGTGAAGCTGCTGGATGATATATGGTAATTTTGTTTTTAATTTGTTTAGAAACTGCCATACTGTTTCCATAGTGGCTACATCATTTTACAACTCTGTCAGCACAACAGTGCACAAGGATTCCAATTTGTCCACATCCTTATTGATATTTGTAATTTCTGTTTAACAGTAGTCATCCTAATGTGTGTGAGGTGGCATCTCATTGTGATTTTGATGCAGTTCCTTAATAATTATTGATGTTGAGAATTTTTTTCATGTGCTTTATATGCCATTTATATGCCTTCCTGGGAAAAAAGCACCAGTTCAAGTCCTTTAGCCATTTTTTAATTGGGTTGTTCAGTTGTAGGAGTTTTTTATTTAAAAAAAAACAACATTCTGGACAGTAATTTCTTGTCAGATATATGGTTAGCAAATATTTTCTCCCTTTTTAGAGGTAGCCTTTCCACTCTGTTGATTATGCCCTTTGATGCACGGAGGTTTATCGATTCTTATGATGTTCAACTTTTTTCTCTTATTGCCTGTGCTTTTGGTACCATATCCAAAAAAAAAAAAAAAAAAAATCCAACGGCTGAAGCTTTTCTCTCCTTAAAGAGGCGATGGTGACAATACTTGCCTGCAAGAGTCTGTTTGGGCTGCTGCAACACCGTCACAGACCGGATGGCTTAAACAAGAGGCATACATTTTCTCCCAGTTCTAGGGGCTGGAAGTTCAAGCTCAAGGTGCCAACAGGGTTGGTTTCTTGTGAGGGCTCTCTCTTTGGCTCACAGCTGCTGCCTTCTTGCTGTGTCCTCTCATGGCCTTTCCTCTGCACTTGCACATTCCTTGTCCCTCTTCCCCTTCAGGAAGACACCAGACTTTTTGGATTAGGGCCTCACCCTTATGACTTTATTCAACCTTAATCACCTCCTTAAAGGCCCTGCCTCCAAATGCAGTCACATTAGGGGTTAGGGCTTCCATCTATCAATTTTCAGAGGACACAATTCAATTCACAGCACCAACTCAGAATTCTGTGAGATAATAAGTGTGACTCATTTAGCATAACGCTGCTATACATTTTATCCTCCATTAATGCTAGCAGTGGGCATTTACACCATTGCTAGCTATTATTGTTTAAGACTATAATTAAGGGTGTGTGAAATTGAGCTGAGAAGTTCGATATGACTAAAAGTTTATGTCACTTTTAAATGCTTGAGACTCAACTCAATTCTACCCCTTAAAAGTTATGTGAATTCATGCAAATTACTTAGTTCATCTGAAACTTAGTGGCTTCCATTGTAAAATGGGATAACAGCAGCAGCCTCATTTCGGGTTTTTTGGGGGGATGAAGATGTGAATTAAATAAAATAATGCATTTAAGGTGCTAAGCACATGACTGGCACATAGAAACCACTAAGTGAATGGTAGCCACTGTAGCACCCAAGATAGAGTGGATTTATAATAAATGAAAAACACCTGAGGTAACTGATAATTATGTGCAGTGAAAATGACAGCGCCGGGATAGTATGAAAACTTCAAGCCATAGAGTTTATCCATTTGCCAGAGATGAGCCACTTCCATGGTTTTAAACTTTCCAGGAACCATCCCAATAAAAGAAACATGAGCAATTAAAAATTTCACAGTATCTACAAGGTGAAAACCAATCAGCTGTTTAGAAGAAGCACAACTATTTATGATTTTACAAATGGATAGCATTTTATTCTGTGAATCTTCAAGAGTTTCTCTATCTCCTCCTGCTGTCTAGGGTCTCACAGCTGCTGGGTTCCTGCCCCTTCCAAGCCTGTCATGTTCTATGAGCTGCTTTCCATTAAATTGCCTTTTTTGCTCAATTTAGGCTAATTTTGGTTCCCTATGGAATTAAAGATGCCTGTTCCACCCAAATACCCTTACGGGGCACATATTTTGCCTTGACTCTCTGAGAGTTACTGTCCCAAGTCACTGATATATATTAACCTTTAATCACATGAAGTACATGATGTAGGTACAACTGGGGCTCAGAAAAGTTACATGAAGTAGGTACTATTGGGGCTCAGAAAACAATGCCCTAAAGTATGGCACTTTGCAATGCTGAATGCTTTGAACTAAAGGAGGACCATTCCCTCTAACCTTCTCCCACCCCCTGTCTCTCACCCCTCTTTCCCTTTCAAAGTGCAGGAAGTGGCTTTCTTTGAAGTCCCCTTATATGACTACAGAAAGTTCCTCCAGAGGCATGTAATTTTCATGAGCCTCCCCACTAGAATGTCATCAAACAGTAGATAATTCATAGGAAAGGAGACTTCTGAGGACTGCTATCTGTATACTAAGGGGCTTTCCTTGTATACTAAGACAGCCTACACTCACCATGCATTTCCTTCCTTAGCCTGCCCAGAGCTTGTGTCACCACCTCCTCACCAGAAGCCTCAAGACCCTATTTCTTTCTGTAGCTCCAATAGCTAGTGGAGCTTCAACTGCATTGCCCATCTTTGAGTCTTTTGCTATTTGTCAGGCTCCTGTGTAAATGCATGTTAAATCTGTATGTCTTTCTCCTATTAACCTGTCAGCTGTCAAGTCTATACCAGAGGCTCAAATGATTAAGACTTCAGAAGGTGGAAAGAAAATTCCCCTCACCCCATAGTTCAGTCAACACCTCCATTTTACAGGTGAGGAAATTGAAGCACAGAAAGGTTAAAAAGTTTTCTAGGCTCATCCAGCTACAAGTGACAGAGCAAGCATACAAATAAGACTGTCCATGACGTTGACCACTGCCTTTCCATCTTAGAAACCAAGGTCAGTGCCGCCAGGCTGTTTCTGACAACATCCCTCATTGCAGGCTTAAGGCATCATGTCGTAGCCCAGTTAAGAATAAGCAATCTTTGTGGGGAGCAAAGTGATGCGGATCAGGTGTGTGGCTGTTTATAAATCTACCTTAATTCAGGGATACTTCAAAGTATCTAGAGGAATGAAAGGGTTTCACATCCATCATACATTTCTAATTAAATCCTGTTTCTTTTTGCTGAACATTTGAAGATGTTGACCAGCTCAGCATTCCAAATTATACACCCCATCAAGTACCAGGCAGTCAGAAGCAGAGTAAGTATTAGTGCAGGTCAGCCTTGTTAAAATTATAGTTCTGTTATTTCCTAGCTCAGGTATCTAGAGAAGGTTATTTAAGTTCCCTAATTTTCTCATCTGTAAAATGATATCTGTCTTATAGGGTTGTTTCGGTAAGCATAGTTCCTGACAAACAGCAGGTGCCTAATGTACATCAGCTCCTGTTACTGTTGTCTATATGTGCTGCCGTTACCTGCAGTGCAGCCATCCTGAGGTGTCAGTTAACTACAGGACCACTGATTAAATGACTCAAGAGCTTGAGGGTAGGATTGTTACTGTCTAAAAGACAAGGAAAAGGACAAGTTCCTGAATGAACATCTTCTCCATTTCCCCTTAGAGTTGAGCAGAGGAACCACTTGTCATCTGGTCCACAAGGTTTCCACAGAATAAACTTTGGTTGATTTAACCACATGGATAATTGGGCAAACTATATCTTCCAAACATGGTTGCAGAAACATTCCAACGCTGATCTAATCACCAGGCACTTTGGCCATATGAAAAGTAAAATAAAGCTCAACGATCAGAAAGTCCAATTTGGAAGGTTAACTTCTTATAAAAGTAGCTAATGGCAGAGTGCACACTTGAATGAGATGATTTGTTTCATAGGGATGTTAGATATGCAGAGTTTGATGGAAGGTGGGTAGAGATGGAGTGGTTTGACAAACCAAAGATTTTGGCTATAGATGATTGCCCTTTATCCTTATAATAACCAGCATATGTCGTAATAATAAAACCTTGCCATCTGGAGAGAATGCTTATCCTTTTATATTTACATTACCACCAAAGAGCATGCACCCAGACTAGCCAAGTATTTATGTAACATCACCAAATTGAATAAGCACCTAGGAGATATTCCTGCAGTAAATATAGGAGGATCACAAGCATAAAGTAGACATGTAGAGCAACTAGAACCCTCACACACTGCTGTCGAAAATGTAGAATGGAGCAACTACTGGCAAACTATTTGGGGGTTATTTAAAAAATTCAAACATAGAGTTAAATTTGACCCAGCAGTTCTACTCCTAGGTATGTTCCCAGGAGAAATTAAAACACACACGCATGCAAGAAAAGTTGTGTGTGCATGTTTATCATACCATTATTCATTATTGCAAAAAAAAAAAAACCCTGGAAATGACCCAAATATCCATGAGCTAATGAATGGATAAATAACATGGTGCTTCCACACAATGAACTATTATTAAATAATAAAAAGGTGTGAAGTATTGACATATGCCACAAAATGGGTGAGCCTTGAAAGTATTATGCTGAATGAGTGAAGGCAATCACAAAAGATCACATATTGTATGATTCCAAATATGCAACAATTCCAGAATAGGCAAATCTATGCAGAAAGAAGTAAAGTAGTGAATGCCTAGGGCTTGGGGGAGGGTGGAGCAGGGAGTGATTGCTAATGGGTAAGAAGTTTATTTTTGAAGTGATAAAAATGTTCTAAACTTACATCATGGTGATGATTGCACAACTCTGTGAATGTACTAAAACCATTGAGTCGTACACTTTGGATTGATTCTGTGGCATGTAAATTGTATCTCAATAAAGATGAAAAAGGAAAGGATTAAGTAGGCAGTTTGGTTGAAACTAAGGAGGGAAACATTAGCCTAAATGTAGCTATGGGGATGAATCACAGATGGAATACCCAGGCCAATAAAATCCAGAGCAGTGCCTCCCACCTGGGAGCGACGCTGCCAGCCAGGGGACATTACATTTGGCAGTGTCTGGAGACATTTGTGTTATCACATGAGAGAGGGTTGCTATTGGCACCTAGTGTGTGGAGGCCAAGGATGCTGCTAAATGTCCTAAGATGCATGCAGGACAGCTTCCAACAAGAAAGACTTATCGGCCCAAAATGTCAACAGTGCTGAAGTTGAGTGACCCTGCTTTAGCCGAAAGGAGTTAGGCAAATAGTAGCACCTGCTTCATAGGATTGTTCTCACCTCCACCCCACCAAAAGAGTCTGGGTTAAGTGGAGATAGGAAGTTGTCACCTAATGGATCATTTATACTAAGAATTTCACAGTCTAACAGTCTACAGTCTGATTCCTAGAGTTGCTTACCACCCGGGGTCCACCTTGGTAGAAATTTACCACCATTTGATCAGTTTCCAAGAGCTGGTAGTTTAAAACTAAATAGAAAATAGTTTATCATTCATCTGCTCCAACCAGCGTGTTCTGTGTTTAATGAATCTTTCATACATTCTTGGGAAACAAAAAAAAGTATCGGTAATTTATTTCCAAAGACTGGAAAACAAATTTGTGATAGTTTACAAATAATCGGAATCCATTGTCCCTGTGTTATTTTGAAATCCAGCTTCACAGGCTCATAAAATATTGGCAAAGTAGGGGAAGGGATTTTTAGCCATTATGTAGACCAGAAATATTTATTTCGTAGAAAATCTATACTGAAGCCAATAAAAACACATGGCAGCTGGAAGACTTCTCATAGTACTTCTAGAGATACTTTATAATTAGCCACACTTAGAGACAAGCCAAACAGCCAGTCAATCAAGCAAATTAGTGGCAAGGAACTTGGGAAAAGGATATGTTATAAAACTGGGCACATAACAAGCACATACAGAGAATTCTCCCAGAACTTGAGAACATTAAATTGGACTCAGTTGGTCTGTCAAATATAAATAAATGGCCAGGGGGTCAGGAGGTTTAGTTCACTTATATCCTAGAGACTTTAAAATCTCATTTTCTTTATGTATAAAACAAAAGAGTTGGAGTAAATGAGGAGCTCTTAAAATTAGTGGAGCTTATTAAATATATCTAGATTTTCAAACCGAATTCCTAGGAAGTCTGAATCCATTAGTCTGGAGTCAGGCATAGGCAGTCAGGCTTCAAGTTATGAATGATTTTCATGTACATCCTGGTTTGGGAATAACAGGACATAGTTATCATATTGATCACAGAGATCCAGGGCTTAGCATGGTGAGGCAGGAATCATCCCCTGCATGGAAATCATAAAGGAAAATTAAAGAAATCTGCCAGGGAAGATGAGGGCCTGGTGAAGAGGGTGCTAAGGGGAGGGAGGATTCCCCAGTGCTGGATGCTGTTGCTATGGCAACTCATCTTTTCCCAGCATGTGTTCTGAAAAGCTGCCTGTGCCATGCGGGGCAGTGGGTGGGGGAGGCTCCAGGTCTGATGGAGTGCAGATTGTTCATGTCATCAATTTGGAGATGAAGACTTGTGAATAGAGCAGGATAATCAAATAAAAGCATGTCTTAATATGAAGGATGAACAGCATTTCTTAGCAATCTTAAATGTTTGGATGTTTGGTTCGTGTTCATTACAGGTAACACAAATGGAACCCTGTTTTCTACTTTGTTTTGTTTTCTAGAGATTTTTCTGAGTTTGATACTTTAATGCTTCTCTCCACCCAAGCCCTCGCCTCATGGAGGTTCATTGTATCCTTATTTAGAAGAACAACAAAAATGACCCAAAAAGTTTAGACTGATTGAAGTGAAGCAGTATGCCTAACCTCATAGCGAGCCCCAGGAGGGCAGACTCCTCTTCCACTCTGAGTCAGTCCTTCCGCATCATTTGTTTTCTCCTCATGCTCCCTGGAAGATGACAATGACGGGAAGGGAGGAGGTCAGCTGTAGAATGGAATACTAAGTGTGAGGAATGAAGGTCCCTGGGAGAGCCTGACCCACTCAGGGTTGTTTCCTCGCTGATGGATCAGCAGTAGAAGGTGATGGACAGGAGGATGTCTGAAATGCGCACTGCAGTCACAGCTTCTCTACTGATCCATCAAGTCTAGTGTTTATGAGAACCTAAGCATTTTACATGAAGTACTTGCTTAGTCCCCAGAACAACCCTCTGGTGTAGGTTCTATTGTTTATCCCATTTTACAGAAGGAAAGTTGAGATTTTGAAGGTTTCTATGACTTATTCAAGATCTCGCTGCTAAGTATGTGATAGAACAGGCCCAGACATACGTCTGTCAAAGCCTGTGTTCTTGACTACCACTGTCTCCTAATGAGCCATACAGCTTTTCTTATGTCTACATGAAGGGGTTGGCTTAGAAAATCGCATCTTCGAATAGGTGTCACTTGAAATAAGTTTGGGGAATATCCAGTGAAATCAACATTTGTTTACAGGACTTATCAAAGCCTACTTATTATGCTGATATGTACTGATAAAACATTCATCCATTTCTCACATTTATTTGATCTTGGAATAGTTACTCTCATCTTACAGGACTATTGCTGAAGGCAACTCACTTTAGGAAATACAGAATTTGCTGATTGTTAAGAGCCTGATTAATACTAAAGGCTCTTCTTTCTCTGCTCATTCTGGCTATGTTCTTAATCTGTCACGCATTCTCTACCCTTATCCCCTCACCTTTTTTTTTAATGACAACTTCATGCAGGTACTTTTTGGTAATAGCCATTGTTATATGTGTGAGGTGACATCTCACTGTGGTTTTGATTTGCATTCCCTGATAATTAGTGGTGTTGAGAATATTTTCATATGCCTATGGGACATTTATATGTCTCCTTTTGAGAAATGCCTATTTAGGTTCTTTGCCAATTTATAAATTTTTTTGTGTTGTTATATTGTTTTAGTCCCTGACATGTTGTGGATACTAAAACTTTATCAGATGTATGTATGGTTTGCCAATATTTTCTTTCATTCTATAGCTTGTTTCTCCACTTGTTTGTTTTGCTGTGCAGAAGCTTTTGGGTTTGATGCAATCTCATTTGTCTGTTTTTGCCTTTTTCCCTGTGCTTTGGGGTCACATCTAAAACCATCATTGCTGAGACGAAGGCCAAGAATGTTTTTAATGTTTTTTCTTCTAGCAGTTTTATAGTAGTTTCAGGTCTTACATTTAAATCTTACTAAGTTGGATTTTTTATATGGTGTGAGATGAAGTTTAAATTCCATTCTTCTGCATATGGATGTCCAGTTTACCCAACACCATTTATTAAAACTCTTTTCCTCATTGTATATTCTTGGCACCTTTGCCAAAGATCAATTGAGTGTAAAGGCATGGTGTTATTTTTGGGCCTTCTATTCTCCTTTATTCCAGTACCATGCTGCTTTGATTAATATAGCTTTGTAGTACATTTTGAAGTCAGGTAGTGTGATGCCTCCAGATTTGTTCTTATTGCTCCAGAGAGTTTCAGCTATTATGGATTGTTTCTGGTTCCAAACAAATTGTAAGATTGTTTTTTATTTAATTTCTATGAAAATATAATTTGAAATTTCTTAGGGATTGCATTGATTCTGTAGACTACTTTGTATTATGGACATTTCAACAATATTGATTCTTCTGATCCATGAACAGGGATATATTTCCATTTATTTGTTTCTCCAACTTACTTCATCTTTTTTTTACAGTTTTAAGTGTACAGATCTTTCATCTCCTTAAAGTTATTTCAGTTTTGGGGTCTTTTTTTGATGCAATTATAATTGGGATTGATTTTTTAAATTTCTTTTTTCAGGTACATTATTGCATATAGAAAGTTTATTTCACATACACACAAACATGATCACACACATATACATAAACACACATTGTGTATTGAAACTTTGTTGTATATGGAAATTTCATTAGTGTATAGAAAGACAATTGATTTTTGTATGTTGATTTTGTATCCTGCAACTTTACTGAATGCATTCATTAGTTCTAACCGATTCTTGGTGGAATCTTTGTGGTTTTCTATATGTAAGATCACGTCATCTTCAAACAAAGACAATTCTATTTCTCCTTTTCTGAATTAAATGCCTTTTATTTCTTTTTCTAGACTAAATATTCTATCCAGAACTTCCAATGTTATATTGAAAACATTAGACCTGGAGCCCGGGGCCATTAGAGTCAGGCTCACATTTACTGGGGACAGGCCTGGTGCTGGGGTCCATGGTGAAGTCAGGTGCTCACTCTACCCTCATGAGGAAGGCATCTTCTTGTGCTCTGCTGTATGGGCTTGGGAGACAGGTGATGTGGGTAACATGAAACCATCCTTCCTACCCTCTTCAATGCATCCTTCCTCATTTGTGCTCCATCAAGGTGTTGTAATCTCTCACCTGAATTCCTTAGCTCTCCAGGAGGTATTTTACCTGTGAATGGTTGTTTAAACTGATGCTTTTGTGAGGGAACAAGTTCTGGGAACTCCTATTTCACCATTTTAGTAATATCACTTCTGTCCATCCAGTTTTAAAGTCAGTATTCTGACTTCTGATCAAATTAAGGATTATTGCTGGGAATGGTCAAATGTTGCATAGTTTCTCAGTTGTTTCACCAGCCAATAAGAAGCTTTTTGTATTGAATTAATTTCCAGGCCTTTTTTTTTTTTCATTTCCCTTTTGATTTCACTAGCACAAAATAGTATATAACCCAGACTGCACCAGACATGCAAGTGAATTTGGCACAAGAGCAGGCATTCTGCCTGTCACTGTGACAGGTAGTTCATCAATACTCTGACCTGCAGAGGAGAAATCTAAAACTCCCATGTGTATTTGAGGGAACTGGGGAATGTTCATCTTCATTTGCAAAAGTAAGGCAATTGGAGACAATTCACTGAATTTTTCAGAAAGATGCTTAGTATTTCAGACATTTATGTAAAGAGAATTAATTGCACACTCTTCTTTTCTTTGTAGAGAAACAAGAATTTGAGGATCTCTGTCATTCTGTTGAGCTGTGTGACCTGGAGAACGCTCCTCAATTAATTCAAGAATTATCTGTGGGCTTTTTTTTTTTTTTTTTTGAGGTAGGGTTTTACTCTGTTTGCCCAGGCTGGAGTGCAGTGGTGTGATCTTGGCTCTCTGCAGCCCCCACCTTCCAGGTTCAAACAATTCTTCTGCCTCAGCCTCCCAAGTAGCTGGGACTACAGGCGTGTGCCACCATGCCCAGCTAATTTTTGTATTTTTAGTACAGACGAGGTTTCACCACATTTGTTAGCCTGTTCTGGAACTCCTGACCTCAGTGGATCCACCCTCCTTGGCCTCCCAAAATCCTGGGATTACAGGTGTGAGCCACGCTCGGCTATGAGCTTCTATTACAGAATCAGCACTTTGCTAGATCCTGGAGAGATGGAAACAATAAAGCACAGTCCCAGACACCAAGGAGTTAAGGTCTAATGTCTTCATATTATTAATATTCATCTCACCATTTACAGTTTGTAGTTTTCTAGAGAGAAATTAATACAGAGGAGGTTTTACTTATCAAGTTTTCTTTTGTGACAGAGCCAAATGTTTACAGATCGTTTAAAGTAATATTATTAAATATCTCCTCCAGTAAGTCTGATAAAACTGATCCCTTTGAAAATAGTTTTGTCAAAATGTCTTATTTTGATGTTGTATAGTAATATCAACATCTTCAACAGCCTTTGGCATGAATTAGCTTTTCTCAATCCCCAGATAACCCGGTGAGATAGGTAGTGTAGTTGTTACAATTCTGATCCAGTGGGCGTCTTAGAAAAATCTCTGAAGAGATAGAGGGAACTTTTCTAATGCTGGTTGAAGGATTGTACCTTACAGCTCTATAGCACTATGAGATAGCTGTGATCATCTCCACATGACAAAGATAAATGATGCGTTCTGCCCAGGATCATATAGCAGGTTAGTGCTAGACCAAAGCAAGAATTTGTCACTAGAAATGAAGCAAAATATTAATATGAATTTGCTGCTTTGCAGTAGGATGAAATCAAACACCCCTAAAAATAGTGGGCTTAAACCAACACAAGAGGGGCCAACCCCATACCCACAGGGGAGTGAACCTGTGTGGACTGACCCCCTGGTCATTCTCCCACCACATTCCACCAGGCCTTTAGAGAGTGCCTAAAGAGAGACTTGAATATCCTGACTTCCCTCTCTGGCTTTCAAGGTACACAGAAACCATGCTCAGCCCTTTTTAGGTTTTGACTTTTAGGCAGGATTTTGCTACACAGAGCACTTGTGTATAGCTAAGGGAAACTCAAAGGGGTTGATTGTGCCATGAATTATATAAGGCATTAAGGCAGGTTCATCTCCAGAGTTTTAGATCCAGGTATCTCTCATTAGCCATTTTCATTATATGATTCTTTATTAATTTACTCATTTGTTTACTTTTCCATTCATTTACTCATTCATCCACTGTCTCCTTATTTTTGAATTCCCAGATATACATAGCAAGAATAACTGCAGTCTTAGTATAATGAATCAAGCTGCCTAATATCGCTCCATTTCTCAGCTAACTAAAATTTTTCCTCCACAGTTTTGGTTGTTAGAGTTCTTGAAAAGTTGAGAATACTTATTTTGAACACAAACCCTACAAGTTAAATAGACACGTTTTATGTGAGGTTTGCTTGGATTTGAACTGTGTCTTTTTTCCCACACTGTCTCTCTTGAGCATTTAGATATCTTGAAATTGGCTTCCATTGCTTTTATTATTAGCTCTGCTTCCACATTTAAAAAAGATCCTGAGCTGCTGGCTATAATATAGTTCCTGCCCCCAAAATATTCTAGTTATTAGGAAGAATGTTGGTCAAAACTCAGACACCAGGGCGGTAAGTGATTTCAAAAGAAGCCAGTCAGCGAGCTGTGACAACACTTTTTCCCATTAAAAGTATATTGCTTGGCCGGGCGCGGTGGCTCACGCCTGTAATCCCAGCACTTTGGGAGGCCGAGGCGGGTGGATCATGAGGTCAAGAGATCGAGACCATCCTGGTCAACAAGGTGAAACCCTGTCTGTACTAAAAATACAAAAATTAGCTGGGCATGGTGGCGCACGCCTGTAGTCCCAGCTACTCGGGAGGCTGAAGCAGGAGAATTGCTTGAACCCAGGAGGCAGAGGTTGCGGTGAGCCGAGATCGAGCCATTGCACTCCAGCCTGGGTAACAAGAGCAAAATTCCATCTCAAAAAAAAAAAGCATATTGCTTGTTCCTAATCAAATTACCATATGCTCATCAAAACCGTTTCTAGTATTTTCCAATGAATGATGCAAAGCTGGCTACCCTGCAATTAGTTACCCCAGCTTATATTCTTGTTTAAAATAATGATATTTCAAAATTTTCAGAACTCAGATATGTTTCTGTTATAAGACACTTTTGGTTAGTTAGCATTCAAACTGCAAGAACTGTGCTTTCTTCACCATCCTTGGCTCCCTGGAACCCAGCAAAGTACTGGGAATATAGTGCATGCATAATTATGGTAGAAATAATTATATTATTTTAATCATATTTTAGCTCTGTCATTTTCTTTGTCTTCTGGCCCTCACCGTAATGGAGGGTTGTTTCAGGTTTGTTAGGCTGGCCTTCCTTCTCAGAATGTCTTCTATTGACCCTACTTCTAATCCTGGCATCCCCAATAGTCATCTCATAGTTTACCTTCCTTTTTTTTTTTTTTTTTTTTTTTTTTTTTTTTTTTT
>NW_022437005.1:3882725-4042522 GCF_009761245.1 Sapajus apella
TTTTTTTTTTTTTTTTTTTTTTTGAGACAGAGTTTCACTCTTGTTACCCAGGCTGGAGTGCAATGGCGCGATCTCGGCTCACCGCAACCTCCGCCTCCTGGGTTCAGGCAATTCTCCTGCCTCAGCCTCCTGAGTAGCTGGGATTACAGGCACGCACCACCATGCCCAGCTAATTTTTTGTAGTTTTAGTAGAGACGGGGGTTTCACCATGTTGACCAGGATGGTCTCGATCTCTTGACCTCGTGATCCACCCGCCTCGGCCTCCCAAAGTGCTGGGATTACAGGCGTGAGCCACCGTGCCCGGCCTAGTTTACCTTCTAAGAAGAGAGGATATGGATGAACAGCTCCAAGATTACATATGGTATCTCATTTTATCTTCCCAGCTGGTGCTTAGAGATAAGTCCACTTATTGCCTTTTCACAGGTGAGGAAACCACAGAGCTGAAGGAACTGGCCTGGTTTGACTCTAATAGGAAGTGGTAAACCCCAGGTGTGAGTACGGTTGTTTGACTCCAAACTTAGGTTCTTTCTTTTATATCATTCTGCCTCATTTTCCAAGGATATCTTCTTCTTCAATTTTAGAGGTCAGCAGCTAGCTTTCTCTGTTCCTTCGCTTCCAAACCTCTAACGCTGTCACTGCCAATAGTTTTCTTTCTCCAGTCTCTTTATCTAGATCTACAAGACTTGACCCTTGACCCCCATATTCATATAAGTTTCTGGCTGTGTATCCCACCTCTACCCAATCTCTTCTGGCTGTTGCCTCCTCCCCTCTACCTTCCACTCTGTCCAACACCCCATTGCCTTTTCTACCAGAGCTGATGGCTCCCCTCTCCAACTAGTGCTGAATGCAAAGCTTGCCTTAACTTCTAAAACTCGATAAAGAGACAAGGCTGCTATATACAGAAAGTTAAAATATGATTCAAGATCTCAATTGTCACTGAAGATCACAATGTGAGCATGACCTCATGAATATGTATAACTATCTATTGGATCGACCATTTGTGCTATGAAAGGTGGTCAGGGAAGAACACCTGGAGGAGCAAAATTGAGCTGGATCGTGGAGGAATACAAGACCAAAATAGGTAGAGGACAGTGTTGGGGGCATGCCAGTCTGAAACAATGGCAGAAGGAAAAGTGCCAGAGTCCACGTGAACATGGCGAGCTCAAAGGATGAGGGGGGAACTTGAGTCAAAAGAGCTTCAGGATCACACCATGAGAAATGATGTGTTATTTTCAAGAACAGATTTAAAGGCCATTGAGGTTTCAAGGATAATGTTCTGTTTTATTATTTTCATTATTCAGTTCAATTTTTTTTTTTGGCAGATTGTTTAGAACATTGCTTTAGCATCTCAGAGGACAGATAAATTTAGAAGCTATGATTTAAATGCTGACTTGGGTATTTATCTGGTTCTATAGAAATGTACCTTGCATTTCCATAATAATTATTATTATTTTTTCTTCAATTATCTGTATTTTCAGCTTTGCCTCTGCTAATTCTTTCTTAGCAATGACTGAGTTGTATCTATTAAAATGAAATTTTTGTCTGTCCTTTTGTAATAAATTCAGCTGCAGCCTGAGTATTCTAACTGAATAGTCTGACTGCAGCTCTGACCTGACTTCATTTTTGAGACTGTGAAAAGCAATTAGGGATGGACAGATTTTCCCACTCAGCATCTGGAAATGCAAAGATACAGAGAAGGAGTCTCAAGTATCATTAGCATCACCCTTCTGCCTGCTTTTTATATCTTCATGTGAAATAGTCTGTTTCACTGCTGGCAAGGTCTCTGATGAGAGCTGTCCTTCTTCCTACAGAACATCAGATTTTCCCTCGATTGGGAAGGAAGAAATGGGTACATCTTTAGAAGTTAGGATGGGTTTTGTTGTCACATTGGCCTTCCACTGAAAGATATGTGACATAGGGCAATTTACACATTCTTGCCCATGTTAGTTTCTTCATCAGGAATTAGTTACTTCTGTAGATTTTGTGAGGATCCCACGAAGTAACACATATAAGACAACTTGCAAAGTAATAGTTTCCTTTAATAAAATGGACAGAAATTGTATTTCAGAAAGACTCCTTTCTCCCCCAGTAACAACATGGCTAGGAGTAGCAATATTTTTAGATGAGGAGAGGTGAGATGCAAATGTCAGAAAAGTGAAAAGGGGTATGGATTACTGTTAGAAACTTATCTTTCATTCAATAATAAATAAAATCAAAGTATATTTAAAGTTTTCTTAATGATTTAAATCTTACAGAAAAGTGAAAGTTGCAATACACATCAAAACTCAATCAGGTAAGGGTAAAAGATCAATAAGGAGGCTGAGGACAAAGATGATCTTTTGTGAATTCACAGCTTTGCCAAGGGCTTTTCTTTCTTACCATCCTCTTCTTCAGTTAATGGATAAATATCCATACATTTGCAGGACACTTTTGGCTAGTGGAATCCAGCAACATACACTCAACTAAGCTTTGCCTCTAGGTTGCAAGATAATCCAGCTTCTCGTGACTTAAGATGGACTCTGTTTTAAGCACGAATCCCTTTTTGCGGAAAAGGACTTAATAACAAAGCTATTCTTCATTGTAAAACCCAACTAACAGGGCTAACCTCAGGCTAACTCTCTTACTATATTTTCTTTTTGGGCATTCCATTTTTAGAAGAAATGACCAAATGACAAGAATGAAGTTTAAGTTACTCTAAATGGCATTTGATTACAAGAACTCTTCATCTGAGAGTCATGATGACTCGTGGGGTAATGTAATCAAACATAAAAAAAAATTGGTTATTGATATAACCCTATACAGGATAATTAGTGAAAATGGAGCATGAAGTACATAAAGGAGTATTTAGTTTTGGCAGGAAGCAGTGTCAGATAAGACACACCGCAGCCAATGAAAAAAGTGGTTGCCATGGTGACATTGATCAAGATTGGCAGATGTCAATTCTCAGGGTAAGCTGATGGTTACTAGGGATGCAAGGAGAGCTCACAGTGAGGAAATCCGAGGGTGTTAGGAGGATTCTGGGAGATTGACATCTAGACCGAGTGACTGATTCATATGCCCTTGTATTCTCCCTGCCTCAAAATTACCTTTATTTTATTCTGCATCTAAGAACCCTTGAAAGTTAAAGGTACATTCCCAGTTTGGCTGGACTTACCATTGTGAATCTGGACTGATTTTTTTTCCTTTACCTAGAAAGATCTGCAAACATCGTCCAAGAGAGACAGTCCTGTCTTCTGGGAGGATTTGAAGCCACTTAGGGGTTCTGTATTTCTGAACTGGATTAAATGCTATCTTCCAAAATAAAGTGGGATAATCAGGTGTGCTATCTATCACCTTCCAATCCCAAGCCTTCCTCGGTTTGCCTAGAAAATTGGAAACAGCTGAGGCTGTGATGATGAAAACTGAAAAATAAGCCCATTTATAGGAGACAATATAGGATCAGTGTACGTGCTCAGACACACACACACACACACACACACACACACACACACACACACACACGCATGGCTCTGTGATTCAGTCTTTAAATTTAAATTCTCTAAGTTTGCATTTAAAAATACAAATTCTCAGGCTTCCCCACAGATTTCCAAAATCAGAAACTCCAGCGTGGAGCCCTGCAATCTGTGTTTCAGTCAGAATTGTAGGGCAGGAGTCTCCAACCCCTGCGATGTGGATTGGTACCTGTCTATCATCTGCTAGAAATCAGGCTGCACAGGAGGTGAGTGGCAGGTGAGCAAGCATTGCTGCCTGAACTCCACCCCCTGTCAAATCAGCAGTAGCATTAGATTCTCAAAGGAGCAGGAACCCTGTTGTGAAGTGCACATGTGAGAGATCTAGGTTGTGCACTCCTATGAGAATCTAATGCTTGATGATCTGAGGTGGAAGAGCTTTATCCCCAAACCATCCCTCTCACCCCCAACTTCATTCCTGAAAAAATTGTCTTCTACAAAACCTGTCCCTAGTGCCAAAAAAGTTGGGGATCTCTGCTCTGGGGCATTCTGATGGGCATGCAGGTTGGAGAATCACTACGTTTAAAGAAACAGTAAGCGCAATGAGCCAGTCCCCAGAAGCGTTCCCCTCTTTTGTTTTAGTTATCCAGGAGACTAAAGTAATGTTGGCATTATGGTTATTTGTTGTGCCTTGGGGAATGAAGGCTTGGATGTTTCTTTTCATGTAGAAGTGAGTCCCATATTCTTTTAGGTGACTTCAAGAGGAAAAAACGCTATAACCTGAAAAGTTTACGTTAATCCTATTTAACTCCTGTATTCTGAGATTCCATCTTCTGTGTTGCATAGAACTGTGGGCTCCTGTCCACTACATGCCCTTTCTGTGAGTCAGAGGACATGCTCTCCTTGACTCCTACCATGGCTGGGCTCTCCCATTAGCATACTACAACAGAGAAAAGAATCTGCACAATCATGCAGTCTCTCCAGGGTTCAAAGAGAGCGGCATCGTGCCGATGTACGGAGGTGAAATTCTCATACTCTTAGTAACTGCTACTTGATTGTTTTTTATTTGTGAAATTAACCTTTGATTTGGTAGCTGAGATCGTGAGGATAAAAAAACATGCTATCTGAAGGAGGTGGAACTATAAAACAGTACCAAAGGGCTTTGCACGATTTCAGAGGAGGAAAGCCTGCTGCGCCTGAGGGAGGAGAGGAAAAGTGAGAAAGCAGAAAAAGGTGGGAGGGAGAAGAGACAACAGCACAGGGTGATGCTGGAGCTCATCTTGAGGAAAGGGGCAGTGATGAATCCCCTGTGGTTGCGTGGTGGAAGGACATTTCTAGATGCCTAATATTAAATTAAAAAACATTTGTGTTACTGCACTAGAAATGCTCCTTCTCTCCCCCGCTCTACTTGTAAACATTTTCTGTGTGCAGGATATTTTGTGTGTGGAAAACAAAGTGAAGAGGTTGGTTGGATTCTGAAGCAGGGAAGCAGCAGCCAGGAGACAGAGGTTGCATGCACGTAAACATGCCGTGAACATGTCTAGAAATATGGGGCAGGACTTTAAACTTCCACAGAGTATGGAAGTGGGATTTGGACTGTGCTTTATTCAAGTTTCTAAGACAAACAGACCTCAGTGGATGACAAATCTGCATTTTCTTGTGGTGGTATTTGTTCACAGTCATCATTCCAGGGAACAACTTTACACTGTCAGGTGCAGAGATAAATTGTGGATATTGCCCTCAACAAATGAAAGCAACAACAGTCTTCTCACCACCCTGGACTTCTCTCCTCTAGGTCAATATTTGTGCTGTCTTGTCTCTAAAAATGTAATCAAATTCACCATAGCCCTAATTTAATCCATGAGCAGAGAGCACGTATAAAGAAGACCTGAGCTCAGTGTACTTAGAACTTGTCTTCAAAATCTCTGTACATCCTGCTACCTTGACCTTGAACATTTTACAAAATCCATATGTTCTTGATCACAAGGACCTCTGAAAGCAAGTCATGAATATTCAGTGATAACTATCTTGGACCCTCTACAGTCTATTTCCAACCGCCACCATTTTGCTCAGCTTCTGACCCCTGAATTTTTTTCCTGTTTATGCATATTCCTCACTTTGATCCTTAAGCCAGGGGTTCACAAACTCACTACCTCAATGGTACAATCTAGATAACACAAAAAAGTGAAGTGAGTTGGGAGTAACCAATATGGAGTGGAAGGGAATGCGGTAAACCAGAGAACCAATGCACCATCTAACAGGCAGTGGCTACCAGCTCCAGCAATGTGCTCCCATGGGTGAAATGTAGACCCAGGTTGATAGATCTTCCAATCTTCCAATGACAACTCATTCCAAATCAGTGCTTGAGCAAAAAGAAGAAGAAGGAGGAGGACGAGGAGGAGGAGGAGGGGGAGGAGGAGGAAGAGGAGAGAAGAGAAGAAGAAAGAAGAAAGAAGAAGAAGAAAAAGAAGCTCTCGCATAGAACTTAGGATCCCAAGCTTCAGAGACTTTCTGGGTTCAATTTCTGAGTCCTCCACTTCCTTACTGAGTGACCTTGGCCAAATGGCTTAACCTCCAGGTGCTTCAGTTCCCTTATCTGCAAAATGAGGAGAGTAATAATCTTCACCCCTTAAAGTGGTAGTGAAGATGAAGTACATTAACAGATAATATACATGAATCCCTTAGAGGCATGCCTGGAAAGCAAGGCATGATACAGGTGCTGGCTGTTGTTATTAAGACTGAGGGCTGATTTGCTCCATGGCATTTATAACCTCTCATATGGAGGCTTTGGCTCTATACTTTGTAATGCCCCTGGCTGCCCTGGAAATACATCCCACTTACCTGGCGCGTCAGCCAGAGTGGAAATGTTGGTCATGTGTTATGAATCACTCTGTAGCTGGATTCTGATGCCATTGTTCAGGACTCCTGTGTCTTGATTCTGTTGGGCGCTGACTCTACTGTTCAGTTACTTGGGATGCAAATTTCTGCTCCTATAGCCCAGCTCCTTAGCAGGGCTGCCTTTGAGACCTTTCATACGTTCCCTCTGCTCCACTGTGCTGCTGTCCCAGACTTGAAACCTCATTTCCTGAATGGGCTTGCCCAGGCTGCATGTCCTTGTGGCTTTCTGCCCTGTGTCTCCCATGTTGACCTACTCCAGCCTACCTTTGCCTAAACCACGTCTAGAGAAAAAAATAATAAGCTGCTAAAGAGATAAGCTTAGCCTCTGATTTTTTTACACCTACAGTTTAGGAGCTCTGATCCCAAGTAAGAGAACATCTTCAACTTTCACACATTTTCAATATAACACCTCCTGGCCACCTCCCAACACACACACATAATATTAGACAAACATCAAGAAAAATAAAATAGCCAAAAATCAGCTACGTAACAACAAGACATTTATAAATATGAGAAAGGCAAAAGTCTGCAGGAAGAAAAGCTGGATAAGAAAGAGTGAAATCTGTAGCTTTAGTATCTAAAGAAGTAGTAACCAAACTGCTGTGCAGCACCAAGGCTCCAACAGCGAGGAACAGAACTTGAATGCACAATTACATTGAATATTGGACCCTAAAGATTACGAACAGCATCGCTAAAGGTAAAAGCAATGAGAGGAAACTTTGAAAGCTAGACTGGAGGCCATGCACGATAACATTTATATTTCATTTTGCAGGTTATAAGGCACTGTGCCCTCATGAAATTATAGTCATCTATTTTTACATCTCTCTGCTGAATCAGACCATTTGCTCTTCGAAAGCAAGAACTATGTCATTCCTATTTTGATCTCTGTTGCCAAGCACGTAACAGGTTTCCTGCATAACTGTTTCCTTCTACCGTCACAATATCCCACAAGACAGGCAAGGCTGGAGGTTTACCAGATATTGACTCTGTTATTACTAAACTTCCTTCATGCATTGTTCCTTAGGGAAAGAATCATGGTTTCTGATCCCACAGAAAATGAGTAAGGACAATGTAGAAATAGAGAAACAAGATGCCTTCATCCAGAAGAACCTTCAAGTTGGCTATTTATCCTCCAATTTGGTTGATTTAGAGGGTGTTGAACAAAGCAAAAGTTGGGCAACAGGAAGAAAACATGGTGCTAGAACATGATAAATAAAATCAACGTTCTGTCCTATTCTTTTGTATGCTCTGAGCTGTCTTGGAAAACACCCCATCTGCCTAGAGGGTCCTGGTTAGGGCCCTTCTTGCCATTCTCCTCGAGGAATAAAGAGACTGAATGCCTTTATGGATCACTCTGTATCCCCAAAATACAACCCTAAATTAAAGTCACCCCAAATAAACCAACAGTAAACTCACTGGAAATGAGCAATCCGCCTATGACCATGCTCACTTTCTCCACTTCTCTTGAACTTCTTCAGGCCTCCATTGTTTTTCCATCCATGTTTCTCTACTGAAGTCTCCACCATGACCAGGGAAGGCAGAGGAATGAGAATTCATTGAAACGTGGGGCTTGCCTTAGCCGAGATACTCAAGTCTGATTTGAAGGCACACTCAAGAATTGTCAAAATGAGATAGTTGTGCTGTTTATTTATTTTATCAGCAGATTTAAATTATTAGCACTTCTTCCATCCCATAGGTAATTTAAATTTGGCCATAGAAAGCAGAAAGTACATAGAACAGTTTTTGTCTTAGAGTGGTAAAGAAGGATCAATATTAAAAAATGAACAGGGTTATTTTATGAAGGTAGAATGAACTGATCTTAACTGCATATATACTGTCCAATCGTCTCATTCCTTGGGCCTTCCATTTGCTTTCTATAATTTATAATTCACAACTTAAACATTTAGCCATGAAATTAAAATAGTCTAAAAATAAAGTAGTACATTTTGGAGCCAAATAAATCCACTGCCATTAGCACACAGAAATTTTTATGCCACTAATTGCTAATTATTCAAATGGCTAACATAATCCAAACAGAAAGAAAACAAAGACAAAAAGCAGATCTGAGGAGAACTGAAAAAAGAAGCCGTGAGTCAAGCAAAGCAACTTCGTCAGATTCCCTGTCATTAAATTAACAGAGCTACCTTGCCTACTCCCAGTTTCTCTTGAGATGCCAAACTGGTTGTGTCATCTAAAAACAAACAGGCAGGAGAGGAGGGCGCTGGACGGGAGCTCTTCTTTCAGCCTTTTCTGGGCCCAGTTGTGAAGGGGTGAGAGTTTCAGGGCCCCAGGTGAGCAACGAGCTGGTGTCTTTACCAGGTTGTCATTAAGGAGAACTTTTTCTCCTTTTGTGTTTTTGGGTTCCGCTTCGGCCAATGGAATGACTCAGTACACTTTACTGATTATCCTTAGAAGAATTTTGTGTCGAGGAAGAGGCCAGGCTGAAGGGGGGAAGTGATCTTCCCTCCTACCTTTCTACTCAGGAGCTCCCATATGCACTTGTTCTGGGAGTGAGTGTCCCTGGCCTCCCATTGAATGACACAGACTTTCAGAACTGATTGAGGATTAAAGAAAGCATCCACTTCAGTTCCGACAAACTGAAGACCAGAGAGGAGTGGTAGTTTACTCAGGGCCACATGCTACTAGGAAGCAGAACAGGGATTTCAAGCCAGATTTGCTGATGTCTAGACCAAGGCTCTTTCAAGAAGCCCCTGTTCCCGCCCCTCTTCCCAATGAAAGCTTGTTTCTGCCCTATGCCAGAAGGTCTTTGATATCCTTGCTGTATTCTAATGGGTGACAGTTTGTATGAAAAAACAATCTCTGCTGCCATGTGATGTGAACATGTGTATTTTTTCTCTTTTGAATAACAAGCATTATTTGTCTAAATACTGCAAAGCATAAACATTATGGTCTGAAAACTCCACTCCTAGATAACCCCTACAGATTTTTAAAGGACACGTACATTTTTAGTAATAATAAATATAACATTTATTAAATTCTTATTATGTGCCAGATACTTTACATATATTAACTCATATAATTCCCAAAGCAGTATTCGGAGGTAAAAGTTATTGTTCCTGCTTTTTTTATAAATAAGAGAACTGAGGCATGTGGAATTCACACAGCTGTTGATGGAACACGGATTTAATTCCAGAAAGTTTGGCTTTAAAGCTTGTTGTACTGATTGATTGGATGCAACAAAAGTTATAAAATGTGGATCAAAGCCTTCCACTATGCCCTGCTGGCTTTCTCCCCCAAAAGTTTGCCAATTTTTAGTCTCTTACCAGAAAAAAAGTCATGCTTGTACCAACATACTATATCAATACACTTCTATTTGTGCCACACAGAGACACACGGGCTACTGTGTAGGTGTCCCCCTCTGCATGGCTGACCTCTGCCTCGTGGTCCTCGGGCCTTTACCTCTCTCTGGCTACCACAGTGCTTGGCCCTAGAGTCTGGGGATTTCCCAAGCTGCAATCCCTTAGGCTCTATGAGTGGGAGTGGGAGTGGGAGTGGGAGGCAGGTGGTATTCATTCCCTCCCTGAGTCAGCCAGTGGCTCCAAGAGAAACAGAAGGCAGACTCACTGCATTTACCCAGAGAGAGTTTAATGAAGTGGGCAGAATTGAGGACACCAGCAAGGAAGGGTGAAGCCCCCAGAGACCAGCAGCAGTAGGAAGCTATCACCATCTCAAGGGTGGAAGGTGCAAGGGGAGAGAACATGTTATTGGAAACTTTTCCAAGAAAGATCCTTGGAAAAAGGGGCTCTGGATAGGAGCAGTGGCCACAGAGGGATGCAGCCAAACTGCCAAAAAGTGACAGGGAAATAGGGGAAGGAATACCAGGACTGCTCTCTTTGTCTCCACCCTCCGGCCTTGCGATGATGGTCCCCCTCACTGGCTAATCCACCTGAGGCCAGAGAGCAAAGAAGCCCAGAGGATGCCGCCCTCAGAGGTCAGTCTCCCTGGGGCTAGAGGAGGATGGAGATAAGCCATGAATAGGTGGGCAGCAAGTGAATAAGAACCAGCAGTGGAGCCCCACGATGATGGGGAGGGCCAGGAAACCCCAGCTTTCTCTATGGAGACCTTTAGCCAATCTCCACAAGCTCAGCGGCGTGCAGCCCTATTCCCTGCTGCGCCAGATTCCCTCTTGTTGAGGGTCTGAGCAGCTCTTGAAGCCCTTTCGGCCGCACCCTGCAGTGTAGATGGTGTTTCTGCTCCTCTCATATCTGCTTCTTTCCTTTCCTCCTACACTCAGTAGACACTTCTCATCCAATGAGTGTTGTTTCTCACTCGTTCTCTTTGAATGTATGAATTTAAAGAGTCATCATTTTTTAAATGCCATTTTAGTAAGGTCTTGAGAAGGAGAGAATTAAAATGCATGAGGTCAAACCATTAAGTTTAACTGAGAAGTTCACTAGAGCCTTGAATCTTTAAATATATGTTTTTCTGGATAAGTTTATTTATAGGTATTGTATGTTTTAGGTTGACAATCGGATTTTTAAAATTTATTTTCAAGCTAAATTTTAAGATTTTAGATAAGGACAAGATTTGTAGTTTTAATGTTGTATATTTACTTAGTTACTAGTCATCTTATTAAATTCACTTATTTTTTTAATCATTGTAATTTGGCTGGAGTAATCTAGGTATATGTTTTATATCAGAGCAAATAACATATGTTGCATGCTTCTTATCTTAGTATATTTTTCTTGTTTAACTTCTTTGGTTAGTACTTCCAGAATAATGTTAAATAAGTCTTAATAACATTCTTGTCCTATTTACAAAATAGAAATATTTCTATTTTTTACCTTTAAATATGGTAATTCATATTTTATATGTGATTATTCCACTATTCTTATTATGCTGTTTGTCCTTTTAAATGAGAGGGAAATGTAGGATATTTGCAACTTTCCTTTGTAAATTTAATGAGCTAATCTTATGTTTTATGCCATCTGACTTACATTATATTATGTTAAGTTATGCGTTATATTAGGTTTTTGTATTTCTGTTATAAATATTTGATTACAATGCTGCATTATTAACAATATGCTCCTGTTTTATTTGCTAATATTTCATTCAGATATTGATATTGATCTTTATAAATAAGATTGTAGTTTATAATTTTGTTTTCTGTAAGTTTTTAATATAGATATTAGAACAAAAAATTTGAACATTTGAAATTTTCTTTTGTCTTGAGAAATTCAAAATAGTAAGCCATGTAAGCCTGCTGCTTCTTGGAGACATAATTCTTAGAAAACTTTCTTCATTTCTCTGGGGTTCTTCAGCATTTCTATTTATTTTAGAATTGACTTCAGTAACTAGTTTCTTAGAAAAGAGTTAATCTAGTCTTTTGATTTTATTTCTAAAGTTTTTATACATGTTCTGTTTTGTAATTATTTTAATTTTCTCTATATCAATTAGTGTTTCTCTTTTTAGATTTTTTTTACTTCTTTTGTGTTTCCACATTCTTGCTCCTTTTTTTCCCATTGTTTAAAGAGAGTTTTCCTTTTAAGGTGTGTAATCTCTGCTCCCTCCCCCCGTTTTTGGACTCCTTATTTTGTTTTATTTTCATTATTTCCTCTCTTCTGTTTTCTTTAGATTATTTTATTCTTCTTTCTCTTTTTGATTTAGATGCTTAATTTATTTAATTTTGCATTTCCTTATATAGTATTGAAGACTTGAAAGTGTGTTAAGAATTCAACTTTAGCTAGAAGTTGTGCTGATTTTCAGACATTTCTTGCACTTTCATTCACTGAAGTTTTTTCTCAAAAACTGCCATAGTTTTGACCCTTTAATAATTTATGATGATATCCTCTTTGTTATTATAATGTCTACTCTTATATTCTTGGATGTATTGTTATTTCGTATGGCAGAAAAAAAAAAGTTTTAGCAGCCTGCTCTCAAAACTGCCCCTGTGAGCCTCAAGTCCTGGGCATGTGGCTTTTTGACATGAGTAATTTCACCTGCCACCAGGTCAAAAGTTTTTTATTGTTTTGTTTTGTTTTAAACATGAGGACATGGTGACAACTGCAAAAGAACAAACTTTTAGATTTAAAAATATAGACTGGGTTCTAAGTCAGAGTCTCAAACCCAGATGTGTTCTATTGGTAGTGTTCTCTGATTTTGTAACTGAAAAAATTGTGACTTCGCACCTGTCTCTCCAGTACCATTTGATCCAGCCTATTCCTGATTTTCTCCTCGTTGAATCTAGTGATTCCTTTTCGTTTACTTTTGTGTGCAAGTCACAGACTAGAACTCAGAAGTTCTAGCCACCTAGATGGCTCCACTATCCCAAGGAAATTAATGGGGGCACGAGTAGGGGCTGGACTGTATCCACTGCTCCTTGGCTGAAGTGATCTTCTTGAAGCCAGTAGCGCACATGTCTTTCTCAGGAAGAGTTTCACACTCACTCTGGCTTCTGGCTGTACTCAGTCTTAGAGCTCTAGCTACATTTATCCCTGGCTTCTATAATGACATATGCAGCATGAACTTGCAGTGATATAATATTGATTGTGTTGCTTAACCAAATGACCCCAGGAGCAGGTGCACAGCTGTTTGCTCTTCTTTCTCTCTCTCCCTCTCTGCCGACCTCATACCAGACTCGGGGTCATGATAAACTATAGGATCCTCGTGCACAGCACTCGAATCCAAGGGAAGTAGAAGTGTCTTTGACACCAAGAGGAGCATGATGTCATCTCCCCAATGCCCTCCTTCATAAGGATGAATTGGGCAAAAAACACTGTGTTTCCATCTTCCAAAGGCCCAGACAAGAAACAGAAGCAGAGCAGTGGTTCTCTTTCACTTTCGCTTCAACCAACATCAAGATGTGAGTTCACTTTGCCCACTTCCTTCTCCTAAGCCTTTCTTCTCCTTTTGTCTTTGAAACTCCCTTTTATCTAGTAGACTGTGCCCTACAGTAGAAGGAATTTCAAATCACCATGCAAATCTGCACAACCCTCCATGGGACACTGCTGGGTCATTGAAAGACTAATGGCTGTAGTATCTGTGCATTAGCTATAAATTATAACTGCAGCTACCTCTTACTTCTCTGCAGAAGGCAAGTGGGAGAGAACATGTAGCTACACCATGTAGGTTAAAAATTGAACATCAGTGAATACTTTGAAATATCCTCATGTGCAAAGTAATATGCTAAACAAACTCTCTCACATCCTTAAGCTTTTAGTATTCCTTATCACAAACTCTTGGATTTGTGTTAGGGATAGAGTTATGTAATCTCACAATTGGGAATGGTACAGATTTGGTTCAGGGATTTGGGTAAAAGTTCAGAAATGGAATTAGGTTGGAATTGAAGTGGTGTCGTTGCCTGGGATAAATACCTGGGATTCATTTTCTCACTCCAAGAAGATTAAAGACATGGACACACACACAAGGAGTGAGTTTAGGAGCGGAGGTTTAATAGGCAAAAGGTAAAGAAAGGAGAACAGCTCTCTCTCATGAGAGAGAGGAGCTCCTGAATGGGAGGTTCAGCCCATGGCAAAAGCACCAGGTATTATAGGAAGGCTGGAGGAGATAGTGTGATTTACGTAAGGCCCACAGATTGGTTGGACCAGGTGTGATGTTTACATACCCAGTGGGGAATGCTGCCCACCCCACCCTTATCTTATTATGCAAATGAGCTTTCTACTTCACCAGCGCCATCTTGTCTTCTCCTCACTGTACACATGGCTGGCAAAGAAAAGGGAAGACAGAGCTGCCATGTCTAGGCCCAGGTAGCCTTTTCCTATTGGCACAACTGCCATCATTCACCCATGCAAGCTTCCAGCTTGCTTGCCTGTGTCTCCAGCTCAATTTTACAGGCTGTTCTGCATTAGAAAATGATTTTGAGTCTGCTTCACTATCTGCCTAAATGATTTCTTTTTAACTTTTCTATCAGAATTAGGTTGCATCCAAAAAGAGTGTGATATGGAGTCATCTGTTTACCACACTTGATAGTCTCAGGAATGATCCTCAAGTGTCATGCTTGTTTATTCTCTGAGCATTTACAAGAATTTTGAATGATGTGCATCTCTTTTGAAACTACAATAGGTGTCTTCATTTAATTTCTGCTAACAAATAGATTTAGCTACTTATTACTCATTGAATTCATGTCATTTTCCACTTGAAGTTTGCTGAGTGTACACAGCATTCTTTTTAGAGACTTCCTGGTTATGTCAACCTTATTTGGTATAAGTATTTTTAGACTGTGAGGGCATTGGGGAAGTTAGTTCACAGTGGGATCTCTTATTCTTAGCTTCAGGGTAGATCTTTATCTTTTTAATCACAAAAATCACAAATTGAAAAATCAGTTAAACAGTACAGGAATAAATAAACAAAGGTCCTTATACTTGGCTTTGGAGCTAAGATTGGGGTAAGAGATGGGCACAGAGTAATATTCAAGTACGTCAACCATATGCATGAACAGGTAATAAGAAACAATAATTTCACATTTTAACTAGGCTGACAATGCAACATGGAAATGACTGAGCTAACCTAACCCATCACCAAACAGGAATGCTCTTCTTGGAAACTTGGTTGTGAAGATGAGAAGGGCAGTCATTACATGGGTCTGCATGGTTGAGAGAGTTTAACTTTTTCATTGTTATTGTTAATTAAAGGCAACTCTTGGGATATGTAAAAGCTGATAAGAAGAGAGACTCTTCCAACACAACTGGGGTTAAATCTGCAGATGGCAAGTGAAGTAGAGCCAAACCCCCTCCCACCCCTCTGTTGTGTAGGGCTGATGTTCCTGGCTTTCCTTAAGGTACCAGATGGAAACCACTCTTGAGCAACCTTCCTTGGTGACTCACTGGTTCATTATCCCACAGCCAGCTCAAGTATTTATACACATTGTCATTTGATCTGGTGAATTCTCCAGGACATTTGGACTTGACGGGCCATTTTATTGACCCCATTATTGACTATCATGTGTAGTATTTAACTGAAGAGGTATTTTTGAAGACTCATTTATGCTTTTCCTACATAAAGGCAAGCATTTGTCCAAGTCAGACAGTCATAGGAAAGGGAAGTAAAGACTTTTGCTTCTATTCTCTCGAGTTCTCGCAACATGCAGTCCCTTAATGAAGCCAGATGCATCCACTTGCACTTGGCTCCAGCGTGATCAGTGAAAGTGACTCAGAGCTGTAACTTTAATATGCCAATTATTTTCTAAAGAAAAACATAGACTGCTTTATATTCAAAAAGTCATTTGTGTCTGTTTCACACGTTATAGGTTCTTTGCACTGGGTTTGAATTTTTACTCTCTAAGAAAATCATCGTATTTATAAGGGTTAGTGTTGCTATAAAATTTTTGGCTCCAAAAATATTTGTGAATTCTTTGTCGTAAATCATTTTTAAGTTTGTAAATTTGTCAATTGCATAACATCACGTCAGGTAAACTGCACATGCCCAGACACTTTTATGACCATAAGCAGAGCACAGTCTATAGTCTCATGCCCGCTTATGCACACGTTGGCAGTAGACACATTCAGAAAGAAAGAGATAAACCTAACTCAGGCTTTAAAATAGATTACTCATTTATTGGCACCTTGTACTACCGTTTATAAGCTCACAATTTTTGAAATAAAAGGGAATCTGCCATTTAAAACTAAATGTTTTGACCAGCCTGACCAACATGGAGAAACCCTGTATCTACTAAAAATACAAAATTAGCTAGGCATGGTGGTTCATGCCTATAATCCCAGCTACTCAGGAGGTTGAGGCAGAAGGATCACTTGAACCCAGTAGGTGGAGGTTGCAGTAAGCCGAGATCATGCTATTGCACTCCAGCTGAGGAACAAGAGGGAAACTCCGTCTCAAAAAAAAAAAAAAAAGCCTAAATGTTTTATTTATTTATTTAAGATAGATATAATTTATTAGGCGTTGGGAAAAAATTTTAAGTAAAAAGCACTCACAAATCCACCCTTCTAAAGATAACACTGATAGCATTTTTGTTTTCCCTATGGTTTGGTAGTAAGGATTGGATGTGAAATCTATTCTGTTAGGGGAGGGTGATAAATTTGCATAAGAATAAAAACATATAAAATATAACTGGTAGATTGAATTGGGTTTAGGTATGTTTGAATACGTTCTAAGTATGATGCCACTAGTATGTGTCAAGAAGAGGACGTTGGGAGAAACAGATTGACAAAAAGAGACTGCACAATATTTACATTTTTGAAACAATAAAGAAGTAAGTCAAGAAGAATTTATTTTGGATTTCAAACAAATAAAGCAGAGGTCTTGCTAAGAGGCAACTGAGTAGGAATGACTCCTTTTCGTCCCAATTACGGGGGCCCCCTTCTTAGGACAATGATATTATTAGGTTGGTTCGAACATAATTGCAGCTTTTGCCATTTAAAAGTAATGAAAAAAGCTGTAATTATGTTTGCACCATCCTAATAAAATGAGAAATGCTGCATGCAATTGAAGTGAGCAGTAATTAGGGACAAAGGTATGTGTGTTCTAGGAAGCTCTACCAAGGGAAGGCCAGGAAAGGAGTTTGAGAGCTTTGCTCAGTGGGAAAAGGAAGAGATCATGAGGGAAATGGACTGGGATTCTAAGCAGAAAAAATGTTATTGGGCCCTCAGTTTGGAGAGGCAGATTCAGACAGTGTTAAAGGGGTGGGCTTTGAGTTCAGACTCCCTGGGTTTATATCCTGGTTGAGCAAATAACCTAGCCTCTTAGTTTCCTTGATAGAAAAATGAGAATGGTAAGGGTTGTTGTGAAGATTGTGAGAATTAAAGCATATAGAATGCTTAAAACAGCCCTTTAGTTGGCTCACAGCTAAGTAACTGGATAAGTATTGGCTATTATTGTCCCACAGTGACTTGATCGTGCTTAGTGTAGACAAGCTGAGGTCTTGAAGCATTGCTTGCCAATTGGGGCGTGGAAGAAACCTGAAGATTAAGACATGGTCAAATGGGATTTCCTGCAGGGTTTATAAAATGGCACACATTAGTAACAAGGGGAGGGGGCTTCTTCTATTTCAATAACATTCTCTGCACTTTAGAATATGTATCCTGCTCAATTTTCTACCTAGGGGTTTAGGATTGAGAGATGAGAGACACATTTGTCTATTTTTACATTGTGGTGCCCTAACATGTGATTTGCCTCTTGATTTTTTATTTAATATTGCAATAAGCCTTTTCTAGTTAGATATTTTTATATTGTTAAATCTTAACTAATACTATAATATTAATATGCTTATTAATGTCCACATGATAGAATATTATATGATTGTAATATGATGTACTTAACTATTGTTTACTATTAGATATTTTATGAATTCTGACATTTTACTGCCATGATGTGGCCAAGAGCCTCTCTTATTCATTTATTTCCTTAGGAGCTGCTTATTTAGCACCCACCACCCAATTTATATTCCAAGCTCTCTGGGAAGCACTGGGAATAGCAGTGAACTTGAAATAAATTTTGGTACATCTCTGATGTTCGTTAGGGTAGATTGCTGGAAGCAGAATTACTATTCAGAAAAAATGAACATTTTAAGGCTCTTGATATCTATTGCCACATACTACTTAGAAACATGCTGATTTACATGTCTGTAGTAATAGATCATACAATTCACCTTGAACCAAATATACTGTTCCTTTTTTTTCTTTTTTTAACCTTTTTTGAGTCAGGGTCTTACTCTGTCTCCCAGGCTGGAGTGCAGCGGCTCAGTCATGGCTCACTGCAAACTCAAGCTCCCGAAGCAGTCCTCCTGCCTCAGTCTTCTTAGTATCTAGAGCCAACAGTGTATGCCACTAAGCCTGGATAATTTTTTACCGTTTTTTAAATGGTGGGGTCACTGTGTTGCCCAGGTTAGTCTTGAACTTCTGGCCTCAAATTAGCCTTCTGCCTCAGTCTCCCAAAGTGCTAGGATTATAGGCAAGAGCCACCACGCTTGGCCAAATACAATGTTTTTTAGGTATTCACATAAATCTAAAAACATCTCCACCCACTGGAGAAAGCAGATGGAGACTCAATTTTGAGAAATGGTTTTCCCTTTCTGCATCAGGACCTTCGGCATAGTGAATAAGCTACAGCGACTCATTTAACTTGGTGAAATCATTTTTAAAAACTGGAAATAAGAATGAGAAAGATGGAGAAAGAATAAAACCTTTGCTATTGATTAACCAAGCAATATACTTTTATAAAACACATACTTCCATATTTTGAAAGCAAAGGAACATGGTTTGAGGTTAAGCATTCAAAAGATTATGATAAAAACAATATTATAGTGAGATTCTAAATGATTTCAATTTTCACCTTTATTTTAAACTCTTGGATATGTGGAAATAGGATGCATTGAGGATTGGCCACATGGAAAAAGAAAAAATGAAGTGATGGGGCAGAACACATTAGGTGCCAGCAACACAATGAAACTCAACGGGCATTAAAAGTGAATGCAAAACTCAGTCCACTGATTAAGCTATGAGCCTTGTTTTAGTGGACTTTTTATTAAAATGAAAATCTTCTTTTACATCAATGGAATCATAGATTAATTCCTGTCTTTATTCTTGTGGATAAAGGATTTACCTGCTCAGGATTTTTAAAAAAGATCTCCAAAAACAGTTTCATTTGAACACTTTTCATTGGAGAACATTTTCTTGGTGTTAAATTTAGAGCCTGATCAGTGGCAGATTAGGTGGAAAGGACCCCTAGGCTCACAGCAGATAATCAGTGTAGGGTCCAGGAGAAGATAACGAGTTGGTATCCTCCTTAGAGGTCCAGAAAGAGGCCACTGGCTCATCTCCTGAGAGGAGAAAGCACAAAATCAGATGAGTCTGATACCAGCAAAAGACTACCAACAAGGCTTGGCTCAGAAGCAGGTTGTTGCTTCTGGAGTGGTTAAGCGTTCAGAACCACCGTCCTCTCAGGAGTGCTACTACCACTGCTGCAGCTACCATTTAAGCTATTACAGTGAGTTGAATACTCTAACGTCTTTCATACACAGATTTGTCATATCTACTCAAAAGCCAGGGAAAGATATTCTACTGACCTCTATAGGGCAAAGAAAGCGAGCCATGGAAGGACTTGATTGCATGTGTAAGATCAGACAACTCCCATGAAAGGATTGGAACTCAGTACTTTCTTACTTTAAAAACTCGGAATGGAGGGTTGCTCAAAGAATGTACTTGGAAAACAACGTAAGAGTCCAGTTTCCCAAACTGAAATAAATACTAGGTAAATAGGAGTACCAACACGATAATTTAACGCTAAATGATGAGATCTGGAATCCTGAAATCCCTCCCAACTCATCAGGCCCTAGGATTTGGTAAGGATTAGATCTTAGTTGTAATGGTTAAAATACATCATAGGGAAACCTTAGGTCATTCTTGGAACTATAAGCCGGTGCCTCTGTTCTCCGAAAAGAGTTAACGTCCCAGGTACAGATTTCCTAATCAAAATTTCCTTGATCTTAGCTGAGTTTAAAATGATCCTTATTGGTCACGTAAACTACTAAAAAGAAACTAAAATGGGCTTCGCCCTACAGTTCTCCCCAAGTAACACATCTTAGAGTGAAACTTCAGAAAGCAAAGAAAGGAAGTCCCTTTGAGTTGACAATACAGGGGATACCCCCTGCAGATTCCAGTCATTTCCATAACATGCAAAGCTCAGTACAGAGAGGCCCAAAGCAAGCTCAGGTAAGGCAGGGCTTGTCTCTCTCCCCTTTTGTAAGTCCCGCCCGGATTCTGGATAAGCAGATAAGCTGATCTCACAAAAAGTCGAAGTCAGGGCTTATTAATGGCACACAGTGGGAGAAGTACAAAAACTGAGAGTGTTTTGACAGTTTCATGGCAATTTGCCATTGCCATGTGTTCTGGTTAACTTTTGCTGTTTAACATACCAAAATAAAACAAAGTGGTTGAAAACAAAAATGTATTATCATGTCTCACGGTTATGTGAGTTGATTGGGCTCAGCTGGGCATTTATCATGTGGTATCTGTCTTGTGTTTGCTTTTAGAAGGCAGCTGGAGCTGGAGAACTAAAGACTCAATTGGACCAGGTCTCCAGGATGGTTCCTTCATTCACATACTGTGGGCACCTCATCTGGAATGGCTAGAAAGGCTGGAGGCTGGTTGGGCATCTGCCTCCATGTAGTCTCTCCATTTGGATAGCTTGGGCTTCCTCTCATCATAGTGGTCTCAGGATAGTCCTACTTCTTAACCGGTAGCTGACTTCTCCTAGAGAACACATAGCAAGAGACCAGGGCTGGGAACTTCCAGGCTTCTTGTGAACTAGCCTTGAAGTCACACAGCATCACCTCTACCACATTTTATTGCTCATACCCACAGGCACAGGTCAGATGTAAGAGGAAGAAGGAGACATATAGGGATAGGAGTACCAGAAAGTGTTCTTCATCAGGGTTGTCTTTGGAAACTAGCTACCACAACATGATATCCAAGTGCATGATGAGCAAACTCATCTTGTTGAACTGGGTATAAACTGGTTCAGGAGTAGAATTCACATGGCAACATGCACATGGCATGTGCTGCCTACTGGTGATATACATTGGAATCAAGCGTTACCACAAAGGCTTTGAGAACTCTAGCCTCTTAATCTCTGCTTCTGCCCAGTCTGTCCTTATTTCTACAACTACGCTTAACACTGGTATTCAATCTCAGCATATTCCTTTGATCTCACATATGAAATTAACTTTTTCTTCAGCAACTCCCTGGAAGCAGTTCTTTTTCTAGCTACATACATTTGATCTCAAGCTCTCCTCCCACCTGACCCTCTTCTTATTTTGGCTGTGCTGTATTTTTCTTCAACCACTCATTGTTTTATAGCATGAGCAGCTCAGCACTACCAAACATCACTTGCCGACTTCTGTGATGTTCGCTTCATGAAATTTACATTTAAAAAAAGAAAACCTTTACGGATTGATGATAATAAATAAGCAGGCTTCTTTAGTATCATTAATGTCATTTTTTTTCTTCTTGTCACGGATTTGGAGATGCAGAGCTTTCTATTTAAAAAAATTATTTTGGGCCTGGCACAGTGACTCACACCTGTAATCCCAGCACTTTGGGAGGCCAAGGCAGGTGGTCAGGAGCTCGAGACCTGCCTGGCCAGCATGGTGAAACCCCATCTCTACTAAAAATATAAACATTAGCTGGGTGTGGTGACACACGCCTGTAGTCCCAGCTACTCAGGAGGCTGAGGCAGAAGAATTGCTTGAACTCAGGAGGCAGAGGTTGCAGTGAGCCATGATCACGCCACTGCATACCACCTGCGTGACAGAGTAAGACTCCATCTCAAATGGAAAAAGAAAAAATTATTTAGAAAATGTCATAACACCCAACAGCAGAAGAGTAAGAACACCTTTCCCCATTATCCATATTCAGCAGTCACTGAGACAATTGATTTTTCAGAAAACCCATTCATTTATTATAAGACTCCATAGTCAACTTCTGTTGAGTTGGAGAAGAGAGCACAATCAAAAGTTCTGAATTATTCTGATCTTATTCAAGGACAGAAATTTTATCTCCTGAATTTGTGGATAATTGGCCTTCACTATATCTGGTTACTGTACAGCAAAATGTTTTGAGAAACACACACCCATAGAAAGGAGCAAAATTCCTTCCCAAGGATCAATTCAGCAGATACAGTCCTAAATATGGGTTTTTATAAAGGTGTTAATGTAATGACATTGTCAGGGGTGGTCAGTGCTGCAGAGAACAACTTCTGACACCCTCAGGTAGGACACACCAGAATTAGCAGAAGCATGGCTTAATCTCACACTGGGTATACCAGTTATATTTCTAAATATAGATAGATTTGGTAGAGTTAAACAAAAAATACTTGAAATGTGAAACTGTTATGGAGCCTCTTGCACAGTGCAATGGCTTTGTGTAAATGATCCAAAATATGTTTAGACAGCCTTGTTTTCTAAGGCAAATGTTCATATTTTAGTGTATAAAGAGAACACATAAGGAGAACACAATGTTGCTCTTCAAATATTTCAGAGTCTGTCCTACAGAAGAGGAATTCCACTTACCCACTCTTATTCCTGAGGTCAGAACTAGGACAAGTGGATAGCTATTGCGGGGAGATGGACTTCACATCAACTTAAGGAAAACGTGGCCGGGCGCGGTGGCTCACGCCTGTAATCCCAGCACTTTGGGAGGCCGAGGCGGGTGGATCACGAGGTCAAGAGATCGAGACCATCCTGGTCAACACGGTGAAACCCCGTCTCTACTAAAACTACAAAAAATCAGCTGGGCCTGGTGGCGCGTGTCTGTAATCCCAGCTGCTCAGGAGGCTGAGGCAGGAGAATTGCCTGAACCCAGGAGGCGGAGGTTGCGGTGAGCCGAGATCGTGCCATTGTACTCCAGCCTGGGTAACAAGAGCGAAACACCGTCTCAAAAAAAAAAAAAAAAAAAAAAAGAAAAACGGACTTAAAATTAACCTTTTCAATCTTTAAGATTGCTGACAAAAAAAATAAAAATTTAGCCTTTTTTTTCAAAGTGGAGAGAGCTTCCATGTAAGATAGTCAGCTTCCAATCATGGACAAAGTTAAGCACATGTTGGGTAACTTCCTTCAGGGGAGGCTGAAGAGGGATTTTTACAATACAAAGGTTTTAAAGCTCTGTGTGTGTGTTCATGTTATGTATGTGTAATCATGTATTCATGGCAAACTTTGAAAACTAGAATTTTTGGTAGTCACAGAAGAGAGTAAAAGACTCTAAACAGCTCTGAATATATCAGTGATAATTTCAGTACTTTCACCATTTGGGCACAGTAATACCCCAAAAGCTCTATAAAAGTTAGACACAGTTTATACATTACTGTCTTCACATTTCTTCTAGTACTGGGTTGAACTTTTTATTGTCACAAGAGACTCTTGTCTGTATTTACAAGCAAATTGTTAGCATGCTGTGGTATTTTAGTAAAAACTTCATTTCTCTCTAGTGGTGGGTTGATGCTACACCATACCTTGTCAGAAACTCAATTCAGCTCAACCTTCCATCAGTGGCATTGCTATGATTACGGTTTAAAATTTGGGGCACTACACAGGAAAGTTTCTAGTATACTGGTGTGCCTTACCACACCAGCCATTACGGAAGCTACATTGGACCTGATCATTTCTGAGGGTTTGAAGTTACTTCTCTCACTTTGTGCTACATTTGTTGGAAGGAAGTAAACTAGAAATGAAAAAATATTCTCAACATCTTATAAAAGGAGAGAGATTTTCTCCTGTAAAGATAAGTTTATTTAAAAATTAACCAAGGGAATCCAAGAAAGCCTTCTGATTTCTTCCTTTTTTTCCCCCAGGGGCCTAGAATGTTACTGAGTACCAATCTCAAACACATGTTTTACAAATAAAATAACATCTATACATAAACCGTTGATCATTACATTAATCATTACATGATTTGCCTTGTTTTGAAGGGTATACAGTATAGCTTTTATGTGCAAATAGAGTCATAAAAGAATCATATTTGCTCTGCCCATGCCAGTCTCTTGAATTGAATGCACATGTCCTTAGAAAATTGCAGAGAATTGCCATATTGTATTTGATGCTTTTTATGTGACAGCTTGACAAGTTTAATTTTTTTCTAATGACAGAAGTAATAAATCGTCAGTGCATAAAATTTGAACAAATATAGATAAATGCAAAAAGGGATCATCACCAAATCAGATAATTTTTGTTAACATGTTAGTAAATTTTCTTGGGTATTGCATGTAAACTTTCCTGGGACTGCAGTAATAGATCATGTTAAGGAAAAAGAGTTACTAATCAGTCAGAAAGCCAGATCTTCTGCATATATGATCACTGTTACTATGGAAACCAACACTTTCCTGGATGTGACAAGCAAGCATGCTGAGGAAATGTGAGCTGGTAGCATCATGGTAGGAAGCTGGGAGGAGGAGGCCTGAGCCTGTTGGAAAGCTGTGCACAAAATGAGGACACCAACAGGAACATGCAGTGCACGTTGGTGTCACCACCAGGCTAAAAGAACCTCCAAGGCCTGGACCTGACAAGGGGCAGACCTCACATGATACCCAAACCCTAGCTGCAATCCAACCACAGGGGACTCTTCACCGTTGTATCTGAGCACCCAGGGCAAGGCCTGGCAATAGATAGGCAGGACAGACGATCCCCAAGTATGTGTTGAATGAATGAGCAAAATAGTTATGGTGCTCAGGACCAAGGTGGTCTTTCTCCAAACCTTTGTTTCACTCATAAATGAGCCATAATGAGCATGTGCGTGTTATTACAAATACAAAAGATGATATAGCAAGCTGATTTTGTTTTTCCTAAAAACGTGTCTCCTTGGCTCCAGGAAAGCCCCCGGAACCAGGAACATTGAGCACAGTAGAACTTTGCAGCGAGATGCCAGTTAGAGAATCACTAGGCATGGATAACCTTCCTACTGGGAAAGTGATTTAATCATAGTGTGCTTTGGCTTTGGGCTGTTTGCTGTAATCTCAATAGACAAAGCATTTTAGAAAAAAACTAAGTGACAGTCTCCCATATTCATCCTGGATCCCTCTTTCTATAAAGCTGTAGTTAAAACTGCTAACCAAAATTTTAATAAGACCTTCCATGCGGTCTCTGTCACTGACAATTACAAAATTTCTATTCAAAGGGAAGAGAATGAGTGTTTACATATCCCTCCAATTTTCAAAAAACATAGCGTCTTATAGTCTTTTTTCGCTGTTTTTGTTCCAGTTGAATGTGATCTGTTGATGAAGGCTAGATAACAAGGCCCATAATTTTACTAGAATATTCCAAAGCAAGTGAAACAACTCTTTTAAAAAATAATTTATTCATTCATTCATTTTTATTTTTCCTCAGCTTTATTAAGGTATAGTTGACAAATAAAAGTTGTATATGTTTACAGCATACAATATGATGTTTTGATATATGTATACATTTGTAAAATGATTAAATCAAGTTAGATCCTAGTTAAAGCAATTTGTTTCCTAGAGACTAAGAAAATACAATTAATAGGAAAATGTGAGCTACTGATAAAGGAGTAACCTGAATAAAACATATTAGAGTCAGATCTATAGGCTTTTGTGGCTGGTTATTAGGAATTTGGAAGCCACCAGCTCTATGATAAGGATGAGCCCTTGCCTCACTTGTCTTATTTCATCTGTACTGTGGAAGTTGCAGCTCTTTTTCTCGTCTCATTGAAAGGATCAGCCCATTGTCTTGACAGTTATTTTCAAGATTCTCCCAGTCATCTATCAGTCAGGATTTACAAGTAAGATTCCCCTTGCGCATTTTCCAAAGCAGTAAATAAAATTCTAACTTTAGCTTCCTCTTCACCATGGTTATGTGGATCTGAATAAAACGCTCACTGTAGTGACCATCCATGTGTATTTGAGCCCCTATTGAAGGGGAATGGCCCATTTCATGTTTTAATGTCACGTGACAATGTTTTAATCCAGATGTCAATTATATTTAAATACAGTCCTTAGAACTCAATGATGATCTTTATTAAGGAGTTAATAATTTTGCGGGTTTTCTTTTTTCTGCTCTTCTCCCATGGTAGGCAGAATGCTAAGATGGCCTCCAATATTCCTGATTCCTGGTGTAAACACCCTGGATAATCTCCCTGACCTTGAGTGTAGGCAGAACCTGTGAATATGGTAAAATATTACTCCTATAAATAGATATGTTATATGGCAAAGGAAGAAATTTTGGATATATAATTAAGGTCACTAATCAATTGACTTTGGGTTAATCAAAGGAAAATCATCCAGGATAAACCAGACCTTATCCGTTGATCTCTTATGAGCAACGTGAGAGGTCAGAGACAGGAAATCAGGAGACCTGCTTTTGCTGGCCTTAAAGAAGACGAAATATGCCATGAGTTCCACAAGGAAAAGGAGCTGAATTCAGTCAATGTAAATGACCTTAGAAGAAGACCCTACAAATGGCAGTCTTGACTGACACTTTGATTGCAGTTTTTCAAGACATAAGTGGAGGATTCAGCTAAGCTGTGCCTGGACTCCTGACCCATGGAAACTGTGAAATCATAAGTGGCTCTTATTTTAAGCCACTGAATTTGCAGTAATTTGTTAAACAGAAATAGAACTAATGTCTCCTCTCTTACACATGTGCATGAGAACACAAACACAGACATACACACACACAATGTCTAAGCTGGCCCCTGGCCACCTTTTTATTTAAGGAAACGTTTGTTTGGGAGGGAACAAAAAAAAGTGCAACTACAACGTAATCCTAAGAAAAATGCCAGATAACCCAAATTGAGGGACATTCTAAGACCAGAATTCTTCAAAAGTATCAAGGTTTTGAAAGACTAAGGAGAACAGCAGCCACCATGCCATATCGAACCCTGGATTGCATTCTGGGACAGAGAAAGAACCTCAGTAGAAAAACTGGTAAATCCAAATAAAGTGTACAGTTTTGTTCATAGTACTGCCCCAATGTTAATTTCCTAGTCCCTAAATGCACCATGGTTATCTACACTGTTAACCTCAGGAGAAGCTGGGTGAAGAGTACAGTGAAGCACTCTGTATTGTTTCCATCACTTTTCTGTAAGCCTATTTCAAAATTAAAAATTAAAGTATTACATTGGAAACTGAAGAAAAAATAATCATATTTATTACCCTATCATACGTCTTTATAATACTTTGGTAAAGTATTTCAATATAATTATTTTCCTTTGAAATCCTGTTATTTTGTGATTTTAAAAAGTCATCCTGAGAAGGGACACACCCAGCAGAGGAATCATGGCAGATAAAGATGAAGAATCATTGACTGAAGGCGATTGAAAGTTGTAGATACCAAATGCCTAAGCTACTGGATTAAGATCTATGAGGAACGCATTGCCAGAGGAAACTCATCACATTGGCCTTAGTTTGGAATGAGTTGATCTGAATCCAAGGTCTTTTCTTTAGCATCCTTCAATGTCATTCAACAGATGTGTCCTGGAGAGAAATCAACCTAAAATGAAAGGCAAGACCAACACACTGAAAGCTTCCAGCCATGAGTCACAAACCCCAGGCACTGGACACTAGTGTCCTGCTTCCCTGGACAGCAGTGCAGAGGCTCTTCTTTCTCTGTCGTAACACATTTGGTTTGAGCATGGGTCAGGGTTTAAAGTATTAATTACTTACTGGGATATTTGTTTCTCAGATACATTTCCAAACCTCTAATGTGCACACACAGACTCTATCCTGCCAGGCAGTTATGAAAAAACAAACCTTGGAGATATTACTGGCCACCTCTGCAGGTGTTGGTGATGAAGCCAGATCGACAACAGAATCACATTGGGAGCACCATGTTAGGAGGCATTTAGCAATGGATATTTATCCAAATTGCTGTATGATACAAGAGGCAGAGAGGAGAAAAGAGGGGTGCCAAGGAAGAAAATGGGATAAGGAATTTGGCTGCATCATTAGGTCTACTCTAAAGACAGCCACAAAGTCTGCCCCCCAGTAAGGGACGAACACCTGAGAACCAAACCTACCTCCTTCTTCTTTCCTCTTCTGACCTAAAGAGGCCGTGGAGCCCTACTGGAATAAACTTCCTTGGCTGAAAATGGAAACATAAGTTTGCTCTATTTCATGCTAAAACAGCTCTTTATAAATAATGTAATAAAATGAAAAAGTACAAGCTGTTTTGGTGGCAGTGAATTATGTTTTAGTCAGCTTGTACGGAAGTAGAGCAATATGAAATCACTATGTCAAGGACGTAGGGATGTTTACTGCCCTTCCGCACTTAGAGTATGCATTCCTACTCAGACCTCTGGAGCAGAGATGCCACAGAATTTTGCCTTGTTTGGCCGGTTAAATGTTTTGATGCTGCCCCTATAAGGGCCATTATTATCTGTGAGAGCTAGCAATATTCAGACAGATTCAGAACCCAGAATGGCAGAGGGAAATCTTAAAATCATAATTGAATGTAAATGTTCACTGAGGGTCTGGAAACATTTCATTGGGGGATCTTGAAGGAAGTATTTGGAGGAGCTCCTGGTAACCTTATTTAGGGATGAACAGAGGTTTAGGATGTTTCTAGGACCTCGGCAATCTTGCATAAATACCGTAAGGCTATATAATCTAGCTATGAGTTTTCTCTATTGACCAGATTTTATAACAAGGCAAATGTATCTCCAGTTCCCTCCAAGAACTTCCTGACCTACTGAATAGAAAGTGACTTTGAACACCTACTATCTGCCAGATAATATTCTAAATGCTTTGTATGCATTACTTCCTTTAATTCTTGCTGTATTCTTAAGAGTTGAGTACTACTGGTCCCATTTTACATTTGTGAATTCTTTGTGGAATAAGGTTTTTTTTTAAATTGTTGTTGCTGTCATTTGCTTTTTGAGACAGTGTCTCACTCTATTGATCAGACTGGAGAGCAGTGATCTGATCAGAGCTCACTGCAACCTCTACCTCCTAGGCTCAAGCTATTCCCCTAACTCAGCCTCCCAAGTAGCTGGGACTATAGGCACGTACCACCACGCCCAGCTAATTTGAAAAATCCTTTATAGGGATGGGGGATCTCATTATATTACCTAGGCTAGTCTTGAACTCTTGGGCTCAAGCAATCCTTCCCTCTCAGCCTCCCAAAGTGCTGGGATTACAGGAAGGAGCCATGGTGCCCAGTTAACTTAGTAGCAAGCTACAGGGACCTAAGTGTTGCTTCCTAGGCTCTGTCTTCAAGAACAGAAATTGTTCATCTGGTTGGAAATTGTTAATTTCCTTTCATGGAAATCCATGTTACTCTTCCCTAAGAAAATAATAACATTGATTATCTTCAGAGAGGAGGAACCATAACACTTGTGTTATGTTTAAAAGCCTATGATTTTTATTAAAAACATTATTTCTATCCTTGTTTTTTTTTTTTTTCTTTAACTTTTAGGTTCAGAGGTGCATGTAAAGGTTTGTTACATAGGTAAACTCATGTCAAAGGGGTTTGTTGTATAGATTATTTCATCACCCAGGAATTAAGCCCAGTACCCATGTTCCCGCAAAAAACATGATCTAATTATTTTTTATGGCTGCATAGTGTTCCATGACATATATGGACCACATTTTCTTACCCAATCTGTTATTGATGAACATTTAGGTTAACTACTCCATGTCTTGACTATTGTGAACAGTGCTTCAATGAACGTATGTGTGCATCTGTCTATGGTAGAATGATTTATATTCCTCTGGGTATATATCCAGTAATGGGATTGCTGGGTCTAATGGTAGTTCTGCTTTTAGCTCTTTGAGGACTCACCATACTGCTTTCCACAGTGGTTGAACTAATTTACACTCTCACCAACAATGTGCAAGGGTTCTCTTTTCTGTCATTTTTTTAACTTTTTACTCATAGCCATTCTGACTGGTGTGAAATAGCATCTCATTGTAATTTTAATTTTCATTTCTCTAATGATCAGTGATACTGAGATTTTTTTTCATATACTTGTTGGACACATGTATGTCTTCTTCTGAAAAGTGTCTATTCATGTTTTTTTTGCCCACTTTTTAATACGATAACTTTTTGCTTATAAATATGTTTGAGTTCCTTATATATGCTGGATATTAGATCTTTGTCAGATGCATAGTTTGCAAATATTTTCTCTCATTCTGTGGATTCTCTTTTTACTCTGTTGATAGTTTCTTTTGCTGTGCAGCAGCTCTTAATTAGATTCCATGTATTGATTTTTGTTTTTGTTGAAATTGCTTTAAATATTTTTGTCATAAAATCTTTGCCCATTCCTATGTCTAGATTGGTACTACCTAGGTTCTTTTCCAGGGATTTTATAGTTTTGGTTTTTACATTTAAGTCTTTAATCCAATTTAAGTTGATTTTTGTATACAGTGTAAGGAAGGAGTCCAGCTTCAGTCTTCTGAATATGGCCAGTCAGTTATCCTAGCACCATTTGTTGAATAGGGAATCATTTTCCCCATTGCTTGTTTTTGTCAGCTTTGTCACAGATCAGGTGGTTGTAGGTGTACAGCCTTATTTTGGTATTCTCCATCCTGTTTCATTGATTTATATGTCTCTTTTTGTACCGGTACCATGCTGTTTTGGTTACTGTAGCCTTGTAGTGTACTTTGAAGTTGGGTATGATGATACCTCCAGCTCTGTTTTGCTTAGAATTGCTTTGGCTATTTGAGCTCTTTCTTGGTTCCATATAAATTTTAAAATAGTTTTTTTTTCTAATTTTGTAGAGGATGTCATTGGTAATTTAATAGGCATAGCATTGAATCTGTAAATTGCTTTGGGCAGTATGGCCATTTTAATGATATTGATTCTTCCTATTCATAAGCATGGAATGTTTTTCCATTTGTTTGTGTCATCTCTGATTTCTTTAAGCAGTGGTTTGTTGTTCTTCTTTTAGAGATCTTTCACCTCCCTATTTAGCTGTATTTCTGTATTTTATTTATTTATTTGGCAATTGTGAATAGGATTGCCTTTCTGATGTGGCTCTTGATTTGGCTGTTGTTGTTGTTCTATAGGAATGGTAGTGATTTTTATACATTGATTTTGTATTCTGAAATTTTGCTGAAGTTGTTTATCAACTGAAGGAGCTTGTGGGCCAAGACTATGTGGCTTTCTAGATATAGAATCATGTCATATGCAAATAGGCATCATATGACTTCCTCTCTTCCTATTTGGATGCCCTTTATTTCTTTCTCTTGCCTGATTGCTCTGGCTATGATTTCCAATACGATGTCGAATAGGAGTGGTGAGCAAGGACATTTTTGGCTTTTGCTGGTTTGCACGGGAAATGCTGCTAGCTTTGGCCTATTTGGTATGATGTTGACTGTGAGTTTGTCATAGATGGCTCTTATTATTTTAGGGTATATTCCTTCAGTATCTAGTTTACTGAGAGTTCTTAATTGAAGCGGTGTTGAATTTTATCAAAAACCCTTTTCTGTATCTATTGAGATAATCATGTGGTTTTTATCTTTAGTTCTGTTTATATAATGAATCATTTATTGATTTGTATGTGTTGAACCAACCTTGCTTCCCGGGGATGAAACATACTTGACCATGGTGGATTCACTTTTTGATGTGCTGCTGGATTCAGTTTGCAAGTATTTTGTTGAGGGTTTTTCTTTTCTTTTCTTTTTTTCTTTTCTTTTCTTTTCTTTTCTTTTTGCATCAATGTTCATCAAGGATACTGCCCTGAAGTTTTCTTTCTTTTATTGTGTTTCTGCCAGATTTTTATCAGAATGATGCTGGCTTTATAGAATGAGTTGGTGAAGAGTTCCTCCTCCTCAATTTTTTGAAATAGTTTTAGTAGGAATGGTACCAGCTCTTATTTGTACATCTGGTAGTATTTGGCTGTGAATCCAACAGTTCTTGGGCTTTCCTGTTTGTTTGTTTGTAAGCTATTAATTACTGATTGTGTTAGTCCATTTTCATGATGCTGAAGACATACCTGAGACTGGGTAATTTACATTAAAAAAAAAAAAGTTTTAATTGACTAATGGACTCAGAATTCTACATGGCTGGGAGACCTCACAATCACGGCAGAAGGCAAAAGGTACATCATACATGAAAGGGAGTTAGGGACCTGTTGCTGGCCCAAAAGTACGTGTAGGAGGTAGCTGAAGACCCTGGTTGTGAGGCTCTACCTGGTAATGAGGAACAGGATTGAGGACTCACTTAAAAAAGTCAGTCTGGCCACATCTTCACAGAGCAGCTTTAGCCTATGGTTGCCTTGGACTGTCCAAAGTCTGAAGGCTGGAATAACTAAGTCACCCAAGCAGTAAAGATGGTGGCCCATCCCTCCCTCTGGGAGCTCTGTCCCAGGAAGGTTTCAAATCTCTGTTGGCTGGAGAGCACTGGCAGAGGTGGCTAGGGACCCTGGTTGGGAGGTTCCACCCAGTGAGGAGGATGAAAATTGGGAACCCACTTTAAAAAGCAGTCTGGGCTGGGTGTGGTGGTTCATGACTATGATCCCCACACTTTGGGAGGCTGAGGCAGGTGAATCACTTGAGGTTAGGAGTTCAAGACCAGCCCAGCCAACATGGTGAAACTCCGTCTCTAACCAAAAATACAAAAATTAGTTTGGTGTCATGGTGTGCACCTGTAGTTGGGAGGCTGAGGCATTAGAATTGCTTGAACTTAGAAAGTGAAGGTTGCGGTAGATTGCACCACTGCATTCCAACCTGAGTGACAGAGCAAGACTCCATCTCAAAACAAACAAACCAAAAGAGCAGTCTGGCCACATCTTCACAGAACAGCTATGCTGTGTTGGGGATCCCTTCCAGTCCTGGTTGGGTTGGAGTCTCCAAAGCCTGAAAACTGGAACTGCTAAGTCACCCAAACAGCAAAGATGGTGGCCCATCCCTCCCGTAGGGAGCTCCATCCTAGGGAGGTGAAAAGCTGCCACTGGTGGCTGGCTAGAATTTCAAGCCAGTGGGCCTTATCCTGTGAGGTGCCATGGAAGTGAGGCTTGCAGACAGTCGCTGGTCAGTCCGCTGGATTCAGCCTCTTTCCTAGGGGTATTTATGGAGGCCTAACCTCCTGCTTTGTTGGAGTTGCAGCTACTTTTGCTGGAAAGCCTGGAGAGCCCAAGTATCTAAAGCTCCTGGGTCTCCACATGTACCTGATGGCTGCTCTGCCAAGACTCCAAGTAGCTTTGAAGACCCTAGTGGAGTGGCTTCACGAGGGGATCTCCTGACCCGAGAGTTGCAAAGATCTATGGGAGAAGCATAAGTTCCCTGGGCCACGCATTCACTCACAGCTTCCCTGTTTCCTTGGCTTGGTGTTGCTCCCATGTGGGCCATCATCTCTCCTTGCTTTTCTTCATTCTCCGTGGGCCAAGTTATTTCCTTGATTAGTCCCCATGCGAGTACCTGGATGTTTAGTTGAAGGTACTGTACTCAGCCCTTCTGTTCCTCTCCCTAGCTGCCACACACACTAGCTGCTTCTAGTCAGCCATCTTGGCCATGGCCACCTCCCCCTATTTTTTTTAGCTGTGCAGATTTGTTGTAAAAGTTCTTTCAGATAAGTATGTTACAGGAAAGAGTTAAAGAACATGCCAGTTTATGGCAGTAAAGATAGTAAAAGTATTTCTAAGCCAGATAGAAGGACTTTAATTTAGGGAGAGGACATCTCTGAATTAATTAACAAAGGGCCATGAACTTTTAAAAGGGTATGTTTTCTGAAATACTGGTGCTGGTGAAATATCATTGCAATAGGATATAATAGGATAAATACCTCGTTAAGAATTCTCACCAACTCTTAAGCCAATAAAGGGTGATAGATGGGTGAGAAGTCCAAGCTTAAGGCAGTAGATATTGGTACAGTCCTAGGAAGCTTCCTTGGAAACCAATTCAGGGCAACAAGTAGTGAGCTGAAAAGAGGAACCTTCAAATCCAAGGCCAAGCTTCATGTCTGGAGGCCACAAGGGCCCTCTAGGATAATCACAATGTTTTGTTCTTTGGTTCTCTTTGTCCAAAGCAATCATCTAAGGTAGTAAGGTAGTGATGAATAGCACAGACTTTAGAGTTTAAAGAAGTGTGTTCAAATTTCTACTCTGCCACTTAATAATTATGTGATGTTGGGAATGTGACTTCACCTCTCTGAACCTTAATTCTCATTATAAAACCGGATTATAATACTATCTACTATAAAGACATTCATAAGGCTTAATTAGTAAATATATGTAGAGTTGGCAGAGTTCCCAGCATACAATAATGTCCAATAACTATTAGAAGTTACCGTTGTTATTCCTCCCTGCCTAGGTTACCCACCAGGGGCTAGGCAGAATGAAGGGGGACAGGGTTAGAGGAATAGATGAAAGTTACACATGGAACAATACACAAATAGGTAAAATGTCAAAATGTGTTGACAGGAGTCAACAGGAGTCAGGTTAATACAAAATATCAATATATTTTCTCATTAAGTATTTTATTTACTGCATTATAGAGAATGCAAAATAAAATGCTTAAATGAAAAAAATTTCATAGGTTCTCAAATAAACTTTTTTCTCATAAAGTTTAAAGTTCCTCAACGTTGTATTTAGGAGAACAAGACCCTTAAGATTGGAGAGCAACCCTAGTATTCATTCCCCTCAAAGAAATGACAACCTAGTGCTACGCCCACGCTCACTGAGGACAGAAAATTCTTCCTCCAAAACACGTATATATTAGGTCTATCTTTATATTTTTCTCCTTTAGAATGATTTTGTTTTCTTTCAAATCATTTAGTACCTTTTATGCATGTTTACTAAGTAATGTGTTTATTGATTTATTATTATGAAATGATAATTTTTCTCAGGAAAGGATAGGCTGGCAAAACTGTCATATATATCTGAAAGACTGGTCATTGGTGGTGATCCCTGTTTGGTTGAATAATTCATCAGGCATTTACTGTGCACCTACTAGCTCTAGTCACTTTGCAGATGCACAGGTTAAAGAGACGGACCAGGTCAACCTGCATACACACAGTTCAATGGGCAATATGGGGAAGCTCTAATAGCAAATGCTGCATGGAGCCTGCTGTGTGTCACACATTATCCTAGGGCCAGTGTAGGCATCCACACTCCCTCTGAAGAACTGCCCATCAAGTAGGTACTGTCACATACCCATCTTACACAGGGGGACACTGGGGCACAGGGAGGTAAAGTAACCTACCCAGGACCCCATAGCTAGAAGGTAGCAGAGCTGGATATGGAACAGAGTGGTCTGGTTGCAGAGTCTAAACTCTTCACTATTAGTCTGTGCTGTCTACTTAAAAGAGACAAGAAACAGGCAAACAAGGAAATATAAAAAAGACACTTTCAGAGTGACAGTGCCATGAAGTGAACAAGTCATGGATGTCACGAAGAAATTAAACTGGACATCAGTGGGGACGTTGGTGGTGATTTCTTCGGTGTGGGCATGTTTGCACTGAAATGGGGACTGAGCATGAACCAGCCATGGGCCTGGCTGCCCAGGGAGTGGTGCACGAGGAGGAAGAAGGGATAACACAAGGACAAGGGGTCCCAGGTGGGAACAGGCTTGCTGCATCCCAGGAGGCCAGTGAGGCTAGGGCATCAGAAGAAATGTCAGGTGGGGTTGAGAGTTAGGGCCCTAAACATTATTCTAAGAAGCCCCTTTTGGAGGGCTTTCACATGATGAGAACGTGAACCAGCATGCACTACAGAGTTGAGGTGCTCTATTTTGTGACAAAATGAAGGAGAAAGTCATCCTATTCTTGGTAGTTTTGACTTAGATGCAACCCACCCTCCAGGAGCATGGTCCCACTCCCTACATCAGTCACGTGTTACTTGACCACAGGTCTTCTGCTCTGGGCTCATTTCCACTGGCTGATGGATATATGTTATCATCCCCATATATATTGCTCCTCACAAAAGCTTCTTGCCCATAGGACGGGGGTTATGTGTTTTTCTGTTACCATTCTCATTCCTGCCCCTGGCATGGTGCCTGGAGTACAGTGAGCACTCTGGGAATACATGCTAAGGAGAAAAAGAAAGTCAGAACGAAAAGACATGGAGATGAGAAAGGAATGATAGAGGAGTAGTGGAATAAAGAAGGGAAAGAAGGAAGGGAAGGGAGGAGGGTGGGCAGAAGGAAGTGTAACTGCCCAAGGGGTTCACCTTGCCGGCTGCCTAGACAGAGCCAATTTATCAAGACAGCAGGATTACAATAGAGAAAGAGTAATTCATGCAGAGCCAGCTATGCAAGAGACTGGAGTTTTATTATTACTCAAAAAAGTTTCCTTGACTTGAGTAGTAAATTAAATTGGGGATGAGGGTTTTTAAAGATAATTTGGTGGATAGAGGGCCAGTGAATCGGGAGTGCTGATTAGTTGGCTTGCAGATGAAATCATAGGGAGTTGAAGCTGTTCTCTTATGCTGAGTTCCTGGGTAGGAACCACAGATCTGGTTGGCAGGTTTAGGTGGGGCCACTCAGTTGTTAGAAATGCAAAACCCTGAAAAGACATCTCAAAAGACTGATCTTAGGTTCACAACAGTGATGTTACCTGTAAGAGTAATTGGGGAAGTTGCAAATCTTATGACCTCCAGAGTAATGGCAGGTAATATTCAGAATTCCAGAACCTCTTATTCTAACTTGGTGGCTGGTGGCCTTTCATTCATTTTACAAGAACAGTTTAGCTTTTGAGAAGAGCTATTATTTAAACTATAAACTAAATTCCTTCCCAAGGCTAGGTGAGCCTATGCCCAGGAATGACTAAGGACAGTTTCAAGGTTAGAAGCAAGATGGAGTTGGTTAGGTCTGATGTCTTTTGCTGTCATAATTTACTTAGTTATAATTTTGCAAAGGCAGTCCCAGAAGGAGGCAAACAGGTTGCTCTGGGAGTGGACATACCCTGTCTCCTACACCTGGCCTCTCATTTCTGCTGTCTTTTGTAGGGATTCCCTGTTCAATTATTCCTCACTGTAGTCTATGGCAGAAGCAGTCTAAAGCTGACCACAGACAGAATTTCTTTGCCTTTTATCTCTGCTACTTTTTCGCCTGGACTCCAAGGAAACCCGTCTTTCCTTATGTTTGCTGCTTTGTGCAGACACCAAAGAAAGAAGAGCAATGGTGTCTGGACCAGCATTTCCCAAATGCACCTGGCTAAAAATTTTTGTCAGATGACAAAAATGCCCTGTGAATAAGCTGGCGGCCTGGTGGGCCAGGCAGGATTTGTGACACAGCAAAGGGGACTCTGTGGAACCACTGAATTGTCTTATTACAATGCCTGCTCTGGACACCTCACACTCAGACCCTGGAGCCCTCGTCCTTTGTCCTTGAGGGGATCTAGAAGGTAGGCAGGGATCAGTGACAAGGCTGCCGCTGTACCTTGTCTTCATGGTGGTAGGAGGCCAACTGTGATTCACATACACCACAGCAGGCTCTTCCATGTCTGTAAGTTGATCACATGGCAGGCTCTTCCATGTCTGTAAGTTGATCACATGGCCTTTCTGGCCTCAATATCTTGGCTGTTCACAGTTCGCTGGAGTGGCTCGCAATTCCTGAGCACTCTGAGTGCTCTCAGCATGTTCGCGTTGTCTCATGTAATCCTCAGGACTGCCCTATTAGCTAGGGACGATTCTCATCCCCATTTGAAAGATGAGGAACCTGTGTCTAAATCAATCTTAAGTCCAGATGGCTGGATGAAAACACTTTTCTTACTGGGCTCCCTGAGATGGTGTATGAAGTGGAATGGCTTTTCAAAAGGCTGCCGGCTGGCATCCACTGTCTCCTTCCCTTTCTAACAGATCCTGGATTTGCTCAGTGTGCCTGGTTACCAGGTATCAGCTTGCCAGTCTCCTTTGCCACTGAGGGTGCCCGTGGTAAAGTTGATATTACTAAAACTGATGTTCTCCAGTTCCTGATTTAGGAAGATTAAAACTGTGATTGACTCACACCGACGAGTGGACAAAACAAGGATCACCCTCAATTGTGTGGTCATCCATGCAAACTACATGGAATTGATCATATTCTCAACTCCATGGCCTTCTCTCCCTACACTCTCAGAGTTAATGCCTGATGGGGAGATTGTGCGCGTGACAATCAACAATAATACAAGGCACGGGGTAGTAAGTACCTGTGACCCAGATTGCTAGGAGGACACAGGAAAGGGAGAATTGTTCTGACAGGAGGATCTGAGGACACATCATGGCTTTGAAGGAAGCAAGGAGGCAGAAGCAGGAGGTCAGCTCAGTATGTGTGAGTACACAGAGGTGACAGTGTTGAGGGATGGCAGGGCATCGGGGGCCAGTTCCATCTGCGCACACACAGCAGAGGCGGGGAGGGATGAAGGGGGTTTTCTCCAGTTTTTCAGTCAGTACATGTTTCCCTTTTCCTCATGGTGTGCCCTTCATCTTTCCTACTCAAAGAGCATCTTTCTCTTCCTCTCTGGCCACTCCAAAACCACAATTAATGCTCTTTTCTGGCTTTGGTTAAAAATCCTTATCCCAGCAGCACTTTCTGTTGTGAGTCAGGTAGGTTCCTGAAAGAAAGACAGAGAGCCCAGATTCCATTTGGGGAAGATTTATCTGCATGTTACTTATGCACCTCAGTTTTCACAGTGCAATGATTTGGTCACAAACCTGGCCCAAGCCATGTCCAAGACAGGTGGCACGACCCTGGGAAGGGCACTGAAAAGGATGCCCCAGGGCCCAGAAGCCCTATGTGGGGATTTGGTGTATGCTTCGTTTTTGTGTCTGTTTCTCTGTGATAGCGTTGTTTTCTCTCCCATGAGGGTGAAACCATGGCTGATGGCAGCTCCCAAGTTTTATATTTCACAGCTTCAAAGAGAGATTTTGAATCTCCCCTCTTTTTATCCTTCTGGAAGAAGGATTTGTTGTCCTAGCTTGGGCTAATTGAGGACCCAAAATAATACCATGACAGCCCAAAGTTGCCAGTTGGATCATGGAGTTCAATCCCACTTGATCCTCCTCCCAAGAGAAGAAGGTGACAGGGAAGATGGGGCCTCAGATATCTATGACTCTTATTTTCATTATCTTTCATCATCATCTCAGTGCAGCCTCTAAGGCAGATATATTATATAATTTACCAAATATTAAATGATTTCTGGACATTTGAGCTGTTGCTTATTGCTTTCTGTTTTAATGCTACATGCCTTGGCTAAGATCCCAAGGCCTCCTGCTTCCATCTCACTTACCTGCCCTATTTCCTGTTTTTCTCCCTGCCATGTACCTCCCTAGGCTGTACTAATTCAAGCTGACATCTTTTACTTCTTTCTCACTTCCTACTTATACCTCCCAATTAGCATCTTTTCTACAATTTATTAAGCCAGAATACAATGGTGACAGACATCATGCTACCTCACTGACTAGATATTTTATTAGGTGTTCTTTGTTTTCCAACCAGATTGTAGGTCCTATTGGCAAGAATCTTGTTTTATACTTCATTCTCCTGTATCTCATATCATAATGTCAACCGTATCTGTTAGGTTTTGCTGCATAACAAACTATCCCAAAGCTTAGTAGCTTAAAATAATGGCCACGGTATTTTCTTTTTAGCTCATGATTCTGTGGATTGGCAACATGAGCTAGGCTCAGTTAGACTGCTCTGCTGACCTTGACTGGGCTCATTCATGCATTTGTGGTTAGTTTTTTTGTCACCTAGGCAGCTCTGCTTCTGGGAGTTGGCTGGTTATTGACTGGAGTGAAGGGGTGGCTGGGCTGCGCATCTCTCATCATCCAGCAGGCTAGCCCTGGCTCATTTACATACAGTTAGCAGACTTCCAAGAACAGCAAGAGAAGAAAGCTCCAATGTGCTAGTACTCTTCATGTTTCTGCTTGTGCCACATGGACTATTTTCTCTTGAACCACAGCAAGTCACATGGCCAAAATCAGAGTTCGTGTAGGAGGAAAATAATGGTACAGCTATAAAGGGGGGAATAACTTCTACCCATTTTTGCAACCTATTACATTAGGTATATTCTATTTTTTAATTAAAAACATTTTTATAAATACGCATCTGCCTGCTTAAATTGTGTATATTTTTTAAATAGCTCTTCAAAATACCAATAGAAGTGATTATCTTGCAATGTTTTTCTTCTGTAGCTATATTCTATTTTTATTGGTCTTTTTTACATTGTTTGCTGTCTCTTTCTCTCTTGCTTGCACTCTCTCTCCCTCTCACTTTTCTTTTTGGTCTCACTTGATCATTTCATTGAATGGATGGACTACGTTTATCACTTTGAAGCTGGATCCTGCACTGTAGGTTTGTGTGCATGTGTGTGCACATGTATGGTAAATAGAGAAGTCTTTCTCTTATGCCAAGTTTTAATTTCTCATTATTCAGGATCACGCTTTTTAGACCCAAGTCAAGTAAGGATGAGAACCAACTGAATACGTAAGTTTTACCTGTGCCAATTTTCTTAATGTCCTATGATAGAAAAAGCTATGATACTAAAACTGACTGGACAAGGAATTCATCACTTAGAATGTGTAAGTCCTGTGCCTTCTTTGAAGCACACTTGGGAAAGTCATTCTGAGGCAATAATGCTGCAAGAGTGGCAAAGAGCTGTGGTCTATTAGCTTTCCCATTGGACAACCAGGGTTCCACAGATGTTGACATTTATCTTCATGTATGATGCCCATTCCTTCCAGAGAAGGCCCAAGAATGTCAACTGACATGCCAGGTGAACAAATTATTTCAACTATTTTGACCCGTGGTTACCCAGTATAAATTCTGTTCCCTTAATTTAATGCCTCTATATGGAGAAATGTATTGTACATCTAGAAAAACTACTCAGACCTTTTTTCTTTGGAGGAGCTGTACCAAATTGTAAATCTTTTTGAAATAAAATGCCAAAATAGCAGCTTAAGAGATTGCCTTGAGAAGAAGATCTAGAGGGACAGACTTGCACAGACTGCTCAACCAGCTTCTAGCACTGCAGAAGGTTTAATCCCCATCATAAGCCCTCATTTTACATCATGCATAGTAGTTCTGCTCCTCTGATCAAACCATTACTAATACAGACATTTTTCCCCTTGCCCTCTCAAACCTTACCAATTCCTGCTGCCTCAAGCACTGGGGAGAAGCAAATTTTGACAAAAGGACTTGAGAGTGGATCATTTATTTGGGAGATAGTCCCACAAGACACAGTGAGAGAGTGAGGAGAGTGTGACAGGGAAGACAGCAGAGCCAATAAAGTATATATTGATGGGTGTTATGCCTGGGCTCTGCACTGCTGAACAGTCAGGCTCAGAGTCAATATCCCAGTGGGCAGAAAGGCTGGACCTTTGTCCACTTGCTTCCATCCTCTGTTGGGTGAGGTTGCCCAAAAGGTATGAACTCCATTGCTCTTCTTGTGTGAACCTGCGTGCAGCTCCACGAGTTCCAAAGGTGCCCGAGAGAGCCCTCAGGCAGGTGGAGACAGGTAGAGCTGCAGCTGAACTCAGGGAAACTGGGAGATGTGGGGTGTGGCATTGACAGCATCATCTACATAAAACACCCCCTAATGAATAAACCCAGGACAGAGGATCAGCAAACATGGGTTTTTGGCTTCCTCTCTGTGGTTCAAACATGAGCTTTGCAGTGGCAGAAAACTACCTACTCTCTCTGAGCCTCCAACTTTCCACCTGGGAAATGATGTCACTGGACTATGGTTTTAGGCCAGGTAAAGGTATACTAGACAAACATGTATAAGGAGACATGGCATTATCAGGAGATGGAGAAACACTAACTCTCTCCTCCTCTTAAAATTGTGTCTTTAGTATTGCTGTCTTAAAAAATCTTAGTTCCATTTATAAGAGTGAAATGTTATCACCTTTTCCTCTTGTCCTTTAAACATCCCCATCACTATGAATCAGGTTTTGCTGCATACAAAGTAGTTGGTTTCCAACAACATTTATCTTCTTGTGTATAGTCTGTGAATCGGCTGTGTCTCAGCTGGGCTTGGTTAGAATCAGCCGGACTTGGCTCATGGCTGCAAATTGGCTTTATGTCTACTCCACAAGATTCTCTTTGACCACTACTGGGGATATGCTCTTCTCATAGAGATTCGCAGCAGTGGGAGAAGAGAGCCAAAGTGCATAAGCACATTAGAGTCTCTGTTCCAACGGAGTTCATTAATATCCCATTAGCCAAAGCAAGTGACATGGGTCAGGACCAAATCAAGGAGTGAAAAAAGGCACTCAGCCCACCATGAAGCCATGGAAACTGTAGGGACATTTAATTCTATCACTGAGAGACAGAGTGAAAAATTGAGAGCAATAATGCTACCCACCACACTGTTCTCATGTTCAAAGTCATCTTCCGTGTGAGCCTTAGTAATACCCACTCTCTTGGCCTTTATTTAACCACTGTAGTATTGCCTGGTGTCTTAGTCTGTTTTGTGCTGCCATAAGAGAATACCACAGACTGGGTAATTTAAAATGAAAGAAAATTTATATCTTACAGCTCCAGAGGCTGGGAATTCCAATATCAAGGGGCCCACATCTAGCAAGGGCCTTCATGCTGTGTCATCCCATGGCGAAAGGTCTAAAATGCAAGTAGGGGATGGGAACTGAACTCATCCTTTTTTCAGGAACCCACTTCCAGGACAAGTAAACCCCTTCCTCAATAATTCATCACAAGGGAAGATAACTCATGACCTAATCAACTCTGAAAGGCCCCACTTCTCGACACTGTTGCATGAGAATTAAGTTTCCAACACATGAACTTTGGAAAACACATTCTAACTGCATTACCTGGCTAGGTCTGTTGAATAGGACTTATTCTCACTGGTCCTGACATTTGTTCACTCCTGTGGGGAAAATGCCTGTAGTCAGTGATCTGAGCACATTGGCATGCAGCCATTCTCCAGCTGCTGTGAGTGAGTACTGGCTGTTAATGGTCCATGGTGTTCTCCTTCTCTGGGGCTACTAACAGATAGGACATCTTTCTACTGATGGGATATCCTACCCTGGGAATGGCAGCCCAGCCTCCTTGCCTCAAGGGGAGGATAATTTGGCAGTATAATTTATGCTTTAGAGTCCCCTGTGAATCAGGCCAAGTCTAACTTTCCTTTGACATCACATTCTTGAATTTCTCCTTTCTATCTTAGTTCTTTTATTCCCTGCAGTTTTCTTCTAAAGGATGTCCTCAAAAAATCACATGCACCTAGGTCCTTTTTCTCAGGCTCTGCTCCTAGGGAAACTGAGCTATCTTTTGATGTCTCTTACTACCTTCCCTGTACCCTGCACAGGTCCCAAACTGTAACTATACATGGAATACATAAAAATTTAGATTTTTCTTATTTAGGGCGTACACCAGAAACCACCTTGAAGTCTACTCCATAACCCCAGTCATCTGAAATATTCACTTCATCTGGACCACATGGCCATCATGATTTCTTGCCCAGTATCTTACAAGGTATGCGTATGTCTGTAGGACCTCAGTATTCATCGCTAGAAAGAATTGTGTCTGGTCAGACGGGTTTTGACCTGGTGAGTCCTGAGGGTTTCTAGTGGCCACTTTCCCTTTTCTTTAAATGAAGATGTTAACCTGGAGCCCCAGGAGAGTTGAGATTGATGTACAGGGAAGGAGAAGGGCATCCAGTAAGCATGGGCTCTGGAAATTACCCATCTATGTTCAAATCATCGTTTTGCTATTTGTAAGCTGTTTTCTTGGCCAAGTGTGTTAACAATAAGCCTAATTTGTAAAAATAAAGGACAATGATACTTGAAGAGCAAAAACATTCTCCTCTATACCCAGAAATAATGTGTGTTAACAATTGTGATTTCCTACAAGACTGTGAGCCACTGGTTACCTGACACTTTTTAGTAGCAGCCTGAATCTGAAGTTTGTTTCAGGAGAAGCCAATGGGATGATACATGATTACGAACAAGGCAGTCCTGAGCGTGGAACATTATGGCGATAGCTTTCATTCATTAAGAGCTTCTTACATGGCAGCCCCTACACTCAGCCCTTTGCCTGTGTTGCCTGGAAATCCCGTCAACAACTTTATATTATTCCATCTCCTGCCTCCTCGCAACTGTGAGCAGTTCGTTAGCCCAGTGACCTTAAAAATGTTCGCAGCCGCTAACTTCCATCTCAGGAAATCAAGTTTTAGCAGAAGGTAAAGGAATTGGACCAAAAAACAGGGAAGTGTGTGGACTGGAAGGATCGTACGTTATGAAAAAACTCAAACTCTACACTCAGTGAGTGCCCAGTTAGAGCATCTAAAATATTTGGAGCTAAGAGGCTTGCAGGGTTTTTACCCAATTATGCATTGAATGATGCATTTTTGTTTTCTTTCTGCAGAAGTAGGTCTTTATCATCTCTTCAAGACCCACTGGTTCCATCAATTTTCCTAAAAGTACATGATGCCCTTATTTCAGTTTCCTTCTGTATGTCCGAATTCTTTCTCCAGCCTCTTCTTCTTGTTCATATTTCTACCTTACCCCATATAAATTGCCTGGACTTTGGGGGCCTAGCCCTGATTTAGAGGAAGAGAGATCAAAAAGATAAAAATATCCTCCTTTCCTTTACACCCAGGAAAATGCGTGGTTTTCTACGAGGCTGTGAGCTGCTGGGTGCATGGTGCTTATTAGCAGTGCCCTGGCTCTGAAATGATAGCTCCGTGGGTTTTTTCCATATCCACATCTTACACTGGCACCAAATGCAGCTGTATAAATCTCCAGCCACTAAATTCTGCTCTGCAATTCCCCAGGCTGTTCATTTATTATTAATTATGACCATTATTTACATAGAACTGGAGAGTTTTATGCCCAGGCTGAGGCCTGGATAGGATACAAAGCAGTAGGATGAGCTCAGGGGCAAAAAAACTCCAGGGATCAGCGGTCTTGTCTGTATGTACCATCTTCATCCCCTACTAAAGGCAGACGTGGTGAAAGGAGGTGCGAACAGGTACAGACAGGGAGTCAAGGGAGGAGCAGGCCTCACATGAGCTTTTGTGCTCTAATAAGTTTCTGAGGCACAGAGAGCTGCTGAGAGCCAGGGGGGCAATGCATTCTGAAGTTTTACAATAGATCATTTTATACAGGAATTTATTTATTTAATCCACAGCCAATCATTGAGTTTAATTATGTGCTAGCGTAGAGAATACAGAGATGCACAAAGCAAACATGGTCTCTCTCCTCCTGGAATTTACATTCTGTTGAATCCAAGGTCAAAACTGAGGTTGGGACAGGAGTCTGGGTGTTAGGAGAGGGGAGGGCCGTGGAGAAGGGCGGCCAGGTGTCAGGAGTAGAATCAAAAAGCAGACAATGACTCAAGAGCAAACAGCGTGAATGTTCTTTTTTATGAAGAGCCATTCTATCTCAGCATGGCAGTTTTCTAGTCCTAGATTTTTGTTCTGATTCTCTCTTGGAAGATGAACTCGCAGGAGACTCCAGCATCAATGGGGTATGGCGTCAGTTGCATTTAACACTCCCTACACCAGCTTTCTATACGCCAGACACTGTTCTGGGGGTTTTCCACACATTAACTCATTCAATTGTCATAACAACTTCTAAAGGTAGATACTATTATTGTTCTTATCTTGTAGGTGAGAAAATAGAGGTACAAGAGCTCAGCTATCTTGCTGGGTTACCCAGGTGACAAAACTGAGGTAGTCTAGATCCAGCCATCCTCTCAACTATGGGGTGCCTTGATGTGAAGATGCTGCCATGCTGCCCCCAGCCTCTTCTCACATCCAATTATCATTTATTTGCTCCCCCCCCCCCACAAAAAAATTGACCCAATACTGACTACATACCTAGTGCTAGGAATACAGAGACAGAAAGCAGATCGATAGGTGGTTGCCAGGGGCTGAGGCCCTGGAGGGGTAAGAGATAGGAACTGCCTAATAGATTACGGGGTTTTCTGTTGCAGTGATGAAAATATTTTGGAACCAGATAGAGGTGGTGGTTACACAACATATACTACATGCTACTAAACTATTCACTTTAAAATTTTTATGTAAATTTCATGTCAATAAAAACAAAACAAAAAAAACAATGGAGGAGGAGGCAGGGAAAGGCGAGGGAGGTGTCCCCACTGCATCATGATGATGGATTCTAATGGAATCTTGCACATTTCTTACATATTGCTGAGGAGACCCAGGGGAGGCAGGGATTCATCAGCCTTAGTAATCAGCATTTATTGTACTCAGCTCTTTTCTTGCATCAGTTATTTCTTTGTTCAACCATTCAACCAAAATGTATAAAACATTCCCCAATCCCAGGAGCTGCAATAGGTCCTGGGGGAAAACATGAACCAAACAGGTGCTACCTCTGCCCTTATGGAGAAGATAGACAAGCTGGGGGGGACAGGTAGGAGCTGGAAAATTGCATAAATAAATGTATATACTGGGATGAGGCACTTGATCGATAAACTGCACCCCTCGATGATCTGATTAATTAATGGGTAGTTCAGAGAAAAATGCCCAAGAAAATGGCATTCAAGTTGACACTTGGAAGATGAGCAGAAGAAAACTAAGAGAAAAGAAGGAGCAAAATATTCAAGTAGAAGTAATGGTAGGTGCAAAGGTTCTGAGGGAAGACAGAACACGGGCTCTTAGAGGAACTCAGAGTACATCAGTGTAGCTGGGTCATGAGGAGTCAGGCAGGTGAGGTGAGCATGTGGGGAGGAGCTTGCAGCCCAACAAGGATGCATGAAGTTTACAAGCAGTGGGAAGCTCCTGCCAAGTTAACGCTATAGCCAAGGGGAAGAGAAGGGAGAAGAGTCAAATTATGTTTTAAAAGATTATTCGGGTTCCAGAGTTCTAAATGTTTACAGTAGGTAAGCTACAAACCGGGAGACCAGTGAAGAGGCTATTCCAGGAACTTAGTGATGAGGTGAAAGTAGCTTGGGAGGATGGCAGGAGTAGAAACAGTAGACAGGAGTGGAGTGGGGAAATCCCAAGGAGCTTGAGTTTATGAGTGTGAGGAATGAAGAGAGGAAGGTGCCAAGAAGGACTCTGAAGTTCTGGGTTATGCCATCTACTCAAATGAAGAATATGGCATCATTCATTTGGTTAATGCTTACTCAGCTACTGGAGATGGGTACTGATAGTATCTTGCTCATTTTTTGAATAAGGAAACAGCAGCTCAGAGAGGTTAAGAAATGTGCCCAAGGGCATACAGCTAACAAGTGGCAGAGCAAGGGCATAAATGAAGGGTGGGTGGACATTACAACCCAAGCTCTGTCACCCTCTGCGTGGCACCTTCTCCATGACTGGTCCTATGCTATTGCCTTCCACATGGTGTCTGTGTGTCTCCATGTTTTCTTCCAGTTAAATCATTCAGCCACTGTGTAGTTGTTATCCTCTTGGGAACCTTCTCAGTACTGAGCACCATCCAATAAACTAATCAATGAAACTAATTTGCGCCAATGAGTGCCACATGCATACATTTTATTACAGGCTTTCTGAACAGTGCCTTTGTGTGATACTTCATGAGCAGCACTTAGGACTTTCACACATGACCTGGTAGCTGGTGACCTCACTAGAAATCTTGCATGGAGTTTCTCTTCCCACCTGTGTACTGCAGCACTAGCTCTGTTGGAAGGAAAGGGCGTAGGGTCAGGTCAGAGTCCCCAAGCGAACTGCCTTCATCCGTAAGATCAGGTTTGAGAAGAAAGAGAATGAGAAGCCTGTGGTGTTGATTCTTTGCAACTTTAGCAGCCGTCCTACTTGAAAGCACACTCTAGAAAGAGACATTGATGGGCCTGGGATTTTCTAGAAGCTGTTGGCTAACTCTCAACTTATAAATCAGGAATTTTAAATGAAACTGGGCTCCCAAAAAGTACTCAAACAACCCTTTAGTTTAAAATGTAGTTCTTTATATTATGAAAAAGCAATAGTAAGTCTAATAAACCCAATGTATTCGCATATTGCACTCATGAAGATTTCTTTCATTCTCAGAAATCACATAAAGTGAGCAACACAAGAAATCTAAAGGAAAGTTGTTGTCCAAATTTAATGCAGACTTGTACAGATGACCCAGCCCTGTTGATTCAGTACCACACATGTTCTCAAGCAGTTTCAGATATTCTCTCTCCTCCTGTGGGACTCTGTGGCTGCAGTGGGACCTCACTGCTCAGAAAGTACCAAAGATTCTTTTGTTTTAAATTTTTAATTTTTGTAGATATATACTAGGTGTATATATTTATGGAGTATGTAGGATATTTTGATACAGGCATACAATGACTAATAATTACATCAGGATAAATAAGATACCCATTACCTCGAGCATTTATCCTTTGTGTTACAAACAATCTAATTATATTCTTCTTATTATTATTATACTTGAAGTTTTGGAGTACATGTGCAGATCTTGCAGTATTGTTGCATAGGTATACACATGCCATGGTGGTTTGCTGCCTCCATTCCCCTGTCACCTACAGTAGGTATTTTTCCTAATGTTATCCCTCCCCAATCCTCCCACCCCCTGCTATCCCTCCCCGAGCATCCCACCCCCCAACAGATCCCACTGTGTGATATTCCTATCCTTGTGTCCATGTGGTCTCATTGTTCAACACCCACTTAGGAGCGAGAAAATGTGGTGTTTGGTTTTCTGTTCTTGTGTCAGTTTGCTGAGAATTATGGTTTCCAGATTCATCCATGTTCCTGCAAAGGACATGAACTCATCCTTTTTTATGACTGCATAGTATTCTCCACAGTGTATATTTGCCACATTTTCTTTATCCAATCTATCACTGATGGACATTTGGGTTGGTTCCAAGTCTTTGCTATTGTGAACAGTGCTGCAATGAACATACCTGTGCATGTGTTTTTATAATAGAATGATTTATAATCCTTTGGGTATATACCCAGTAATGGGATTGCTGGGTCAAATGATATTTCTATTTCTAGATCCTTAAGGAATCACCACACTGTCTTCCACAATGGTTGAACTAATTTACACTCCCACCAACAGTGTAAAAGCATAACTATTTCTCCACATCCTCTCCAGTATCTGTTGTCCCGAGATTTTTTAATGATTGCCATTCTAACTCACATGAGATGGTATCTCAATGTGGTTTTGATTTGCATTTCTCTAATGAACAGTGATGATGAACTTTTTTTTATATGTTTGTTGGCTACATAAATGTCTTCTTTTGAAAAGTGTCTGTTCATATTCTTTTTTTTTTGAGACGGAGTTTCGCTCTTGTTACCCAGGCTGGAGTGCAATGGCGCGATCTCGGCTCACCGCAACCTCCGCCTCCTGGGTTCAGGCAATTCTCCTGCCTCAGCCTCCTAAGTAGCTGGGATTACAGGCACGCACCACCATGCCCAGCTAATTTTTTGTATTTTTAGTAGAGACGGGGTTTCACCATGTTGACCAGGATGGTCTCGATCTCGACCTCGTGAGCCACCCGCCTCGGCCTCCCAAAGTGCTGGGATTACAGGCGTGATCATATTCTTTACCCACTTTTTGATGGGGTTGTTTGTTTTTCTCCTGTAAATTTGTTTATGTTTTTTGTAGATTCTGGATATTAGCCCTTTGTAAGATGGGTAGATTGTAAAATGTTTTTCCCATTCTATTGGTTGCCAGTTCACTCTAATGATTGTTTCTTTTGCTGTAAAGAAGCTCTTATGTTTAATTAGATCCCATTTATCTATTTTGGCTTTTGTTGCCAGTGAAGTCCTTGCTTATGCCTCTGTCCTGAATGGTATTGCCTAGGTTTTCTTCCATGGTTTTTATGGTGTTAGGTCTTATGTTTGAATCTTTAATCCATCTGGAGTTAATTTTAGTGTAAGGTGTCAGGAAGGGGTCTAGTTTTAGCTGTCTGCACATGGCTAGCCAGTTTTCCCAACACCATTTATTAAACAGGGAATCCTTTCCCCATTGCTTGTTTTTGTCATGTTTGTCAAAGATCAGATGGTTGTAGATGTGGGGCATTGCTTCTGAGGCCTCTGTTCTGTTCCATTGGTGTATGTCTCTGTTTTGGTACCAGTACCATGCTATTTTAATTACTATAGCCTTGTAGTATAGTTTGAAGTCAAGCAGCATGAGGCCTACAGCTTTATTATTTTTGCTTAGGATTGTCTTGGCTATGCGGGCTCTTTTTTGGTTCCATATGAAGTTTAAGGTTTTTTCCAGTTTTGTGAAGGAGGTCAATGGTAGCTTGAGAAGAGGGTCAGTGGTAGCTTGATATTCTTTTAGTTATTTATAAATATACAATTAAATACTATTGACTATAGTCACTCTATTGTACTATCAAATATTAGATCTTATTCATTCTTTCTATTTCTTGTACCCATTAACCATCCCTATCTCCCCCAAATTGCCCCCACTACCCATCCCAGCCTCTGGTAACCATTGTTCTATTCTCTATCTCCATGAGTTCAATTGTTTTAATTTTCAACCCCCACAGATAAGTGAGAACATGCCAAATTTCCAAATTTGTTTTTCTGGCCCTGGCTTATTTCACTTAACATAATGACCTCCAGTACCAACCAATTTTTCTTTTTTTTTGAAACGGAGTCTAGCTCTGTTGCCCAGGCTGGAGTTCAGTGGTGCCATCTCGGCTCACTGCAACCTCCGCCTCCTCGGTTCAAGCGATTCTCCTGCCTCAGCTTCTGAAGTAGCTGGGGTTATAGGCACCTGCCACCATGCCCAGCTGATTTTTGTATTTTTTTTCAGTAGAGACGGGGTTTCACTGTGTTGGCCAGGCTGGTTCTGAACTTCTGACCTCATGATTCACCCAACTCGGCCTCCCAAAGTTCTGGGATTACAAGCATGAGCCACTGTGCCTGGCCACCAAGCACGCTGAAGTAGCTACATGTAGATATGTGTTAAGAAGAGGTTTGTGCCTGACTAAGACCCTGATGAGTTAATCTGCTCGATGCCACTGATGTGCAGTCATTAGGAAATGCCATATTTCCTACTGGCAGTAGTCAGGGTACTGTGTTTAAAAATCACCTCTATCTCAGGTATGTGCCCTGTGAGCTCAGAAGCAGGTGCAGTCAAGATGAGAACTTCATTTGGCTGCTTGCTTTTGAGTGCATAGCTTTCCTGCCAGCCTTTGTCTCCTTTGCCTTCAATGATGGGCTGGCTTACTGTCAACAGATAAAGAAAAACATTCCCAATAAAGTCCTTTTTATGTATTTGATCTTCTAAATAGATGAGAAATTGTGTTTATAAAGACACCCTGCATCAGACCCCTGCAGAGGAGTTATTTTGTGTCAAAAACTTACTCTGATTGAGAACATTACAGAAACATTAAAAATTCTTCTTCCAAAAGCTTGGAAATTATGTTTTTCAAAATCCCTCAGAGGCTTTGATAAAGTCTCTAAATCCTAACAATCTTGAGTTTGCTATTGGTTCTGATTTTTAGAAAGAAAAATTGTTGTTCTAGGGCCATAACAAGTTCTCTATTTCCCTGGAAAACATAGCAATGAAAAAATAATGCCCATTTTAGCAAGGAGCGTATTTTAGTCTTTTAGGAAAAACTTGGAAATACCAAAATATAAGTTGGGCTAAATCATTATAATCATTATAATAAATGTCTTAAATGGTAACGTGAACACTTCATGTGATAGTATAAACACGGGCAAGACCTCATTTACCACTGTAAAGTTCTGCCAAAGGAGTAATCTTCACACTGAGTAGGCTCCATATGCTTATGACATATATTGTATATTAGCCAGGATTCTTCAGAGAAAGAGAACAGGACACACACACACACACACACACACACACACACACACACACACACATACATATATAAATCAAGTTCTTTATATATTATATATGTATATGTATCTCCACAGATATCGATAGATTGATTGATTGATTGGTTGATTGATGTAAACAAATTAATTGGCTCCCACAGTTACACAAGATAAAAAATCACATGATCTACTATCTGCAAGCTACAGATCAGGAAAGTTGGTGGTGTAGTTCCAGTCTTCCTGAATGTGAGAGAAATAGCGCCATATATTGAATACTGATATGGAGCAGCCTTCTGGAGTACCTTGCCCCCTAGCTGGTGCTATAATTAAATCCTCTAAAGGCCATTTTGTCATTTTATCAAGCCAGCTGCTTCAAGATGATGGGAAATGTGGTAAGACTAGTGAATTCCAAAAGCATTGGCTCATTGCCACATTCCAATGCTGTGAAGTGAATTCTGTGATCAGAAGCAACGCTGTGTGAGATACCATGGAGGTGGACACGGCACTCACACACAGCCACTAATATCCTTGTTTCTTATAAGTGATTGATTAGTAGCATTCAGTCTTCACTGAATATTTTACATATCTCTAGGAATAAAATAAAGATAGCCCTTTTGGTAATTTTCACCTAAACTGTTGATACTCAGTGCTGTAAGTGAATGAAATCATTGCAAGCATTGAAGGGTAACAAGTAAAATAGTCATTATTTACTGATGATATGATTATCTACACTGAAAAATATCCCAACGTACACACCATTTATTATTACAACTTCAGAAAGATTGAAAGACTGTAGATACCAGATCAATATACATCAGCAGCTAATTAGAAAATACAATAATGATGATGATAACAGCAATAAGCCCATAATCAAAACCAAAAACAATCCTATGAGGTAAGAAATATTTATCAGAAGAAAGAGATCCTGTCTTTTGTGGGAACATGAGTGGAACTGGAGGCTATTATCCTCACCAAACTAACACAGAACAAAAAACCAAATACCACATTTTCTCACTTATAAGTGGGAGCTAAATGATGAGACTACATGGACACAAATAAGGAAACAACAGACACCAGGGTCTACTCAAGGGCAGAGGGTGGGAGGAGAGAGAGGAGCAGACGACTGAACTGTTGGGAACTAGGCCTAATTTCTGTGTGATGAAATAATTTGTACAACAAACCCTGTGACATGAATTTACCTATGTAACAAACCTTCACATGTATCTCTGAACCTAAAATAAAAGTTAGGAAAAAAATAGAAGTATTTCTCTATCAAAATAAGTATAAAACCTTCATGAGGAAAACTGTAAGACTTTAGTGGAATATAGACAAAAGAATCTAGACAAAAGGAAAGATTATAGCATGTTCCTAGGTAGAAGGTTGAAATTGCAACTATTCTGAAAATCCAGCAATTTTATTTCCAGGGATACCTTAGAAGAATTATCAGAAATGAACACTGAGAGGGAAAGATTATAGACGATCTAGAATATTCATTGTAGAACTGTATATAAAGGAAAAATAAAAATCAAGTAGCTTAACTGTCAATCAATAGAATAAATGTATGTATGTATCTGCGTATATATATATATATATGCCACATATATATTACAATATTTAAATAAAATGGGAAAATATCATGCAATTAAAACATATGCATAAACGTGAAAATTTAAAACAATGTTGATTCGTAAATGAGATTGGGAAGAAATATACAGAGTGAGATACTGTGTAAAATTTTAAAACAAAATAAGACTGTATACTTTTCAATGAATATGCTTTTATGTAGTAAAAGTATAAAACTATGGCTGCACGCCAAATTCAGAATCATGACTGCCTCTGGGTCAGAAGGACATGTGATGAGTGAAGGAATCAACTACGTGTGGAATATTTTATTTTATGAGACATGATCTGGCTCTGTCAGCCAGGCTGGAGTGCAATGGGGCAATCACGGGTTACTGTAAACTCTGCTTCCCAGACTCAACCAATCCTCCCAAGTAGCTGGGACCACAAGTGTGTGCCATCATGCCTGGCTAATTTGTGTATTTTCGGTAGAGAAGGGCTTCATGTTGCCCAGGCTAGTCTTGAACTCCTAGGCTCAAGCAATCCACCCGTCTTGGCCTTCTAAAGTGTTGGGATTACAGGCAGGAGCCACTGTACCCAGTCAGAATATTTTATTTCTTAAGTAAAAGAGAAGAATCTGAAATAAACTATGTTGATATTTGTTGTAGATATGAGTGACAGGGGAATTCTCAGTTTAGAGAAAAAGACCAAGAGCCCAGTACTGGTTTCATGAGGCAAGGCAAGAAAGTGGATGAAAAGGTCAATTTCAGAGGAATAAACATTAGAAACCATTAGCATATTGGCAAAACAACCTCATTCCCCAACACACACACACACACACACACACACACACACACACACACAGGCATGCACACCCGACAGCACTTTCCAGCACCTGAAATTTCACCAATGCTTAACAACTTCTTTGGACGAGAAATTATTTCTGATAAAAAAGAAATTCTTGTTAAAATGCAAATATTTTACCTTGAGGTTAACAAATGGAGCCTTTAATAGTTACACATAAAAGGAAAGTAATATTCAGTCTAGTCTGTACTGCATAAAACTCTATGAGGTAGCTCTTGTTATCCCTCACGTATTATATAAGAAAACGGGTTCAGCACAAAAGGTCGATGAACATTGCTGAAGTCCTCATGGCTGTCACTGGGATTTAAATCCACAGCCCTGTGACAAATCCCTTGCACTTGCCACTGCTGCATGTGCTTCCTTATCAGTTACTGGAGAACTCAGTAGGCCCTGAAATTGGCACCTCTAAGAGCAATTTTGAAGAGGACCGAAGAACAGGTCCCACAAGGGAGTCCCTAATTATGGACACGGGCAGATTCTGCAGCAGGTCTAGATCCCTGGTGAGGGGACACGGTGGGTGAAATAAGCCTCCCTCACAATTTGGTCTCTGGCTAGTCCCACTGTCAAGCTCGTTAATCTTACAGATTTGCCAGGCGGCTCTTCACTCAAGACCTCAAGCAACAGCCATATATAAAGTCACATTGGCCTCACTGGTATTCTGATAAACTACACTTTGTCCACCATTTCAGAACCCAGGACTGCTCCTCCTTCCCAACCTACGCTGCAGAAGAAATGGGGCCCTAGTAGGTTTGAAAACACCATAAACAGCTTCCTGGCTATAGCCTGAATCTATAGAGACAGCAGAAGGCATCTGAGAGTGGACGTTTAAAGAGCTATTAGTTGTTTCTGGTTCTGAGATTGGCATCAAAGGCTAAGTAAATAATGTAATGTTTCTAATCAGAGTCATGCAGATAGCAATTAGGACTGCATTACAGGGATTATTTATGTCTATCTCTGTACCTAAGATCAAACTCAGCTAATTTACCACTCTTATTTTAATTCCATCAATTACAGAAATAAATTGCCAATAAAAGCTTATCTTTGGAAAAGGTTTGTTTTATCCTTTTATAAAGCACTCAGGGAAAAACTAAAGAAGCGCTTCCTAAGTGACTAGTAATTGATCAAATTCAGGAGAGAAATGCAGTGAAAAATACTACTTCAAACAACAGCAGAACACTAACAAATGGGGATAAAAGAGGGATGGAAAAGTTTCCTTGGAGTATTCTGAAGCAAAGAATTTCAGCTTATGGAAATACGTGTGAAAACTGAAAATTATGCTTAGAACATTACATAAAGATAAGCTAATGTGAAGAGATTGGTCTTTTCAACTCATGCATCCATTCTGTCTCCAAGTATTTATTGAGCACTTACTAGGTGCCAAGTTCTAGAAAGACGGCAGTAAGCTCCATAGCAAGGTGTCTGCCTTTGTGGAGCTTGCAGCTTTGTTGGGGAGATGATCATCAGATAAATATACATATAGACAAGTATAAAATTATTGTATTAAGAAGAGGTGGTTAGGCAGCTATGATGTCATGCAGTAAGATGACGTAAGCTAAAATGAAGAGTTCAGAAGAAAGGCCCTTCAGAGTAGACTTGCATAGTGGATTCGAGTCAGTCAGGTGGAGGACAGGGGGATCATTCCATGCAGAAGGAACGGCCTGTGATGAGGTCACAAGGCAGGAAGAACACTGGAAGATCTGAAAGAAAGCCAGACAGTCCACATAGAGTGACTGATATTTACTAAGCCCTGACTTCAAATCAGGTTCTATATAAAGCACTTATCAATATTATCTCATTTTAATTGAATTATTCTTAATTGATTTGGCTTCATGAGGTTAAGTCACTTACCTAAGGACACAGAATTAGTAAGTTTTCTATTTTGGTACAAAGGGATGCCTAAGGCTCTGGGGAGAAATCATCCAGGTTTTTGTTTTGAGGGGAGGGACATGCAGTAGGGAAAAGTTGGTGGCACGGGTGAGATCACTGAGATCCCTTTCAAACATTTAACAGATATTCACTGGCCCAAGGGTTTGTGCTCAGCACTGTGTGATCAGCTGGTGAGACACATAGGATTACCAGGTTCTTTTATTAATACACTAAGGCAAATATGCCATTGCTGCAGTCCAAGAATAATGCCATACACATCACAAATGATGAACTAAGAAGAGAGAAATAAAGGGGACAGAGTAGCCTATTGAAATAATGCAGGACTGGGAGAAATGGGAATACTAAGAAAAGAAAGACTGTGAAGGAAGTTTGGCTGGGATTTAGCAACTGACCGCATGGGGTTGAGTATGGGCCAAGGAGGGTTATAAGTCTTGACGATTTCCAAAGAGAGTGATAGGTCTTGGCCTTTCCAAGGAAGGTGATTGACAGGTCTCGGCTATTTTCAAGAAAACTGGTATATCCTGACCATCTCGGAAAGTGATAGGTCTTGGCCATCTCCACGGAAGTTTGTAGGTCTTGGCTATCTTCAAAGAAAGTGATATGTCTTGACCATCTCAAAGGAGGGTGGTAAGTCTTGACTATTGACTATCTGTAAGGAGAGTGATAGTTCTTAGGCATCTCCAAGAGGCTGATCCTGACCAGGAAAGACATAACACACTGGAAAGAGAGAAGTCAAAGGAGCAGGCAGTTCACCTACATGATGGGAGCAAGGTGGAAGGTCATGAACGTGAATGAGAGGTTAATCAACACAAGCCCAGGGATCTCCAGCCCTGGTGCTAATGGTGCTGCTTTGACAGCAGATGACGCATCTGTACCCCAGCCACCGCATTCTCATACCATAGTCATTATGTCACTGTTTTTGTGCCAAGATAAAGGTAAGACTTAGTGGATACCCAGGTCCGTGTGGCCCCCTGGTTGAAGTGTGGGAATCCAGAAGGGCAGTCTAATAAGTGGCAGGCAGGCCTCCTCTGTGCTTCATGGACCTTGAACGTTCCTTCCTCATGACAATTTGTGCCACCTTGTCCTGAAATACCTTTCTATTTGTCTGGGTCTCCCCAGCTGAATTGAAGTTTGCTGAGGGCAAGAACTGGTTTGTTGACTCATATATTTATGTCTATGGCATATGGTAGACAACAAAAAATCTTATTTACATGACTACATAAATAAATGGATAAATAGCCTCCCCTGTTAATCTTCAATTCAAGAATGCTATCATGACCAGGGAATTCCAAGCTTCTCAACCTCTTTTGTATCCACTGATCTCTATAGCCTGGCCCAAACTTATACGTAAAGAGCAACTGGTTAGACCCAGTGCTGGGAGAGCTGGTATGAATTGGATTAATATAGGGTTTATAAGTTCTCCTATTTTGTTGAATGCAGCCAGAACTAAACAAATTCTTTTCATATCAGGCTTTTTGAAGAAACAACATGTATTATTTAAAGAACAACAACAAAAATAAACCCTTGTAAATATTGCACAACCATTCGTAAGCAGATTAATACAATAATAACACCTTGGATATGAAAAACAAGCAGTCAGTGAAATGCAAAGCTGGCTAAAGGAAATTGCCTTCTTTCTTAGAGAAGAGTCACAGGAGACTGGGACACAAATTATTTTTCTCATCTCTGGGCCTTTAGGGTATCAGAGCTTCTTGAAAAGGATCATGCATCATGGAAAGTGTTAATGTACCTTATTATTCAATTTCTCTCTGATGAATTCTTTGGAATCAATAAAGGTACTTAACAGTTAAGAATTTCATTAGGTTGTGTTGCAATACCAGGAATCTCTTAGATTTATATAACACCTATCTTCAGCAAGTCCTTTTGAAGCAATCATAGAGGAAAATAAGTTCTCCTGCTGTGCAAACTCAGTGAATCATGTCGACTTAGGGTGTTTTTCTCCTTGTGGACTGTTGAGTCTTGAGTAGGATGAAGTTTAGGCAAGTATTGCAAGTTTTCCATATGTTTATCTTGCTGTTTGTATGTTTTAAAAATATATAATTCCACTAAGTATGTGTCCAAACAGTGGCCTGAAAGATGAGGAGGAAAATAACTGTACTGTTTGATAGAGACCTTGACTTGATATTTAGCTGGGAAGATCAGACACGAAGATAGGGAAAGTTGACTAATTTTGCAAAACAATAATGCAGAAAAAATGTCATAAGGCAGCCCTTTGCACAATCATTCCATGAAGGATAAAGCTAGAGAATTTAAGGGTGGGCATTTTCGAATGAGGCTGATGTGTTATGAGAAGAAAGGAGTTGACCTTGAAGGGAAGAAATAGACTTGGCAGAAATGAGCACCGAGACTAATCCAAGAGGCATCCCAGGGTGACACAGTATTTGTGTTGATTATGCATTTCTTGTTTCTCATCTATTTTAAATCCATTCATGAAGACAATGATCAATGATATATGTAAAGACCTGAGTGGATAACATCAGATGAAGGAAAAGAAATGAAGGTCAATGTTCTACCAATGCTGATGTACCAGTTTGAGCCTGCAGAAGCACCTGCTTTGCAATGTCTTGTTTATCTTAATGACTTTGTAAACCTCAAGCCATAGAAGATCCTGTAACTAAAACACTCTATTGCTTTGTGATTTAACCATCCTTTGATCTCTTAATTATACTAAGGTCCTCTGATAAAATAACCTGCTTCAACTTAAGACTTAGCAGGTTTTCCGTGAGCCCTACACATAATATATAGCTACCAAAGAATACAGAAGTCTCTCATTTTTAAAGCTGAACCACCTATACCAACTAAACTCATCTGTATATTTGTGTTCATTTGGCAGGACTTACAATGAAAACCAACTTCTCTGAAACCCCATATGGTGCTGAGCGTTGTGAGAGACATCGTAGCCCTGAGTCAAGCTAATTCACAGGAACCATGAATAGTCTTTAAATAGGCACATGCCAGGGGGAAAAAGGCTATTAACAGAATGAAAATATTCAAGAAAGTTGTCGCGGAATAACAGTGATCAGGGGTTGGGAGGGAGGATGACAGGATAGGTCAGTTCAATCCATGCACATTAGTTCAGGATTTGGGGTTCTCTTTGCTTATATACATGGGACTTTCTTAGAATGTACACATTTTGAGAGACATAGTACATGTGATTCATTTTAGAGAATTTTTCTTTCTCAAGTGCAATGAAATTATTTTGCTGTGCAATGAAAAATCAGCAACCATTCTGATAACCTTCCTGGTTTCTATTCCATGTGCCTGGGGCAGGTTTCTTTGAACCAGTCATATCGCAGTGCACTATAACTTTGGTCTTGTCTTATTTTTTCTTCTGTGCCTGCCAGCCTATCAGTCATTTTCCTAAAGTTAATAGGAAGATTATACAGTAGTAAAATCTACCAGGAGACTTCTATGGCTTGATAAACACCCCCTCTTCCACCTCCATACTAATTAATTTCAGTTCTAATCACTTTATTCTTTATGTGAAACAAAACATCTAAATTTGTTCCCTATAATCTTTGTCTACCTTCAGATTCCTAAAAATATCTCAAAACATGCATAAACATAAGGTTCTGAGAAGCAGGCTTTATCTCTTAACCCTTAGCATTTCTCTACTTGAAAACTTCATTGTCAGAGAAATCAGATGCAAAACATTCTACTTTTAGCCAAAGAAACATTTCCTATATCTTTGTGATGTTGCTTATCCAAAGTACATTTTATTTTGGTTTCATATCACATTAATTACGCTGTTTATTTCTTTTCCCTTTGAGATTCCTATTTATCTTTTCTTGCTGTCTCCAGAATACATTTCCTACTAGCAGGAAGCCCTGAATGATGAATAAATACAATCTAAACTTTACCAGGCATGAAGGCACTGATATCTAAATTTTGTTTGCTGATAGCAATAGACTTTTTAGTTAAAAAAAAAAAAGTAACAAACAAAAAAGATTAAACATCAAATTGGAAAAAATAGGTCATTGCCTCTAGATCAGGGTCTTACCCATCAATCTGTGGGCTCTAGGGAGGTTTGTGAGCTACTTAAGTGCTTGGACTATGCATTACCAAAGGAAAGTATCAAGAAGGCCTTATGGCTACCTCTAAGACCTTCATAGGAGCCCCAAACAAGGTTTCATTCAATCTTCCTATTTTTAAATAAAACACCGTGGAAGTGTATGAGTGATGAGACATAAAACGGTATGCTGTAGTGGAAAGAGCACAGATGGAGAGTCAGGAAACTGGATTCCAGTCTCTAACTTACCTTCTCTGGAGGCGTTTGACCTTTGACTGACCTTGTCACCTTTCCATGGCTTGGCTTCTTCATCTGTGGAATGAGAAGATGAATAAAGAAAACTATCTTTTCTAGTTCTAATAAACTATGGATTGTTCTGAGGCTGGAGTGAAACTCATCTAGAGGATGAATGTAGAGAGTGCTACACTGTGATTTTGAGATGTCATATCATATATTCCATAATGCCTGTGGTCAGTAGCTGGACAAAGAAACAGTCATGACTACCTATAGAAGCCTTGGTTCTGACCACATCAGTTTACTGAAGTGTAGAACTTGTGTTAGATTGGCCTTTTCCAATTGCTCTTCTTAATTCTCTCTATCCCACTTCTCTCTCTACCTTCTACTCCTCACACCCAGAGGTGGGGAAAAGCCTAGTTCATTCTAATTTTGACTAGTGGTCAAATTAGAAATATATCTGTAGAGGTGAATCGATTACATAAATGTTGATTTGTCATGGGACAGCTTTGTGATTGATGGAGTCTAATTGGTTCTTTATTTCTATATTTGGTATTCTGCCACCAGATTAAAAAAAATTAATTGCCATAGGACGGTTAAGTCAATTGCTATACATTCTAGTGTTTAGTCAGTCAATGTTCCCGAACACACCACTGATATTTTGGCAGCATAGCAATTAAGGCACTACTTGCCCTATTTATAGGTAATGAATGCTTTGAGTTATAGAAAGGCAATAATCCTCAATTACTGCTTTCCTAAATTTGATTTAATTTTTCCCAGATTATATCTTTTTCCATGGGAGAACATTAAGTATTCTTCCTTATATGCCCATGATTTAACATTGTAACTTGGTCCAATTCTTTAAACAGTAATGTATAAAGTAGGATGCTTGGTAGTTTATAGGTGCACACTTGAAGATTATGGAATAATGGTACAATAAATAAATGTATGTGACTGAAAAACGCCCAGGCCACTTGAGTAACAGCACCTTCCAAATCACTAATGTATGAAATCATGCTAGAGTACTTGTGAGCTTTGTCTTGCCGCTTTGTGAGGCCAAAAACGCTGGACTCTCTTTCTATACTTTTCACAAGTGCAGATCATGAACTAAAAGTATCGATTATGAAATCAGTGTTGGAAATGCCTCATACCTAAGTAGTGATGATGGATGATGATCAGTTTATATAAAGATTGTTTACGTATATATCTGCATATAATTCTGCCAACTACATGATGAAGTATTATTGTCTCCACTTTGCCAATGAGTTGAAAAGCTAGTTTGATGTTAGAAATGTAGATTTAAGAGTCATTAAGGTCCATCTCACTTTGGAAAATAATAGATGATGCCACTTTCCAGAATCTTAGAAAAGGAGTAATGATAAGCTGTTCTAGAAACTATATGAAGGAAGGGAATGTTATTTCTTTCAGCTTATTTGTCATGAGAAATAGCCTTAACTGAAGCAAGGTCGCTTTTCGAAATGCACTTGTTTTCTTAAAAGGATGGCTGGTCTGATCCCATGCATTGAAATGTCCAGGACTCAAGCTCCTGTCCAATAGCTAGTTAGGGTCTTTTCAGCCTGCAGACTGGACTTGCACACAGTGGCAGGCAATGTGTCTCTGGATTTTCACGCTCCTAGAGTAGCTGAGCTGTGTTTGCTGTAAGGTATCATGTTTGCTGTGTGTCTGGGAAAACTTAATGAAGCATTGTGCACACAGAGGCAGGATGATGCTGACATTAATCATCGCTGCTAACTTCTAGATGTGAAGCCAGGTGGGGAAACCCATGGCTTCTCAGACAGCGCAGGTTGAGGATGTGAGTTGGTCCTACTGGTTTTCCTTTAGAAGTCTATTTTCTTTTTCTATTGTCATTTCTATATTCCTATTGAAGGAATAACTGTTAACAGAAACATTTAAGGACTATATAGGAATGTGTATGAGTGTGTAAAGCTGTGTGAAACCAGGTTTACTTTACTCATCCTCTTTTTCAAAAGGAAGTTAATAAACATGATCAAAAACACTCTCTTGAGAAACATGCAATAGGAGAAATCATAATAATAAATTATTTCCAAGGAGAACCCAAATACTTCAATCATTTGATGGGCTAAATTCTGGGATCTATAAAACTCCTTCCTTTCAATGAGACTGTCCTCTCCTTTCCCAGTTGATTTCCTTTGTGATGAAAGCACCTGGGAAAGGTGCTGGGTTCACATGGAGTCAACCAGCCATGGCACTCCCCCACCACTTTACTGGCAACAAGAAGGTTGACTGTGTTATCTGTTCCATTCGTAAAGTGCTCCAGGCAGAGGCTTATAAAACGGCTTTGAGACTGTTGGTGGTGTGGCTCTGTGAGTCTTCTTGCTCTCTCTCGCATCTTCTTCTTGTTCAGAATCACTGTTATAATATTTTTAGGCATACTGAAAACATATAAAATCATGTTAGATTTTCAAGAGCCACTTGATTGATAACTCATGGCAACTATTTTCAGAACACCTGGGCAATTGCCAAGTGGGCTATCAGTAAGCCTTGATCTATTTCAGTATATAAGTAACTGTTTTGTTTTAGAGTTAACTGTTTACAGAAAAGTTAGAATTCCTGAACTAGTACTTTCAGACATGAAAGTGCCATGGGATCTAGACTTAAATGGCCAGAGCCAGGTCTCTGATACTTTGGAAAGCATCGTACCTAGCCTTGGGATCATGCTAACAGGTTCCCAAGCACACTACAAAGTGAAGGAGCTACCATCATCAGTCCCACAAGTGCAGTTCTTATAAAAGAGATGCCCCAAGGGAATAAAAAAAGCCTTTTATCACTCTTAAAGCCTTTATTACTGTTGAGAAGAAGATCTTTTGCACCTTCTAATGATTTTATTAAGTACGAAGCTAACAGAACAAGCCCCTTTTTAGTGCCTGAAATAAATCATCTGACTTTTAAACCTCTCTAAAGAGGCTATATAGAGATGAAATTATATATAATGTTAAGAAAAATAAGAATAATTAAATGCCCTTTTATTTTTCAAAGGTGGTAATGTTCATTTGTAATTCTTACAGAAGGTGCAAACTGTGAGTTGAATCTCCCAAAGAACCAGAACCAAAATAATTATTCTTAAAACATGATAGCATCCAGCCAGTAATCTAAGCAAATAGACACAAAGTAGCATTGTACAGTCAAGTAAGCTATACACTCTTCATGCAGCATCCCAGAAGTTAATCAAACACCCACTCTAGATGACAAACCAGCAAGCAAAACGAACTTGAGATCTTTAAGACCACCTTTGCATTTCCGTCTAAAGATGGGCACACTGCCCAGTCGCCAGCAGAAGTGCATGTTAAGTTGTTTGACCAGCAGTGGAGATTAATTGTCATTAAATTCTTTGCAATGGACCAAGTTACTTGTGTCTCTTCAAAATTCATACGTTGGAATTCTAATCCCAATGTGACGGTATTTGAAGGTGGGGTCTTTGGGAGATAATTAGGTCATGAGGTTGGATTCCTCATGAATGTTAGTAGTGACCAAATAAGAAGAGAGCAGAGAGGAGCTCACTCTTTTTCTACCCTGTGAGGATACAAGAAGAAGACAGCAGTCTGCCACCCAGAGAAGGGTCTTTATTAGAACCTGACCCTACTGGCACCCTGATCTAGATTTCCAGTCTCTAAAACTGAAAATAAATTTATGTTGTTTATAAGTCTATGGTATTTTGTTATAGAAGTCTGAACTAAGACACTACCTGAATTTTCCTCCCTGATCCCTGTTGTGACCAGCCATACACATTTATAAATGTGTTCATGGTAGAGACTGTTGCCTTAAGACTACAGGTATAGATGTCATGATCTTGGTCTACCTCAGCTTTGCTATTTCTGCAGTGAAGAGTTGGGCTTCTCTATCCATTCCTGCATCCATCGCTAATCTTTGTACCTCCCATGTGATTCTAAAAATCATTAGTGTCTGGCAGATTGTATTTTCCAAACATGACTGCACTTATATCTCCCATCCTATGTGATCTTGTTACAATGTGATTTTAACACTCCTCCCATTGAGTGTTAGAGTCTGTGTGCTCTGTCCTTGAACATGGACAAAACCTTCTCATTGCCATGACCAATAAATATAGTGTACATAATGCGATGTGATTTCCAAGAATGTGTCATAAAAATGCTATACATTCCTGCTTTTGGAGCACTTGGTCTTAGAACCCAGCTCCATGCAGAAAAAAAACAAACTAACTCACGCAGAGAAGGTACATGGAGATTCCATGTATAGGTGTTCCATCCAATACATGGGGATCCAGCCCAGCTGAGATCCCAGCCAACTGCCAGCAAAATCCACCAGGCATGGGAGTGATAATGCTTCTAGATGATCCCAGCCCAAGCCACCCAGTCACTCTCTTTGAAATCCCCCAGCTTGGCCCCAGACATCAGAGGGAAGCAGACAAAGCATTCTCACTGTGCCCTATCCAAATCCCTGACCCACAGAATCAAATAGCTGTTTTGTGCTATTAGGTTTTAGGGAAATTTGTTATACAGCAATAGTAACTGGAACACTGGCAGAGCTTAGACTTGGCTTGCTTGCCAGCCCTGAAACAGAACATCGTTTTCTATCCTGAGAGATATTCTACAGCCCACAAAACCCCTCAAATTTCCACAATTTGCAAGCTTCAGTGAGAGCCAATTGGGGATTGTGTGAGCTCAAAGTGACTCAAGAAGAACTTGGCTCTTTTCTGAAGCACACATTTTGAAAAGTAAATAAAAGTCTACTTTATCCTTTTTTAAAGCAATTTCTCAATCCTTTGGTGCCTCAAAGGATTGTATTCTCTTATAGGAAAATCTTAGGAGGGAGCTATGTCCTTGCCTCACACAAATTTGAAAGGTCTCCTCTACCTTTAGGCTGACCTCTCCTACTTCTTACCACTCCCCTTCCTCCACCTACAGAAAACAAGCTCTCATCCACACAGAAAATGATCTACTAATATTTTATTTTATTTTATTATTTTATTTTGAGACAGAGTCTCACTCTGCCACCCAGGCTGGAGCACAGTGGCACAGTCACAGCTCACTGCTATCGCTGCCTCCCGAGTTTAAGCAATTCTCCTACCTCAGCCTCCTGAGTAGCTGAGACTACAGGCATGTAACACCCATGCCTGGCTAATTTTTGTGTTTTTGGTAGAGATGGGTTTTCACCATGTTGGCCAGGCAGGTCTTGAACTCCTGATCTCAAGTTATCCACATGCCTTGACTTCTCAAAGTTCTGGGATTGCAGGCATGAGCCACTGTGCCTAGACTGATTTACTAATATTTTAGACTAATTGAATGCCTCAAATGCTTTGGAGACCAGTCATAACATTCACAGTTCTATTGCTTAGTCACCAGAAAGAGCATTCATCCTTCTCCCAGGGCCATTGAAGCTCTGCTCTTGACTGAGCTACCTGGCATTGACCTTTCTCCATGCACATATCTGAAAAGGAAAACAAGTCACTAATTCAGGTGATCAGGCCAGCCTCTACTCCTGGAGCTTGTCCCAAAGTCCACATCTGTGGAGTTCGGTGGTAAACAATGCCCACGCACCCCAGTGCCCCTTGTCAACCCAAACAAGTCAAAGGCCTCTTCAATTTCCTTTCCTCATCTATCTGAGAGGACAGACAATACATAATTTCCTCCTACATCAGGCTACAGCAAAAACACATCTTGTTCGGAGCTAGACACTTGCTCCTAAGAATGACAGTTTGATTCTAATCCACAGGAGTAAGAGAAAGCAATGAAAGCAAAAATCAGATGCAAGGCCCTCAAACTGCCATGCCCTGAAATAGGGTCACTCTCGGGATCAGCTTGTCCTGAGAGCAGGAGGGAAACATTTGATGAAATGCAGGATTTCTGTGGCAGAAGAAAAGACCCCTGCATTATGGATGGAAGTCTCCCTGGGGAAAGCAGAAAAAATGTTCAAAGACCAGGGAATGATTTGTGACAAAGAGAGAGAAAAAAAACTGTAAGCAGCAGTAAAACCCCAAATTACTAGCTACCAAGCTGGTTACGGATTACCAGTGTCCCGTTTGAAATCAGCCAAGTTCTCAATCGAAGGGTATATAGATATTATGCATATTACAGTCTACAACAACAGCAAAGATAATTTTCCCAAAGGTTTTATCCACTTTTGGGGTCATGCTTGGGCATTTTCAGCCATGTTTGACTTACAGAAAAGAGAACTGTACCAATTGTCACAATATTCTGGTACTTGGAGAGGGCCTTAAACTACATTCTAGATCAAATGGGCCAAATAGAGATATGCAGAGCATTTCATGCAACTGCAGAATACCCATTCTTTTCCACTGCACATGGAGCATTCTCCAGGATAGATTCTGTGTTGAGCCACAAAACAACTCATAACAAATTTAAGAAGATCAAAATCGTATCAAGTATCTTTTTTGACCAAAGTGGTATAAAACTAGAAATCAATAACAGGAGGAACTTCAGAAAATTTTCAAATTAAATTACAACAGTATGATCCCAAACAATCACTGAGTCAATGAAAAGCTTAAAGGAAATATTTAAAAATTTTTTGAGACAAACGAAACTGGAGACACAATATACCAAGACCTATGGAATATAACAAAAGCAGTTCTAAGAGGGAAGGGGAATTTCTAGCAATTAACATCTATATTTAAAAAGAAGAATGATTTCAAATAAGCAACCAAGCACTGCACCTCAGGAAATTAGATAAACGAGAACAAACTAAGAGCCGGGCACTGTGGCTCATGCCTGTAATTCCAGCACTTTGGGAAGCCAAGGCAGGCAGATCACAAAGTCAGAAGTTCGAGACCAGCCTGGCCAACATAGTGAAACCCCATCTCTACTAAAAATACAAAAATTAGCCAGGTATGGTGGTGCATGCCTGTAGTCCCAGCTACTCAGGAGGTGGAGGCAGGAGAATCAGTTGAACCCAGGAGTCAGAGGTTGCAGTGAGCCGAGATTAAGCCATTGCACTCCAGCCTGGGTGACAAAGCAGGACTCCATCTCAAAAAAACAAAACAAAACAAAAAAACTAAGACTAAAGTTCATAGAAAGAAGGAAATAACAAAGATCAGAGCAGGAAAGAAATTAAATAGATATTAGAAAGATGATAGAAAATATCAATGAAACTAAGAGCTGGTTTTTTGGAATGATAAACAAAATCAACAAATCTTTAGCTACACCAAGAAAAAAAAAAGCAAGAAGTCTCAAATAAAGTCAAATATGAGAATGTGACCATTACAACAAAACAACAGAGACATTACGCATTATGAACATAATTATACACCAGCAAACTGGATAACCTAAAAGAAATGGATAAATTCCTCAGTGTACACAACCCACCAAGACTGAATTATGAAAAACTAGAAAATCTTAACGGACAAATGAGTAAGGAGATTGAATCAGTAATAAAGAGTCTCTTATCAAAGCAAAGCCCATGGCCTGATGACTTCACTGCTAAGTTCTATCAAACATTTAAAGAAGAACTATTACCAATTTTTGTCAAACTCTTCTAAATAATTGAAGAGTGGGGAATACCTCAACAGTTATCTGGACAGTATGTTGTACAAATTAAATACATACAATTTTTTCTGTCAATGTAAAAAATAAAATACAAAGTAAATTAAAGTTTTTAAAAAGGAATATTTTGGCACTAAACGAACTCTATTAGAAAGAACCCATACAATGAACCCTGGTATCCACTGAGGGTTTCTAGTCCACTGAGACCTCTATCAGTTGCCTCATCTCAATTTTCCACATACTGGGGAAGTCCACAGTTTACCAGGTTTTTTTGCGAATTTCTGGAATGTAACAAATGTTCTCACGGTACCTCTGACTTGGTACCATGACATCTTTCAATTCATGGTGTTTCTTCTAAACCCTCCCAACACAAAGATAAAACCCAGCCTCTTCCCCAAAATGCACATAAAATACCTACTCTCATCAAGCATTTTGGAAGAAGAAGACCACTATGCATCATGTAGCAAGCAGTGCTGGAGCACATGGCGGCGGTTCCCGCTCTATAAAGTCTTTCTCATAAGCCTACCACCCCCACAGTCTCCCTGGCCCTCTTGCTGTCACTTTTGACTATGAGCTGGACCTTCTATACGCCCCTCCCTCCTATCTCCTCTTTTCTCCTCTCTTTCTCTTCTGAAGAACAACTGACCTCCATCCCCTCCCTCCCCCACAACCCTCCGCATCTTCTCCTACAGACCATTTAAATCATTTCTTTGGTTTTCAAGCTCCAGGGAACAAAAGATCCTAAATAAAGTTAAAGTTCGTTCTGTACCTAACTGAAATCGTGATGGCAACTAGAAAGATAAGGTGAGACTTGCCTCTTTCTAGTAGCAACAAGAAAATCACTTCCCGTCTCAACACATGAGTTTCTCATCTCGGACTTGCCAAGGTTGGATTGTGATTCTCCACTTTGGCATTTCCCTTAAGCCCACTGGGGAGCCAACATTGTGCATGTGGAAAAGAAATGTCAGCATATTGGCATCTGGGCTAATGAACAGATCTGCTAATTATGTTTTATGTGAAATATGAAATTCAAAGAAAACACTAGGGGACATTAGCATTGCTAAACACAGTCCTGCGCCATTTAAAAAAATATGTTTATTACTGCTCTGTCACTAATCACTTATGAAACTTTGGAAAATTAGTTAACATATTTAAGCTTCATTGTTTTTCCAGTTCTGCATTTGTAACATGCTGTAGTCAGTGCTGGTGATTTCTAAGGCACACTGCAGCCACATTGGACAACTGATAGGAATATGCAAAAGATAAACCAACACCCTATGACTTATATTAGTATTTTTAGGTATAAGCCCAATAGAAATGTATGTGTTTGCCTACCAAAAGACAGGTACGAAAAAATTCACAGCAGCACTATTCATTATAGCTCATTAGTGGGATAAATGATGTCCTCCCTAAAAAATATATCTACATCTTGACCCCCAGAGCCCATGAACATACGTTAACTTATCCTTGAAGATATTAATTAAGTTATGGTTCTTTAAAGAGGATCACCCTGGATTACCTGGATGAAGTCTAAATCCAATAACAAGTGTTCTTATGAGAGGCAGAAGAGAGCAGGGATAAAGAGGAAGAAGAGGAGAAGACTTTGTCAAGACAGGCAGAGACTGGAATGCTGCACAGCCGGGAAGTGATTGGAACCACCAGAATCTAGAAGAGGCAAGGAAGAATTCTCCATTCGAGCCTTCAGAGGGAGTGTCGCCCTGGTCAGCACCTTAATTACAGACTCCTGGCCTCCAGAACCACGAGAGAATACATTTCTGTATTTTTAAGCCGCCAAGTCTATGGCAATTTGTTGCAGTAGCCCCAGGAAAGAATACAAGTCCCAAACAGGAAACTGTCCACATGTTCATTAATAGTAGCACAGATACATGAATGGTAGTGTAGTCACACAACAGAATACTTTACAGCAATGAAACAAAACAAACAGCATGGATGAAGCTTATCGATGTGGTGTTAATGAAGGAAGCCAGACTCAACGTGCATAATGCATGATCTTGTTCATGTAAAGTTCAAAAACAACAAAAAAAGTCATTTTGTGAGAGATGTCAGAATTGGATCTACCTTTTAGAAGGGGCATTGATTTGGAGGGGGCACAAGAAATCTCACTGGGGTGCTGCAAGTGTTCTACATCATGATCTGGCTAGCGATTACATAGTATGCTTTTTTTGTCGAAATACGTTGAGTTGTATACTTAATGTTTGTACACTTTATGGTATGTATGTTCATTTTCAAAAAGAGTTTTTAAACTATGTTTTTAGACTGGACATGGTGGCTCATGCCTATAATTGCAGAACTTTGGGAGGGTGAGGAGGGCAGATGGCTTGAGCTCAGGAGTTTGAGACCAGCCTAGGCAACAAGGCAAGACCCCATCTCTGCAAAAAATACAAAAATTAGATTGATGTGATGGCTCATGCCTGTAGTCCCAGCTACTTGGGTAGCTGAGGTGGAAGGATCACTTGAGCCCAGGAGGTCAAGACTGCAATGAGTTGTGTTTGTGCCACTGCACTCCAGCCCGGGTGACAGATTGAGATTCTGTCTCGAAAACTAAATAATTATTTTTTTGATCTTAAAATCTTATTTACAGAACTAAATATTTTGTTCATATAAGTAGAGAGCATTTATCAGGGTTTATTGTATGCTTTGGACTAGATTAGAGAGATAATGGTTGGCTATGGTATTTATATGAGGAGCATTTTGTAAATTTAAGGCGGAATTGTTACATACTGACATAGCTAATTTCATATGTTCAGCGACTGTTACAATAGTTATTTAGGTTTCAAATATTTACATCTAAATATTACAAAAATTCCTCAAGTGTGAATTCTACTTTAAAGTCATTCAAACATGACCTTACAAAAGCACGTTGACATGAGCTATTTTATATCTGCCACTCTGTTCATGGCATTCACTTTAGAAGCAAATAAGCTCACCTCCTCCCGGGGATCCTCCTTGCTTGCAGTTATGTGTGATATAGGCGACTGCGTCTACCTTGTGCTCTGATGGATTCATCTTTAGTTTTTATTTTATTCCTCACAAGTCTCTGTTTACATGCTATTTTGTAAGAAGTTCTAACTAATTTTCCTATGTGTATGATATACAGCCTGTGTAGGTCTTAAGTATTTTTAGCATTTAGGCATCAGGACAAGAGCTTCATGTACTGATATTAAAATTGAAGATAGGTTTATATGTTATAATAATAAATAATGCTAGTAGTGAATTATCATAATAAAGCAGTTTGCTTGCTATCCCATGAGCTGTGCATTTTTGGCTGACTGGACCTAGGAGAGTGTCTACCAAATCAACCATGTATTGAAATAATTAATATGAGCCTTTCTTTCTGGTAGAAAAAAATTATTTTGCTACTCCAGATGTACAGCCTTCTAGATCCAGTTATCACCAATTAAACTCAAAATGCAAGAAATTGAAGCTGGTTTTCTCAGAACTTGCTTCTGCTCCCCAAAAGCCAAGTAAATGATTAAACAAACAGTTCAGTTAATTGAGAAGTTTGAGAAACGGTTTTTCTGTTCCATTTATGGAAATTCCTCTCCTGCCCTCTTGTAGCTTTACATTTTCATCAAAATGAGGATGCTATAAATGAAAATTTCTAAACTTTTAGCTTTTTTTTTTTTTTGCTTATTTACCTCCAGCTCCAATCCTTCCCAATTGGAACTTTATAACAGTGGGAACTGCCCTTGGACACGTTTTCAGATGTAATCTTGGTATTCAGCGGACTTTGGCAATAAAGTGGCTGCCAGTGATTATTAGAGGCATAACCAGTTTGCTTGTCATGATAGGTTGTGATGTGTCTCTGAGGTGCTGGGATAGCCTAAATTCTTCCGAGTGGGTGTTTAAAGCGTATATGTCAGTATTTGTAGGAGGTTGTTCCTGAAGAACTGGAGTGCATGTGGCATGGGTGTGTGGGAACAGATGGAACCTCAAGTGATCCAATCCCTTGCATCCTGAGTGTTTTCAATCAGTCCGTGCTCTCCATGATTTTTCAAGGCCACTACTTGTTGAACACCTCCTAGGTTCCAAGCACTGTCCCCATGGCTTTATTTGTGTTGTCTCATCTAATTCCCGTAGCTGCTGCTGTGGTTTCCTGAGCATCACACTCACCATCCCTTGCACACTGTCATCTTCCTACCAAAATCGCATGCATCTCTAGTTTTTTTTTTTTTTTTAATTCTTTGGCCATAGGAGCATAATAAGCCATGCATAGGTCGGACCAGATGTGCTGGAGCGTTACCACCCTTGAGGTTATCTCCCAGCCAGTAACAGACAGGACATGATGAACAAAATCCTAGCTTCCTGGCCTCTCAGGTGGGACAAATCCTGAGCATGTTCTGTAATGTCTCCTAGAAGTCTCAGCAGTACTCTTCCAGTTTCTTGGTATCACCCTTCAGATAATCCTTGTTTTAAGATGAGCTTCTGAAGGTAGAAAAAAAATAAGACAATCTTCGTATGTTTTTGATAAGCTATTTTTATTCCTATCAAAGTGCTACAGACTGTTTGTGCCTTCCCTCAAATTCACCGTTGATATCCTAACCCCCAATGTGATGCTCTTAGGAGGTGGAACATTGAGAGGGTAGTTAAGTCATAAGGGTGGAGCCTTCATGAAAAGGATTAGAGTCCTTATAAAAGAGACTCCAGAGAGCTCCCTCACCCTATTCCTCCATGTAGGGACACAGTGAAAAGGCAAATAAATGTCTGTGAACCAAGAAGCAAAACCTGAATCTGCCAGAGCCTTTAATCCAGGACTCTTCAGCCTCCAGAACTGTGAGCAATAAACTCGTGTTGTTTATAAGCCATTCTGTTTATGGTATTCCATTATAGCAGCCTTCATGGACCAAGACACAGAGTAATTAACTAACTTGCCCAAGATCATACCGCCAATGAGTAGGAGAACTGGAATCAGTTTCACATTTACCTGATGGTTTTCACTACACCACACTGCCTCATAAAATTAGAAGAGTTAATTTTCTATGGAGATGGCACACAGATATGGCTTTATACATCTAGAACATCTAGAGCCTGCAAGTTCTTTCTTAGAGGCATAACCAGTTTGCTTGGCATGATTTTCCAGTTTTTACATCTTCATGGGGAGTTTTCTTGTTTCTTGCTCATTTGTAACAAAGTAAGTTTGTTTGCAGCTTTGTACATGACTCATACATCGTTACCCAATTAAGGTGACCACAGTCTTATATTATCACAGTATTCTATACATGGCATGCTGGCTGCCTTCCCTGTCTCCTGCAGATCTGCTCTCGAATCCCCTTCCCTCTACTCTCTATTGCCCTATAAAACTGACAAAATCCCACATGTGAGCAAGAAGTCATGGAACCCAAAGTTCATACGTTCCACTTTTTCCGATCATACTGTGGTAATAACTGAAATCAGTTTTTCAAAAGAGTCAAAATTAGGTAGGAGGATATGATGAGCAAATGATCCTTGAAATAAAAACAAAATTCTCTGTTTCATATTGTAATACAAATCCATTTAAAATGCTAAAGAAAAAGAAAAATAGGAACAAAGAGAAAAGTCTGTGTTTTTAAATGCCCCAGAACAGAAGCACATGTTAAAATGTCATATTTTTTAAGTTCTCAAGATAAAAAGTAGGGCTGAATGCTTAAAAGTACAAAATGGGTATTTTTAGCTGTGGAAATACGTAATGGAAAAAAACAGGTACTGAGAAATTGATTAGGTAGGCAGAAGGAGATAAAACATCCAAGTAAATACAGGACATTTGCATGAGCAGAGTCAGGGAGAGAGAAGAGGAATTAGAAGGTAAAGCAAAAATGAAGTCATTTTCTACAGGCTCCATAGATTTTCCCCAGAGAAAAAAAGGAATGTTTCGTCAGGAGGGTGGTGACCCTTACAATATCCTTCCTCGTTTAATAAAATTTTACCACATTGAAGTCTCAGATCCACAGCCTTTTCCTCAACTGACTGGTGTTGCCTCAGTCAACTAATAACTTTAGAATTCACTTTTCCCTGTCTTTCAAAATAATGTCCACCTTCCTAGTTTTAGATGAGCACTTTGCAGCATGTGTACTGCTCTGGCTTGCCTTCCAGCCCCACGCAAAAATCCAATCCTCTGTTATAGTCCATGTGCTTACTGGCAATTCTATATGTGTGTCATGCAATGCTTGAATTTGTCCACTCACTCACCACCTGTCATTCTATCCATCTGGCTTACTCCCCACTTGTTCTTTAAGAACAACCAATTGTTTGAGTCCAGAAGTTCAAGATCAGAGTAGGCAACATAGTGAGAACCCCATCTCTACAAAAATAAAAATTAGCCAAGTATGGGTGTGCACACTTGTAGTCCCAGCTACTAGGGAGGCTGAGGCAAGAGGATCGCTTTAGCCCAGGATTTCGAGGCTGCAGTCAGCCATCATTGCACCACTGCACTTTAGCCTGGCCAACAGACCCTGGCTTGTTAAAAAAAAAAAAAAAAAAAAGAAAGAAAAAAAAGAAAAGAAAAAAGAACTAACCAATAATACTTTTATGGTAAGTCTCTTTGATTAGCTACACTCAACAAGCCCTGTAGCATCCTAAGTGGCGGTTAATATAGAGATTGTCACATACGATCTGAATTGCTTGTTTACTGCTCACTCTCTTCCAATAAGCTAGAAATTTATTAAGGGCATCAGGCTGTATTTTATTTATTTTTATGTATCCAGAGCTTGACTGAGACACTTAAGGAGGTAACAGGGGATTAATGTTAAACTGAACCAAATTGAATATGTTAAATTGGTATTCGAATCAATATATTTCTAAATATAATTTCTATAATCCTTTGTCCTAGGGGGTTTCCAGAAATCATTTTGGATATTTGTCCTTAGATGTCTTGACGTGAGTTAGCATCAGTAAGGGAAGTGGGGATTTCCAAATTGTACCCAATATAACAGAGTCACTAGCACACCAAAATCTGTGTTACCTCCACAGCCCAGTAAACCTGGCAAAGCACAAACAGGATCTCCTTTTAATGAATCTAAATGGATGCGTCACACAATGAGGTTTAATTTTTGTGGATTAATACTTATTTTATGGCTCTGGTAGGCTGAATCACCTGCTTTTCTCAGATGAGTGCCTTTCAGATGGCCAAGGCTGCCAGAGGGTCCAGCACTCAGCTCGCAGGAAACTGGGTCGCCTATGATAGGATGTCACATCTTTTAAGATTTGGCAGTTTGGGAGGGAGTGGGTTGGGCACAGCAATCAGATGGAATTTACTGCTGGTAGATGGCGATTTGTTGCATTTTGCATTCTCCGTTGTACAATGTCTTTGATTGCTAGCACTGCCATTTCAGGTTTGACATCTTTCTATGGGGAACATCTGTGGCATGTAGCATTTTCCTCTGTACTGACAAGAAGGCAGACAAGGCACTGCTAATTTTTTTAAATCACATGATACAGTGACATATACAGTAACAGTTATGCTGTATCTAGGCTTGAATTACTTTTCAACATTATTTGACAGCTACCAGTTTCTTATCTTGCTGCTTTCTCTAAGATGTGGATTTTTTTTTTTTTTAACTTACATCTTTGTGTCAAGCTGGAGTTCCTGGACTCTGATTCGAGGCCAAAATGATAGTTTTATTTTTCTCATTTCCTCTAGGGACATGGCCTTTTAAATATGGCCCCCAGTCATGCAGAAAAGCCACAAAAGGGTCATCAGGGCCCATTCTTTTTGCAGTCCTCCCATTTCTTCTGTTTGTTTTCCTTTTGATGTTTTCTGTTATTATTTCCATCTCAAAATCTGCCATGGTCTTTGTGGTGTTCCAGGCTGTCCCAGAGAGGAAGGATGGCTCAGCAAACCAGTCTACACCAAACACGGTCATTTTATTCTCGAATTCCTTTCCTTTCCTGTCATATGCAATGAAATTATCTTTGTGTGATTACTCTCTATTAGGAGTAGCATCAGATGAATCCCTACGGGAAAAATTTCAGGCATCAATGGTAGTTTTTGAGGAAGGAAGGATTAAAAACTCTTCCACATACCTCCAAATAAAACTGGTCCTGCCTTTTCCCACAGTACCTGATGGGACTATGGAGCACTGAACTGGCTGTTCAAATACTCATTCAAGTTAATACACTAAATTGCAGTGGGACCCTGGACAGGATGACTGACCACTCTGGCCACAGTTTTCTCAAGTGTGAAAGAAGGGAATGTATATTAAATGGTAGACACATTGCTTATAGCTCCAAAATGCCACATAGCAGTGTGGAATGGAAGTTTCTGCAACTTTTTTTTTTTTTTTTTTTTTTTTTTTGAGACAGAGTTTCTCTCTTGTTACCCAGGCTGGAGTGCAATGGCATGATCTCAGCTCACCGCAACCTCCGCCTCCTGGGTTCAGGCAATTCTCCTGCCTCAGCCTCCAGAGTAGCTGGGATTACAGGCACGCGCCACCATGCCCAGCTAATGTTTTGTATTTTTAGTAGAGATGGGGTTTCACCATGTTGACCAGGATGGTCTCGATCTCTTGACCTCGTGATCCACCCGCCTCGGCCTCCCAAAGTGCTGGGATTACAGGCTTGAGCCACCGCGCCCCGCTTCTGCAACATTTTAAAAAGCTTCCTACACTTAGACATAAGATGGTGAAAAAACTAATGACAAGGAAGCTCCCTCTGGAGATATAATAAAGACATTCTATTTATTTTCCACCAACTAAGATATAAATACGACAAAAATAAACAAAGAATATAGAAGTTTTTCCCCACCATTCTTTTGGTTGAGATTATTTTGTTACTCAGTTTGCACCACACTTTGTGGATTGCTTGGCAAGATATTCCTAAGAAAAAATAGTATCTCTTTGGAAGTTTTGTTTCTGGTAATACTTATTTCAGTTTATAACATAGGATATGTGTTGGCTTAGACCAGGCACTGCCATCTTTACAGCTATGTAGGGTATTAGATTCTGTGTGGCAAATTATGATGACAATGCATTCTCTGACATTCCTCCTATGAGGGAATGGAGTCTAAGTTCTCCTCTCCCTGATCTTGGCAAGGCCTGGGACTCCTTTGAGTAGCAGAATATGGCAGAAGTGATACAAGATGCCTCCAGGTCCAGCCCATAAGAGATTGGCAGCTTCCACTTCCTGTTTCCTGGAACACTCACTCTAAGACTGCTCTTCCCAAGAAAAGCTTGCTGTCATGTAAGAAGTAGAAGTGTGACTGCCCTGAGGCCACCATGCCATGAGAAGCCCAAGCCACATAAAGAACCTTTGATGAGACACCGTGTAAAAAGAGAAAGAAGCTAAGGAGTACTATCACACCAGACATGTGGATGGAGAAGTCATCTGTGATATGATTTATCTAACCCCTGCAGCTCCAGCTGATGTCACATGAACCAGAGAATAAGCACCTAACCAAACTCTTCCTAAATTCCCAAGTCTCAAAAACATGAGCAAAATAAGATATTTACTTTAACCACTAAGTGCAGGGTAGTTCGTTGTACAGAAATAGGCATCTGGAATGAGCCACCAGGACCTCTGAGAAAGAAGGCAGTTCTCCTTTTTATACAAAAATTATGAGTGGTTCACTGTCAACCTATGACCTTCTGCTATAGCTGGCCCTGTGACTGAGAGCCTCTTTTAGCGGGAATCAACAGGACATTGCTCCTTCATAAAGTCAAATATTTGCCTCTGCTAATGAAGCTATGGAGGCTCTCTTTTATCAATTGTTTGGAAGAGCTTAATGGATCTAAAATCCCAGGTGGAGTGTGTTTGAACAGAAATGTGGGTAAAGTTCTTTGTACGGTGTTGTAAAAGCATGAATCAGCAGAACACCACTCCACCTGAGAACAGGATTTGAGGAGTAGAAATAACTGATAAAGCATGACAGATGGCCGTAAGTAACCTTCTTCCATCCTAGGATGCCCCGTGATGCCCTCTGTTTTGCTGTACAGAGCTTCATTGCTAGACATTGTTTTAGGACTAGAGGAATTTTGGCCAGCTTGAGCCTAGTCTGTAATTATTTTTATAGTTCTTTCTAGGTTGCTCTTTTCTCTCTACTCAATTTGCATGAGTAAATCCTTCTAGCTACAAGTTTTGGGGGCTTTTAAAATTTATTAGCTGTTTGCTATCATGAATAGTGCTGCAGTAAACATACATCTGCATGTGTTTTTATAATAGAATGATTTATCCTTTTTTGGTTATATACCCAGGAATAGGATTGCTGGGTCAAATGGTATTTCTGTTTTTATGTCTTTGAGGAATTGCCACACCATCTTCCACAATGACTCAACCAATTTACACTCCCACCAACAGTGTATAAGTATTCCCCTTTCTCCTCATTCTTGCCAGCATCTGTTATTTTTTGACTTTTTATTTTTTTATTTTTAAAAATTTATTTTACTTTAAGTTCTGGGATACATGTGCAGATCATGCAGGTTTGTTACATAGGTATATTCGTGCCATGGTGCTGGTTTGCTGCATCCATTGCCCCGCCTTCTACATTAGGTATTTCTCCTAATGCTATCCCTCCCCAATCCCCCCACCGCCTGCCATTTCTCCCCTAGCCCCCGCCCCACAGACCCTAGTGTGTGATGTTCCTCTCCCTGTGTCTGTGTGTTCTTATTCTTCAACACCCACTTATGACTGAGAACATATAGTGTTTGGTTTTCTGTTCTTGTGTCAGTTGCTGAGAATTATGGTTTCCAGTTTCATCTATGTCCCTGCAAAGGACATAAACTCATCCTTTTAATGGCTGCATAGTATTCCATGGTGTATATGTGCCACATTTTCTTTATCCAGTCTATCATTGATGGACATTGGTTCCAAGCCTTTGCTATTGTGAACAGTGCGACAGTAAACACATGTGTGCATGTGTCTTCATAATAAAATGATTTATAATCCTTTGGGTATATACCCAGTAATGGGATTGCTGTGTCAATAGGTATTTCTATTTCTAGAACCTTGAGGAATTACCACACTGTCTTCCACAATGGTTGTACTAATTTACACTCCCACCAATAGTGTAGAAGTGTTCCTATTTCTCCACATCCTCTCCAGCATCTCTTGTTTCCAGATTTTTTAATGATCGTCATTCTAACTGGAGTGAGATTGTATCTGAATGTGGTTTGGTTTGCTCTTCTCTAATGACAAGTGATGATGCGCATTTTTTTACGTTTGTTGACCTCATATATGTCTTCTTTTGAAAAGTGTCTGTTTATGTCCTTTGCCCACTTTTGAATGGGTTTGTTTCTTTTTTTCTTGTAAATCTGTTTTAGTTCTTTGTAGATTCTGGATATTAGCCCTTTGTCAGATGGGTAGATTGCAAACATTTTTTCATATTCTGTTGATTGCCAGTTCACTCCAATAATTGTTTCCTTTGCTGTACAGAAGCCCTGGAGTTTAATTAGATCCCATTTGTCTATTTTGGCTTTTGTTGCCAGTGCTTTTGGTGTTTTAGTCATGAAGTCCTTGCCTATACCTCTGTCCTGGATGGTTTTGCCTAAGTTTTCTTCTAGGGTTTTTACGGTGTTAGGTCTTATGTTTAAGTCTTTAATCCATCTGGAGTTAATTTTAGTGTAAGGTGTCAGGAGGGGGTCCAGTTTCTGCTTTCTGCACATGGCTAGCCAGTTTTCCCAACACCATTTATTAAATAGGGAATCCTTTCCCCATTGTTTGTTTTTGTCAGGCTTGTCAAAGATCAGATGGTTCCAGATGTGTGGCATTGCCTCCGAGGCCTCTGTTCTGTTCCACTGGTCTATATCTCTGTTTTGGTACCAGTACCATCCTGTTTTGATTACTGTAACCTTGTAATATAGTTTGAAGTCGGGTAGCATTATGCCTCCAGCTTTGTTCTTTTTGCTTAGAATTGTCTTGGCTATGTGGGCTCTCTTTCGGTTCCATATGAAGGTTAAGGTGGTCTTTTCCAGTTCTGTGAAGAGGGTCATAGATAGCTTGATGGAGATAGTGTTGAATCCATAAATTGCTTTGAGCAATATGGCCATTTTCACATTATTGATTCTTCCCAGCCATGAGCATGGAATGTTTTTCCATCTGTTTGTGCCCTCTCTTATTTCCTTGAGCAGTGGTTTATAGTTCTCCTTGAAAGTGTTCTTCGCATCCCTTGTTAGTTGTATTCCTCGGTATTTTATTATCTGTGTGGTAATTGTGAATGGGAGTTCACACATGATTTGGCTCTCTATTTGTCTATTATTGGTGTATAGAAATGCTTGCGATTTGTGCACATTGATTTTGTGTCCTGAGACTTTGCTGAAGTTGCTTATCAGCTTAAGGAGACTTTGGGCTGTGATGATGGGGTTTTCTAAATACACACATGTCATCTGCAAACAGGGACAATTTGACATCCTCTCTTCTATTCGAATACCCTTTATTTCTTTCTCCTGCCTGATGGCCCTAGCCAAAACTTCTACACTGTGTTTAATAGGAGTGGTGAGAGAGGGGCATCCTTGTCTTGTGCCAGTTTGCAGAAGGAATGCTTCCAATTTTTGCCCATTTGATATGATATTGGCTGTGGATTTGTCATAAACAGCTCTTATTGCCATACTATCCATGGATACCTAGTTTATTGAGAGTTTTTAGCATAAAGGGCTGTTGAATTTTGTCGAAGGCCTTCTCTGCATCTGTTGAGATAATCGCGTGGTTTCATCTTTGGTTCTGTTTATGTGGTGGATTACATTTATAGATTTCTGTATGTTGAACCAGCCTTGCATCCCCGGGATGAAGCCTACTTGATCATGACGGATAAGTTTTTTGATGTGCTGTTGCAATTGGTTTGCCAGTATTTTATTGAAGATTTTTGCATCTATGTTCATCATGGATATTGGCCTGAAGTTTTCTTTTTTTTGTTGAGTCTCTGCCGGGTTTTGGTATCAGGATGATGTTGATCTCATAAAATGATTTGGGAAGGATTCCCTCTTTTTGGATTGTTTAGAATGGTTTTAGAAGGAGTGGTATCAGCTCCTCTTTGTATATCTGGTAGAATCCAGCTGTGAACCCATCTGGACCTGTGCTTTTATTGGTTGGTAGGCTTTTAATTGCTGCCTAAATTTCAGACCTTGTTATGAGTCTATTCAGGGTTTCAACTTCTTCCTGGTTTAGGCTAGGGATGGTGCAAGTGTCCAGGAATTTATCCATTTCTTTCAGGTTTACTGGTTTATATGCATAGAGTTGTTTGTAGTAATCTCGGATGGCAGTTTGTATTCCTGTGGAATCAGTGGTAATAACACCTTTATCATTTTTTATTGCATCTATTTGACTCTTCTCTCTTTTCTTTTTTATTAATCTGGCTACTGGTATGTCTATTTTATTGATTTTAAAAAAACCATCTCCTGGATATATTGATTTTTTTTGAAGGGCTTTTTTGTCTCTGTCTCCTTCAATTCTGCTCTGATCTTAGTTATTTCTTGTCTTCTGCTAGTTTTGAGTTTTTTTTAATCTTGATCCTCTAGCCCTTTCAATTTTGATGATAGGGTATTGATTTTAGATCTTTCCTTGCTTCTCATGTGGGCATTTGTTGCTGTAAATTTTCCTCTAGACATTGCTTTAAATGTGTCTCAGAGATTCTGGTACATTTTGTCTTCATTCTCGTTGGTTTCGAAGAACATCTTTATTTCTACCTTCATTTCATGGTTTATCCAGTCAACATTCAAGAGCCAGTTGTTCAGTTTCCATGACATTGTGTGATTCTGAGTTAGTTTCTTAATCCTGAGTTCTCATTTAATTGCACTGTGGTCTGAAAGACTGTTATAAATTCCGTTCTTTTGCTTTTGCTGGGGAATGATTTACTTCCAATTATGTGGTCAATTTTAGAGTAGGAGTGATGTGGTGCTGAGAAGAATGTATATTCTGTATATTTGGGGTGGAGAGTTCTGTAAATGTCTATTAGGTTTGCTTGGTCCAGATCTGAGTTCAAGTCCTGGATATCCTTGTTCATTTTCTTTCTTGTTGATCTCTCTAATATTGGCAGTGGAGTGTTAAAGTCTCCCAATATTATTGTGTGTGAGTCTAAGTCGCTTTGTAGGTCGTTAAGAACTTGCTTTATGTATCTGAGTGCTCCTGTATTGGGTGTGTACATATTTAGGATCATTAGCTCTTCTTGTTGCATTGATCCTTTTACCATTATGTAATGTCCTTCTTTGTCTCTTTTGATCTTTGTTGGTTTAAACACTATTTTATCAGAGACAAGGATTGCAAGTCCTGCTTCTTTTTTCCTTTCCATTTGCTTGGTAAATCTTCCTCCATCCCTTTATTTTGAGTCTATGTGTGTTCTTGCATGTGAGATGGGTTTCTTGATATAGCACACTGATGGGTTTGGACTTTTTATCCAATTTGCCAATCTGTGTCTTTTGATTGGGGCATTTAGCCCATTTCCATTTAAGGTTAATATTGTTATGTGTGAATTTGATCTTGCCATTTTGATGCTAACTGGTTGCCCACTAGTTTATGCAGTTTCTTCATTGTGTTGATGCTCTTTACCATTTGATATGTTTTTGGAGTGGCTGGTACCGGTTGTTCCTTTCTATGTTTAGTGCTTCTGAGCTCTTGTGAGGCAGGTCTGGTGGTGATGAAATCTCTGAGCAATTGCTTGTTTGTAAAGGATTTTATTTCTCCTTCACTTATGAAGCTTAGTTTGGCTGGATATGAAATTCTAGGTTGAAAGTTCTTTTCTTTAAGGATGTTGAACATTGGCCCCCACTCTCTTCTGGCTTATAGGATTTCTGCTGAGAGATCCGCTGTGAGTCTGATGGGCTTCCCTTTGTGGTCAACCCAACCTTTCTCTCTGGCTGCCCTTAGCATTTTTTCCTTCATTTCAACCCTGGTGAATCTGACAATTATGTGCCTTGGGGTTGCTCTTCTTGAGGAATATCTTTGTGGTGTTGTCTGTATTTCCTGGACTTCAATATTGGCCTGCCTTGCTAGGTTGAAGAAGTTCTCCTGAATAATACTGTGAGGAGTGTTTTCCAGCTTGCATTCATTCTCTCTGTCACATTCAGGTACACCTATCAAATGTAGATTAGGTCTTTTCACATAATCCCATATTTCTTGGAGGCTTTGTTCATTTCTTTTCACTCTTTTTTCTGTAATCTTACCTTCGCATTTTATTTCATTGAGTTGATCTTCAGACTCTGATATCCTTTCTTCTGCTTGGTTGAATCAACTTGTGTATGGTTTGCGAAGTTCTCGTGTTGTGTTTTTCAGCTCCATCAAGTCATTGATACTCTTCTCTAAGCTGTTTATTCTTGTTAGCATTTTGTCAAACCTTTTTTCAACATTCTTAGTTTCTTTGCATTGAGTTAGAACATGTTCTTTTAGCTCAGAGAAGTTTGTTATTACTCACCTTCTGAAGCCTGTTTCTGTCAGTTCATCAGACTCATTCTCTGTCCAGCTTTGTTCCCTTGCTGGTGAGGAGTTGTGTTCCCTTGGAGTAGGAGAGGTGTTCTGGTTTTGGGTGTTTTCATCCTTTTCACCCTGGTTTCTTCCCATCTTTGTGGATTTATCTATCTGTGGTCTTTGTTGCTGGTGACTTTCAGATGGGGTCTGTGAGTGGATGACATTTTTGTTGATGATGAAGTTATATCTTTCTGTTTTTTAGTTTTCCTTCTAACAGTCAGGCCCCTCTGCTGTAGGACTGCTGGAGGTCCACTCCAGACCCTGCTTGCCTGGGGATCACCAGCAGCAGCTGCAGAACAGTAAGGGTTGCTGCCAGTTTCTTCTTCTGTTACCTTCATCCCAGAAGGATACCAGCCAGATGTCAGCCTGAGCTTTCCTTTATGAGGTGTCTCTTTGGACATAGAGAGGTCAGGGAGCTGCTTAAGGAGACAGTCTGTCCCTTATAGGAGCTCAAGTGCTGAGCTGGGAGCTCTGTTGTTCTGTTTGAGCTGCTGGGCAGGTATGTTTAAGTCTACTGCAGTGGAACTCATAACCACATTTTTTCCCAGGTGCTCTGTCCTGGGAAGGTGGGGCTTTATTTATAAGTTCCTGCCATACTGCTGCCTTTTTTCAGAGATGCGCTGCCCACCAGGAGGTAACCTAGCCAAAGTCCACCAGCAGAGGCTTTGCTGAGCTGCTGTGGGCTCTGCCCAGCTGCTGTGTGAACTTCTTTGCAGTTTTGTTTATAGAAGTATAGTTAAAACTGCCTCAGTAATGGTGGTCTGCCTCAGAAATGGCAGACTGCCTCGGTAATGGCAGACATCTTTCCCCCCACAGAGCTGGACCATCCCAGGTCCAGTTGTGCTTGCTGTGAAACTCAATCTAGAGCATTTCAGATTGCTGATCTTTGTGGGGGTGGGACCCACCAAGCCAGATCACCTGGCTCCCTGTTTCAGCCCACTTTTTTTCAGTTAAATGGGCAGCTCTGTCTCCCAGGCATTCCAGGTGTCAGTTGAAATGGCCGCCTAGATTTGTGTGAGTTTTTGTGTGGAGACCCACTGCACCAGCTAAAACAGCAGTGCTGGAAATTTGTGGCACTTTTCAACTCAGGAATCTCCTGGTCTGTGGCAGTAATAGCTTGTTTGGAAATGCAGTGATCACTCACCTTCTGCATTGTTCTCACTGGAAACTGCACTCCAGAGCTGTTCCTATTTGGCCATCTGGGATCCACCTCCGCCAAAGGCCTTTTAATGGCAAACAAGTTATTACATGATTTAGCTCTCTATTTTCCCTCTGACCTTATCTCTTACCACTTTCTTTCTAGATGACTATGCTGAAACCACACTGACCTCCTTGCTGTTCTTCAAACACATTCTGCAGCTTTCCACCTGAGAACTTTTGCATTTGCTGTTTCCTCTATTGGGAATTCATTCCTCCCATTTGTCCACATGGATCAAACCAGGAAGGCTGTCTCCTGATTTATTTACATGGATCAAAACTTCTCCTCAAGGCTTTGCTCAGTATCACCTCCAGGGCTTTGCTCAATATCACCTTTTTCATGAAGCCTTTCCTTCACCACCCTTCCTGAAATTGCACTTGCTGCCCAGACTATCCATGCCCCACCCCCTCTTTACTTTTCTCAAGGGTTGCAACCACCATCTGACAGTCTGTATGTCGTATCTGTTTGTTTATGACCTGACTCCACAGGGCAGGACATTTTACCTATTTTGTCCACTTTTGTGTCCCCATGGCCTAGAACAGTGTCTGGTAGATAGCACACATTCAGTAAATAGTTGTTGAATGAATTAACTTTTGCCCAATACTGATGACTTCCAGATTTCCAGTGACAACCAAAAACACTCTACATTTTAGACCTGCATATTCAGCCACCTAATAAACATCTCAAATTTGAAGTTCCAAAGACACTTTAAGTGTTACAGGATAACTGAACTTGTCATCTCTGCTCTAGACCTGCTTCTATCAGTGTATTGACTCTGTGAGTGAATGATGTCACCCTTTGCCAAGTTTCTCAAGCCAGAAACCTTAGAGTCCATGCCAACAACCACACTGTCTCCACTCGCCTCATCCAATTGGGTGCTCAGATCAAGTCTTTTGAATCGTCTTCTCTCACTGTTCAGCTTTAATCATTTCTCACGTAAATAATTACAGACTTCCTCCAAAGCTTACTCTTGGTCCACAGGATTGTTCCTTCTGCTACCTTTTCAAATACCTCCACAGTCATATGCCTTAAAAGCAATATAATCAAACCATCTCCCTCTTCAGAAGTCATCACTGGCTCTTCCATCTCCTAGACGTTTAAGCCCGCAGTTATTAGCATGGGGTTTCGGGGATCATCTTTCCTTTCTAGCCTGGTCATCTCTCCCCTCCCCTTTTCAGTACTCACACCTGGCTGCACTCTTTTAGGTTCCTCAAGTGCATCCCTCCCTCCTAGGCTGCCTTTATTTCTGCATTCCCCCCATCTGTCTACAAAAGCCCAGGTCAAATGTCACATCTTTAAGAAAGTAAACTCTCCCATCTTGGAATATTAATATCTCTTTATCTGTATCTTCCTTTAGGTACTTGCTGTCATGGCCATTCCTGTGTTCCTTGGGTCAGGGAGACAGATCCTCCACCTTCTCTCAGAGTGCCCTGACCCCAGCCAATGCTGTGACCTTAAATAAATGGGGTCTCAGTGAGAACCTGTGAAATGAATGAATGACGTCTGCAGTCCCAGGCTTTGAATTCCATGCAGCTATTTTTAGTCATAAAATCTATCCTGCCAGTCCCACTTGTTATCTCATCCTGTTCCCTCTCTCCATTCATTTAAAGAGTACTAACATTACACTATGCAGTTTGCATCCAAAGAATCACAGGAGATTCAGACAACGTAAGAAACCAATAACATCTGGATCCTCAGAACAAAATGTTCGTCCATTTAGAGTCAAGTTGGAAGGTCAATTCTCTCTCTCTCACACACACATATCTATATGTATACCAACTATGCAATAATATATATATTGTATGAGCGCATGAGCCAGTTGAGTTTATGTAATTATGGATGCAGGCAAATCCCACGATCTGCAAGATTAACTGGAAAGCTGGAGACCCTTAGAGTCACAGGTTTTGTTCCAGTCTGAAGGCCAGCAACCTCAAGACTCAGGAAGAGCCGAGGTGTCAGTTCAAGTCCAGAAGCAGGAAAATTTCTCTAACTTGAGAGAGAATCTGCCTTTTTTTCTATTTGGGCTTTCAACTGATTGGATGAGACCCACCCACATTAGGGAGGGCAATCTGCTTTCCTCAATCTACTGGTTTAAATGTGAGTATTATCCAAAAGCATCCTCACAGAAATGCCTGGAACAATGTTTACCGAATGCCTGGTCACCCCATGGCTCAGTCAAGTGGATACATAGACTATCACAGAAGGCAAATGTAGTACACTCCATGGACCCCTTTTTACTGGTTTTGTGAGCCCTTCCCTTGGCTTCCGAGTGTTTGGGTTCCAATGGCTTGCATCTGTGCCTCTCTTCAGGGGACTCCCTGGGACTACTGGCACCACACTGCACACTTGGAACAGGCAGGCAGCACAGAGAGCAGGGGATCCCATGGAAATTATCTTCCCTGCAGTAGCCCTGGCTGATGACTGACTAACTGATAGTGCAGGATTATGAAAGCCCAGCACCCTTATTTCCAGTTGGGACTTTATTCACTCCCTCACTGTGTCCTTCTGGGATTTTTACATACATATATATAACATTGCACATGAATTCTTATCTCAGGTTCTTTCTTACAGAAACTGGCCTAAGTAAGCAGCCTTTCTCACAGTATCTTGTTGGCTTTGATAAGCGTCGTTACTTTCTTCCAGAAGTCAATCCCTACTCAGTTTGAGGAGGTCATCTAACATTTCCTAAAGCTTTTGCATCATCAAGTGGTCTATTAAAAGCCTCCTCTCAGTTTGGCATCACTAAGCAGCAAACTTCTGAGTTAGGAAGGTGTGAGCTCTGGAGTCACACCTAGCTCTGGTTTTCTACGGGCATACAAAAAAACGGAGTCAACCTTGCTACAATGCCCTGCAGGGATATTGCCTTCTTCAAACCTCACAGAATGAGAATTTGGAGCAGCCTGCCATTTGCTGAAGTTTTCTGCAAAATGAGACCACAGGAAGAAGCCCACTCTAATAATAATAAGATCCATTTAGCATTTAATCGACACACATGCTGATTTATATTACAATTGTAGGTTACTGGAGAGGCATGTCTCTCTTCCCAGAGCCCCCAGTGACTGCAAAAGGTAATGACTGACATGGGGCAGGTCTGCTTATCATGGGGAAGCCTCACATTTCTTGAAATAACTTAACCCTGGTTGTCATTGAGCTTTCCCTGAAGAGAAGTGGAAGCAGAAAACCCACTTCAATGAGTGAAATACTCCTTATTTTTTCTTATAATAAATGAACTTATTTTAATTAAGTTCCTCTTTTTTTTAGTGCAAGTAAGTAACCAGGAGAGTGGGAAATAGAGTACTTTAAAACCCCCGACGATAAACACTGCCAAAGAAAGTCTGCTAGGAAATGGCTGCAGGAAGTTCTTTTTTGTTTGTTTATTTCATTTTGTTGTGTTTTTGAGACGGATTCTCACTCTGTTGCCCAGGCTAGAGTGCAGTGGCACAATCTCGGTTCACTGCAACCTCTGCCTCCTGGGTTCAAGCGATTCTCCTGCCTCAGCTTCCCAAGTAGCACCCACCACCACACCTGGCTAATTTTTGTATTTTTAGTAGAGCTGAGGTTTCAACATGTTGGTCAAGCTGGTCTTGAACTCTTGGCCTCCAGTGATCCGCACAGCTTAGCCTCCCAAAATGGGATTACAGGCGTGAGCCACCACACCGGCCAGAATGTTCTTGAAACCAAGACATTTCAGGGGATTTTCTGCTACTCGAGGCTTCTGTCTATCAAGCTATGGAGCGTTGAGCTTGTATGCACACAGTCACATGCACTCACATGTAGACACACATTCATAGAGTTATCGCTTTTTTAAAGTCTCATGCCTGGAGTGGCCTGGAATGAATGCTAACGTACTGTGAGAAAAAAAAAGAATGAGAGGGGACTCACGAATAACCAAATGAGTATTTCATCAGTCAGAGTTAGCGACCAAAGGACAGCTAAGACTTTAGTTTGCTTCCCAATCTAAATTTGGCTTCTCAGTCTTCCCTGACCTTGACTACTGAACCAAGGCTTCACAGGATATGAGACATGATTCTGTGAAATAAAGTAGTTGTTCACCAGGTGGACGCAGGGAGAGGCATTCCCAGCTAAAGCAGCAGCAATGAAGTCACGGGGCTAGGAATGGAGCCACATGTTGCAGTTATAATTAGTTCATTACTCTAAAACATAGATCAACTCAATTAAAAAAAATAAGGATGGACAGATAGGCCAAGTTCACCTCCAGGGGAAATTCATCTATTAGGTAGTAGCTTGGCATTAAATAGCTATCAAAGGCTTCAATCGGGGAAGCAACACAATTCCATGATGTTGATAGAAGCTCATTTGGGCAGCAGTGTGAACAATGACCCGATGGATCAATAATGAAGGCAAAAAACACTAGACAGAGCTGTTGTGATATGAGTGTCCAGGTCAGAGGGTAAAAGCCAGAAAGTAGGATGAGAGGAGAGGGTGGGTCACAGTCTCATTGTTTGGTAGAACTGGCAGGAAGAATGGGTTTTTAGTGGGCATGTCATTGTAAATACACAAGGTGCTGTGGCAGGTGCCCAAAACGCCAGTCTCCTGGGACCTGTCCTCATCTCTGAAATTGGGGCCAGGTTTGTTATGAGTTCTCACTAATTACTTGCTGACTCATTAAATCTGACACATCCCTCATCTCAGCCATTCTTTGGGAGGTGCTCTTACAGTCAGTAAAACGATGAAACAGCAAATAATGTAACTTCAATGAATCTCCTAAATTTTTTTTAATCTGTTTCTACATTTATAAAAGGGGGCTGAGCAAGAATCTTTACTGATCGCTTCCAGCTCAACTGCTTCAAGTCAGCCAGTTCTCAGGAGAGTGAGCCGGCAGCTGCCTCCTGGGGGAATGTTGTCAGAATTCTTGGGAGGTGATCAGGCTGGGGGAGCATCTCCCCACAGCTCCCCTCCAAACCCAGGGCTAATGGAGAGACAGCTACATTTGTTGATTGTATTTGTGTTATTCACAGGCACTGAAACAGTCATTGTTTCGGCAACTCCCTTTAGTGGAGGAAATAAAATGAGCCATATTGCAGGGAAGATGGAGCTGTGTTTCCAAGGTAAGCCCACTGGTAGTATAAAATTGTGTTTTTATTTAAAGTGAATTTCCAGTTGGCTGAATTTATGCTGCCTTTGATGCCTACTCAGTGCTTTGAATACAACCTGCTTCTCCTCGCTTTGTTTTCCCCAAGCCCTGAGAGGGGATCCCTAGATTGCTGATTAAAAGCTATTCAGCAACAGCCTGCAAGTGCTACACTGATAACATTCTCTTTACTGATTCATCAGGGCTGCCCTGGTGCAGGTGGGAGCCTGTTGCTGAGTCTCTCCAGACAAGTATTGTCAGCTCTGACTTGAGCCTGCAGGATCTTGTGCACAAAGAGCTTAAGGGAGGACGGAAAGTTTCCCAGGGCAGTCTTGTCCCAGACTTCACCCTTGCTTGAATTACCTTCGCATTTTGTACTTGGCTCACCAGAAGGCTGCTTTCCCTTGTCAATTTCATGAAGTGAGTAGGAGGCTCTGTGGTGAACACTGTGTGCTCCTGGTTTAAAAGAGAAAGAAGTGAGAGGTTCTGTACCATTCTGCAGGGATTTCAAAGCTAACCCTTGATGCTGTGTTAAGGGAAGGCAGGGTTCACACACAAGTGAGCCCTCAGGACTGGAATTTCCTTTGATCAAAGTGCTGGCCTGAAAAGACCACTGGACTCAGAAGCTTTGCTTCCAACTTCACTTCTTTTTCATCTATAAAATCATGGGGAAAACTTACTTAATTTCCACTGCCTCTTACAAGTCTGAGATTTCTAGAAGCATACCCCAAGTCATTAATAGTCCTCATTCTCATTCTTGATCAGTGAAGTGAATACAGAAGCCAAGGGAGAAAGAGTGTCCGTGGGTCCTTCTATGTCTCCATACTTTAACCATGCTCATGGATAGGAAGAATCAATATTGCAAAAATGGCCATACTGCCCAAAGTAATTTATAGATTCAATGCTATCCCCATCAAACTATCATTGATTTTCTTCACAGAATTAGGAAAAAAAAACTACTTTAAATTTCATATGGAACCAAAAAAGAGTCTGTATAGCCAAGACAATCCTAAGCAAAAAGAACAAAGCTGGAGGCATCACTCTACCTGACTTCAAACTATACTACAAGGCTACAATAACCAAAACAGCATGGCACTGGGTACCAAAACAGGTATATAGACCAATGGAACAGAACAGAGGCCTCAGAAATAATGTCACACATCTACAATCATCTGATCTTTGACAAACCTGACAAAAACAAGCAATAGGGAAAGGATTCCCTATTTAATAAATGGTATTGAGAAAACTGGCTAGCCATATGCAGAAAACTGAAACTGGATCTCTTCCTTACACCTTATACAAAAATTAACTCAAGAAGGATAAAAGACTTAAATGCAGGCTCTAAAATCATAAAATACCTAGAAGAAAACCTAGGCAATGCCATTCAGGACGTAGGTATGGGCAAAGACTTCACGATCAAAACACCAAAAGCAATGACAACAAAAGCCAAAATTGACAAATTGTATCTAATTAAACTCAAGAACTTCTGCAAAGCAAAAGAAGCTATTATCAGAGTGAACAGGCATCCTATAGAATGGGAGAAAATCTTTGCAATCTATCCATATGACAAAGGGCTAATATCCAAAATCTACAAGGAACTTAAACAAATTTACAAGAAAAGAAACAACCCCATCAAAAAGTGGGCAAAGGATATGAACAAACGCTTTTCAAAAGAAGACATTTATGTGGCCAACAAACATATGAAACAAAGCTCATCATCACTGGTCACTAGAGAAATGCAAATCAAAATCACAATGAGATCATCTTCTGCCAGTTAGAATGGTGATCATTAAAAATTCAGGAAACAACAGATGCTGGAGAGGATGTGGAGAAATAGGAACACTTTTACACTGTTGGTGGGAGTGTAAATGAGTTCAACATTGTGGAAGACAGTGTGGTAATTCCTCAAGGATTTAGAATCAGAAATACCATTTGATCCAGCAATCCCATTACTGGGTTTATACCCAAAGGATTATAAATCATCCTACTATAAAGACATATGCACACATATGTTTATTGCAGCACTATTCACAATAGCAAACACTTGGAACCAACAAATGTTCATCAGTGATGTGAACATGTGGGTTGAAATGTGGCACATACACCCCATGGCACATATACCCCATGGAATACTATGCAGCTATGCAGAAAGATGAGTTCATGTCCTTTTCAGGGCCATGGATGAAGCTGGAAACCATCATTCTCAGCAAACTAACACAAGAACAGGAAACCAAACACCACAAGTTTTGACTCATACATGGGAGTTGAACAATGAGAACACATGGACACAGGGAGGGGAACATCACACACTGGGACCTGTTGGTGAGTGGGGGTCTAGGAGAGGGATAGCATTAGAAGAAATACCTAATGTAGACGACAGGTTGATGGGTGGAGCAAACCATCATGGCAGCTGTATACCTATGTAACAAGCCTGCATGTTCTGCACATGTATCCCAGAACTTAAAGTATAATTAAAAGAAAAAAAAAAAGATCTATCTAAGGTGCTGAGGAGCTGGAGGAACCAAAGTAATTTATCTTGCCAACAGGAAAACTTCAGAAAATGAAAAGGTGTGCTCTTAATATTTCCACCAGGACAACAGGCCTGAACTAGAACAACGCAAAGAACTGTGTCTTTGAGTACAAAACTACTTGTTACTAATATATGAATATTCTCACTGAGATTTCTTCACAGTTTGTACCTGAAGAACAGAACTGATGATTACATGGAGAACCTTGCTCTGACCCCTAAGATGAAGTGGGTGGGTTTTGATTTCTTGTTACCAAGGTAACCTTTTTCAATGAGCCTTGAAAAGATAATTACTCAGTGTGAAGACTTTTGCTTTGCATGGCACACCAATGCAGTTCACAGACAACCATTTACATAAGAAACAACTGACACACACAGAATTACCTTGATTTTATGAAGTGCAACTATTCAGAGCATAAATATATACCTATAAAAGAACTTAATCAGCATTAACTTATAAATGTCTCATCTTAACATAACAGATACAATTTTAGAGCTCTAAGGAGTCAAAAAAAAAATCTTGCCCAATATCCCCATTTTACAAATGATGCTGAGGCCGAGAAAAAATTAAATTATAAGCCCAATCATCTCAGAGCATATTAACAGCAGAACTGGAACTAAAAACTGAGTTTCCTGACCCCTGGTCCAGTGTTCTTCTCATCACTTTGTGTATTTTTATAGCTCTCCACCCATGAGGCAGACTATAATTTTAAAATATTATTTTTAGTTATTTCAGGTGGAAATTAGTAACTGAAAATAATTCAAAAATACAGAGAAGCACAAATTACAGTAAAATATCATATAGTCCTTCCATTCAGAAATAACCATGGGTTAATTTTCCATATACATCCTTCCAGGCACCTTTCTACAAACAGATCCTATATTTTTAAAAGAGGAAGAGAGATCACATTGTACTGTTTTTTAACCTACTTTTTTCCTTTAATATTTTATTGTAAATATGAGTTTCACGTCATTAAACTTGCATTTGTGGAAGCATCTTGTTGACATAATTTATTTCCATCGCAGTAGGTTTTACACATGCAATGTGCAGACTCAGAGAAATTGAATCTCAAATTGGGCCTACCCTGAATTTCTTATGCCCAAAAGTCAGCCTCAATTTGCTCTAGACACAACTCTAGTAAATCCTGGAATCCCAGAAGAGAAAAACCACTGCAGTCATGGCCTAAGGAAAAACAGTGAAAACCCACAGCTCTTAGACAGCAGGAAAGTTGCTCAGTGCTGTTTATAAGAGAAATGCATATTAAAATTGCAATTACCACTTTCCTCTTATTAACTTGAAAAAGGTCAGCAAGCCTGACAACACATTATATCAGAGAGCATGCAGCGTGGGGGAAATCAGCACTTTTATGTATTGCTGTGGGAAAGAAAATCGACAGAGAGAAATTGGGCAAAATCTGCTAACATTACAAGTACAAACATCCTTCAATTCAGCAATATCTTTCTAATTCTAGGAAATATTGGTCATATTTATCATCCAAAGTGCAAAATGATATGTGCTTGAAGTTACTGATTGCATCATAGTTTCTAATCAAGAAAGATTGAAAATATCTTAAATATCCATAAATAGGGGATTGGTGGGCTTACCCATAGAATGCAAAACCAAGCAGCCATAAAGAATGTGGCCTTTTGCATGCTTATGTAAGGCAATTTCCAAGAAAGTGGGAAAAGCAGAAAAGCAGGATGATACACACTGTGTGCTTCCATTTATGTAAGATAAGGAATGTATTAAGTTTCTCAAGAATACACAAGAGTCTCCTGTGTCATCCAGAATCTTGGGTACAATGGAAACCGATATTCTTAAACACACAGCAAGTTGGGTTCAAGTGTCGGCAAATCTCTACTATTAGCAGCAAACAAGTTGTGTTTTTCATGTCACTTTTGCTGTCGATACAATAGTCTGCTTTTTCTCTTCTCTGTCTCTTTTTGTTTTTACTCCTATAGATGGCTGCTTTCCTCATCAAAGAGATTGGGCAAATTCAACAGTGTTTAGTAAAAACTAGAAAATGGTAACTTTTGTGTGAGGATGAGACTGTGATTCTCTAGTTCAACACTGCGTTTGTCCTTTTATAAACAGAACTTTTGACCTGAGCCCTAAATTAGCGCACCAGGCTCCAACCAAATAATGAGGTTGAAAACAGAGGGGAGGTTACTGTCATCATCTTCCCAATTGCTGCCCATTACTGGACATCAGGGACTTGGGCAAATTAGTTCTCCTGCAAATAGAGATTGAGTGACTGACACTAGAAGCCTGGACTTAGAACCTTGTTATGTCCTAGGGATAAGGAGCCAAGTGCCTTCCCTAATGCCTTTCATAGCCACACACAGATGTTTTCCAAGTGGGTTCTGACCTTTAAAGTGTAAAGCATTAACTTTCCTGTTATAAGAAAGAATCCAACTGACTGCAACCAGTGACTATCATTCTGCAAAAGGATGGTCCACACACCAGGGCGTCAGGCCTGTTGCTATCCTCCATTTGTCATGGCTTTGTCTACTTCCTTTACATCATCATTCCCATAGCACATAATTTGATGTCTTCTACACTTTCATATCTTGTGCTAGAAGTGTAAGAAAAACAACTCCTATCTTTAGATAGCTCAGCCAGCTTTTCAGAGTTTTAGTGATCTTCTGTTTGATTTTTGGATGAATCTGGAAACCATCATTCTCAGCAAACTGACACAAGAACAGAAAACCAAACACCGCATGTTCTCACTCATAGGCAGGCATTGAACAATGAGAATACGTAGACTCAGGGAGAGGAGCAGTTGGGGGGTGGCTAAAAGAGGGGCAGTGGGGGGTGGGGAAGGATAACATGGCGAGAAATGCTGGATATAGTCAAAGGGGGAATAGAGGCAGCAAACCACCTGGTTATGTATGCACCTATGCAACAACCCTGCATGACCTGCACATGTACCCCAGAACCTAAAGTAAAATAAAAATAAACAAACAAATAAAAGAAATCTACAAAAAGAAAAAAAAATGTTTCTACTTCTATGTGTCCATGAATTGCTGAGGGCAAGAAACTCAAAACCCAAGTTCTCTCAGATGAAGGTTTGCATTATTCTTTGTGCCACCTGACGTCCTGGCAAATACTGTCAGGATCCCTTTCATAACCTCACAATACTCACATTTATATAATAAAAGCAAATGCCAGTGATTCTCTGCCTGAGTAGTTTTTCTTGCCTGTGTACAAGGCAAACCAAAGCGTCAGAGATCTACAGAAGCAGTCCCTAAGCAATGACGAACAGGAAGTTGGTTCGTCAAACCTAAGGATTTTGGTTTCCTTATTCTTCATTTGTGATTACTTAGGCATGTTCTACACAGTCTCCCAGAGTTCTCCACTGAATTACACTCCAGCTGTCCAAAGGGGGAACCTGCTGTTCATGCACATAGTTACAAATGCGGCCGAGATGAATGAGATAGTAAGAGTTTCCTTCCCAGTAATATGAGATAATAAAATATCAAAAGAAATCCTAGTTAATAATACACATATCAACCAATACTCTATTTTTAAAGACTTTTTTTTTGTAAAATTTATGGACAAGCTAGCTGGTGAAAAAAAAAGACAATTCCTTGAAAAGCGGAAATAAAGAAAAAGCCAAATTCAAAGAAGTAAACAATGCTGAAACTAGCATTATCGCTGTTTGTCTCCGATCTCAGGCGTTCTCCATGTTGAATTTTAGTGAGACGTGATGGAGAGCAGGAAACAAAACTTGGACCCAAACTGGGTGGGAGTCCTGAAAAAAACATTCAACATAAAGCTGGGACCTTCAAGAGATAATGCTCTCAGGTGTAGACAAGGAAAAAAACCCTTCCAAGAGGAGAGAGGATGGTGATCCATTCATGTCTCATGTCTTGGCCTTGGTGATGGGAGAAACATTAATTATAATAACTTTTTAAAGAACTTCCTTAGGAATCTCTGACCATAACTACCATCAGAAGGTTGAGAGCAGAATTACCTTAACCTATGAGTTCTGAAATAATCCATGCCTTGGACTGTAAATTAAAGCATTCCTGGGTTAGTAGTGTGTGTAAGAAACCAGCAGAAACCATGGTACATCCTTTTTAGAGGACTATCATCTTGACTCAAAATTCCAAAGCATTCCTAGAGACAAAGCTCCAAGAAAAAGGAGCTCACAGTCAAATGTTATCACACATAGGAAACAAGGTAACATGAGTGACAGGAAAAACAAGATAATCATACTGGCAATGGCTACAATATTGGAATGAATAGACACAGAACACAAAATAGGGTTAATACGTGTACAGATATAAAAGCATTGGAAATATGATGAAGAAATAAAAGACACCCAATATTGACCAGGTATTTTTGAAAAAGAAACATATAGAACTTCTGAAGAAAACTGTCATGATTAAGATCAGAAATTTCATGGGTGGGGGAAGCAGGGGGTTAGAGACATCTGAAATGAGAGTCACACATGAATGGGAAAGTGGATCTGAGAAAAAGTACAAGGAGACGTGTGGAAGGATGCAGTGCAGAGAGACGGCAGGAAGGACCATAGGATGAAGAGTTCCAGCATGTGTAATCAAGGTTTCAGAAAGAAAATCAAGAGGCAGTAGGCCAGAAGCAATAGCTGAAGAGATAATGCCCGAGAAACTTCCAGAGCTGCCTGCTGAAGAAATTACATTAATCCTCAGGTGCAGAAACCACATTGATACCAATCAGCAGAAATAAAAAGAAACTCATAAGTAGGCATATCCTTGTAAAACTATATAACATATTTTTATTTAAAAAAATCTTAGAAATAGCCAGGAAAAAAGACAAATATATGACAACTAGAAAGAGAGCTGCTGTCTCAATGACAGCCAAAGGTATGGGACCGTGGAATACAATTTCGAAGCGTTAAGAGAAAAATAACTGTGAGTATAGAATTGAACAGCTAGCGAAGATAAACTTGGGAGGAAAAATAAGGTTAAGGACATTCTCAGACAATCAAAATGGAGACTATTTTGCCAAAGGATATTAACTACAGAAACCTCAAAAAGAAAACAATGATGCCTGGAAAATCTAAAACACAAGAAGGAATGATAAACAAAGAAAATGATAAGCATGTAATAGTAAATGTTTAGGGTTAAAAAATAAAGTTGAATTAAAATCTTTGACAACAGCAGTACAGAAACTAGGAGCTAGTGAATGGAAGTAAAACATTCTACAGTAAAATCTTATTTTGTTCATGAGATGCCTAAAGATTATGCTGAATCTTAGACCTTGTTAAACTTACATTCCATAGGTGTAGCATTTTCAAGGGGGCATGCGGAAGCCTTCTGAGAATGGGGATACTCTCTGTCTTGATCTATATACTGGCTGCAGGAGGATGTTCATTTGTGAAAAGCCGTAAGCTGTGCACTTGTAAGATGTGCATTTTTTCTATGTGTAAATTATACTTTTTTCTTGTAAATTTAAGTTCTTAGTAAAAATTCAAAGCACAAAAAAGAAATCACTAGAGTGACAATTTAAATAATAGAAATAAGGCATATAAATAGGATATACCATTTCAAAACCAGGAGTGAAATAGTGAATTAGAGAAACACACACAAGATCCAAAAGAAGATTAAAAAGTTGAAAGGTCAAGGAAAAGAAGAAATGAAAAAAGTAAAATTTAAAAAATATTTAAAAGCGTATCCAAATATACCAGCAATCACAATCAATGTAGATTTTGTTAAATGACAAAAATTGACAGTATGGATATCTTCAAATGTCAAGAAAATGGTATTATAAATACTTAAAACAAATGACAAGATACAATACAAATACCAACTAAAGAAGAGTTAGCGCAGATACTAACAGTAACCAAAATAGACCTAGACAAAGCATCAGCAGTGTTAAGGCACTAAAAATTGGTGAAGATTTCAATTCACAAAAGCAATACAGGAATTCTAAATCTCACGATAATAATATTATAGCTTCTAAAATAAATATATTCACCCTAAGACTGGAAAAAATGATAAAGCCACCATTCTAGTAGGACATACTAATTCTTCCTTCTGTGTAATTGAATGGATGAAGATCTATTAAAAGGCAAAGGATAAAGATTTGAACAACACCAGGAATCAAAACTTCCTCTTTAAAAAATACCATCCTCCCTGCAAATGACATGAATTCATCCTTTTTATGACTGCATAGTATTCCATGGCATATATGTGCCACATTTTCTTTATCCAGTCTTTCACTGATGGGCATTTGGGTTGGTTCCAAGTCTTTGCTATTATGAATACTGCTGCAATAAACATACATGTGCATGTGTCTTTATAGCAGAATGATTTATAATCCTTTGGGTATGTACCCAGTAATGGGATTGCTGGGTCAAATGGTATTTCTACTTCTAGATCCTTGAGGAATTGCCACACTGCCTTCCACAATGGTTGAATTAATTTACACTCCCACCAACAGTGTAAAACTGTTCCTATTTCTCCACATCCTCTCCAGCATGTTGTCTCCTGATTTTTTAGAGATCACCATTCTAACTGGTGGGAGATGGTATCTCATCGTGGTTTTGATTTGCATTTCTCTAATGACCAGCAATGATGAACTATTTTTCATATGTTTATTGGCTGCATAAATGCTCCTATTGAGAAGTGTCTATTCACATCTTTTGCCCACTTTTTGATGGGGTTGTTTGTTTTTTTCTTGTAAATTTGTTTAAGTTCTTTGTAGATTCTGGATATTAGCCCTTTGTCAGATGGGTAGATTGCAAAAATTTTCTCCCATTCTGTAGGGTGCCTGTTCACACTAGTGATAGTTTCTTTTGCTGTACAGAAACTCTTGAGTTTAATTAGATTCCATTTGTCTACTTTGGCTTTTATTGCCAGTGCTTTTGGTGTTTTAGTCACGAAGTCTTTGCCTATACCTATGTCCTGAATGGTATTGCCTAGGTTTTCTACTAGGGTTTTCTATGGTTTGGGGTCTTACATTTAAATCTTTAATCCATCTTGAGTTAATTTTTGTATAAAATGTAAGGAAGGGATCCAGTGTCTGGTTCATTTGCATAGAAAATTTCAGTGTTCTGCATATGGCTAGCCAGTTTTTTCAACACCATTTATTAAATAGGGTATCCTTTCCCATTGCTTGTTTTTGTCAGGTTTGTCAAAGATCAGATGGTTGTAAATGTGTGGCATTATTTCTGCGGCCTCTGTTCTGCTCCATTTTTCTATATCTCTGTTTTGGTACCAGTACCATTCTGTTTTGATTACTGTGGCTTTGTAGTATAGTTTGAAGTCACGCAGCATGATGCCTTCAGCTTTGATGTTTTTGTTGTTTTGTTTTTTGTTTGTTTGTTTGTTTGTTTTTTGCTTAGCATTGTCTGGGCTCTTTTTTTTTTTTTTTTTTTTTTTGTTTTATATGAAATTTAAGGTGTTTTTTTCCAATTCTGTAAAGAAAGTAAATGGTAGCTTGATGAGGATAGCATTGACTCTATAAATTACTTTGGGCAGTATGGCCATTTTCATGATATTGATTCTTCTTAGCAATGAGCATGGAATGCTTTTCCCTTTGTTTGTGTCCTCTCTTATTTCCTTGAGCAGTGGTTTGTAGTTCTCCTTGAAGAGGTCCCTCATATCCCTTGCTAGTTGTATTCCCGGGTATTTTATTCTCCTTGTTGCAATCATGAATGGGAGTTCACTCATAATTTGGCTCTCTGTTTGTCTGTTATTGGTGTATAGGAATGCTGGTGATTTGTGCACATTGATTTTGTATCCTGAGACTTTGCTGAAGCTGCTTATCAGCTTAAGAAGAATTTGGCCTGAGACAATGGGATTATGTGAAAAGACCAAATTTACATTTGATCAGTGTACCTGAAAATGATGGGGAGAATGAAACCAAGTTGGAAAACACTCTTCAGGATATTATCCAGGAGAACTTCCCTAACATAGCAAGGCAGGCCAACATTCAAATTCAGGAAATACAGAGAATACCACAAAGATACTCCTCAAGAAGAGCAACCCCAAGACACATAATTGTCAGATTCACCAGGATTGAAATGAAGGAAAATATGCCAACAGCAGCCAGAGAGAAAGGCTTTGTTCATTTCTTTTTACTCTTTTTTCTCTAATCTTGTCTTCTTGCTTTATTTCATTGAGTTGATTTTCAGTCTCTGATATCCTTTCTTCCACGTGCTTGATTTGGCTGTTGAAACTTGTGTATGCTTCATGAAGTACTTGTGCTGTGTTTTTCATCTCCATTGGTCATTTATGTTCTTCTCTAAACTGGCTATTCTAGTTAGCATTTCATCTAACCTCTTTTCAAGGTTCTTAGCTTCCTTGCATTGGGTTGGAACATGCTCCTTTAGATCAGAGAAGTTTGTTATTACCCACCTTCTGAAGCCTGTATCTGTTAATTCACCAAACTCATTCTCCATCCAGTTTTGTTCCCTTGCTGATGAGGAGTTGTGATCCCTTGGAGGAGAAGAGGCATTCTGGTTTTTGGAATTTTCATTCTTTTTGCACTGCTTTCTTCCCATCTTTGTGGATTTATCTATTTTTGGTCTTTGAAGTTGATGACCTTTGAATGGGGTCTCTGAGTGGACATCCTTTCAGTTGATGTTGAAACTATTTCTTTCTGTTTGTTAGTTTTCCTTCTAACAGGCCCCTCTGCTGCAGGTCTGCTGGAGTTTGCCAGAGGTCCACTCCAGATCCTACTTGCCTGGGAATCACCAGTGGGAGCTTCGGAACAGCAAAAGCTAATGCCTGTTCCTTCCTCTTGTAGCTTCGTCCCAGGAGGGTACCTACTGGATGCCAACCAGAGCTCTCCTGTATGAGGTGTCTGTCAGCCCCTGATGGGAGGTATCTCCCAGTCAGGTTACACAGGGGCCAGGGAGCCACTTGAGGAGGCAGTCTGTCCCTTATCAGAGCTCAAATGCTGTGCTGGGAGATCTGCTGCTCTCTCCAGAGCTTCCCAGCAAGGACGTTTAAGTCTGCTGAAGTTGTACCCACAACGACCATTTTTCCCAGGTGCTCTGTCCCAGGAAGGTGGGGGCCTTATTTGTACTTTCCTGATGGGCTGCTGCCTTTTTTCAGAGATGCCCTGCCTGGCGAGGAAGGAATCCATTGACACAGTCTGCCTGCAGAGATGTTGCTGAGCTGCTGTAGGCTCTGCCTAGTTCGTACTTCCTGGCAACTTTGTATACATGATGATGTTAAAACTGCCTGCTCAAGCCTTAGCAATGGTGGACACCCCTCTCCTCACAGAGCTCAAACATTTCAGGTCAAGGTCAGACTGCTGTGCTGGCTGCAAGAATTTCAAAAGGGTGGATCTTAGCTTGCTGGCCTTCATGGGGGTGGGACCAGCCAAGCCAGGTCACTTGGCTCTTGGCTTTAGCCCCCTTTCCAGGGGAGTGAACAGTTCTGTCTCACTGGTGTTCCAGGTACTACTGGGGTATGCAAAAAAAATGCAACTTTCTCAGTGTCTTCCCAAACAGCCACCCAGGTTTATGCTGGAAACCCAGGGCCCTGGTATTATAGGCACCAGAGGGAATCTCCTGGTCTGCTGGTTGTGAAGACCATGGGAAAAGCACAGTATTTGGGCCGGAGTGCAAGGGACAGTCCCTAATGGTTTCCCTTTGCTAGGAGAGGGAGTTCCCCGGCCCCTTGTGCTTCCTGGGTGAGGCAACACCCCACCCTGCTTCAGCTCGCCCTCATTGGGCTGCACCCACTGTCCAACCAGTCCCAATGAGATGTACCAGGTACCTCAGTTGGAAATGCAGAGATCACCTGCCTTCTGTGTTGATCTCACTGGGAGCTGCACACCGGAGCTGTTCCTTCTCATTTGTTTTTTGACAGAATTCAGTTCCTTTTGATTGTGGGACCAAGATTCCTTGTCACCTGTCTGATAAGAGCTGTCCCCAGCTTCTAGAGGGCACCAGTCTTCCTTAACTTCCTTTCTCCATATTCAAAGCCAGCAATGACAGATTGAGTTCCCCCCATATATTGAAACTCTTCTTATTCCAGCTTATCTCTCTCTCCCCAGGTGGGAAAGTTCTCCATTTTTAAGGATTTGTGTGATTAAAGTGGGTTCAAGTGGATAATCCAGGATATTTTTACCCTACCTCAAGTTCTGTAGCCTCAATAACATGCAAAGTCCCTTTTGCCATGCATGTGAGGTGACACATTCACAAGTACCAGGGATTAAGGCATGGACATCTTCGGGAGACTTTTTGCTGCTTACCACAGTAGGAAAGAGGGGTGGCTTTATCACAGTCTGGGTCTCGCAGTTTGGGAACCAAGTAAGCACTTTAAGCTGCAGAAAAGCCTCAAGTAGGGGAAGGAAAAAGGATGGTTCTATTCTTTCCTTTATCCCTGCTCTCCCTTCTCTGCCTTCATTGTCTAGATGTCAGGATCCAAGCCATGGGCTGAGGAAAGCCAAGGAGGCAGAGCAGTCCTTCCTAACTGGGCTGTCGGGTATCTGAGTGCATACCAGTGCATTCAATGCTTAAAGAACACTTTCATGGTTTCTTCGGAGTTCCCTACAGTAGGGTATTTCTCTCCTACAGCTCTCTAGCAGAGGAGGTTCATCTCTATCCAGATGGCAAATGCACACTGAGAAGAAATGCAGGAAGTCAGCCTGAAGGGCTCAAGCACATGGCAATAGGTGGAGTTGCAAGTGAGGACTCAATTATATGAAATGGGGCTGTGAAAAGAGTGGGAGACAGCAATGAGGGGCTGTGGATCAGGGACCAGGAAGAGGTTCAACTCTCCAATGGGCTCTAACACAAAGTCTTAATTTCACGGGGGGGCTTCCCTAGAAGCAGACACTGACAGGAAAATTCAAAGGCAAGCAGTTTACCTGGATGTTTTCTGCCACACCAGCAGATATGTGCGGATCTTATATAAGGGACGGAGGCATCCTATGAGGTGTGCATTGTTACATCAACTAAGTAGTGGACAACTGAAACTTCATCCCATGGGAGAGTCAGGAAAAGCAGTGTGTAACACAGTGCAGAGCTAGCTAACCTGAGGGGCAAGGGAGCTGGGGAACTCACACACCATCTGCCATCACTCACTGGCTGAATGTCCTCTTTGGGAGTGTTTAATGCTCCAACACTTCTGGCTTGTGTAGGCAGAACATCCTTGTTTTAAAAAAGTCCCCAGTCACAGAGTTGCAAGGCAGGCATCTAAAGTTATCAGCTGCACACTCACATAGTAGGCTTCTAGACAAACAAATGATGCGTCCAGGCCTGGGGTGAAATGAAAGGGAAGAGTAAGAGAAAAGGATGCATGCTGTTGTAGTGCCCTTTAAGGAATAGAATATATCCCACAATCTGGATAGGGATAAATCTAGAATGGAAAAGAGGGTTTCAGACTAGAAAGATATCAGGTTCAAGAGGCCAAGAATATATAGTGACTGGAGAGCCATGACTTGTATGCAAAACAGTAGCAATAAAAACCAATATGTATGATAGCTCATTTACATGGCCTAAGAATGAGAGCAAGAGCTGTGGGGAATGAGTAAGGCAGAGGTGAGCAAGCCTTTACGGAGAAAGACTGGCTGGGTCCGGGTCTTCAAGGTTGGATCAGAGCTAGCAGAATGCTTTGCATCATTTGTTTTGGTAACCTCTTTCTGCTGTGACATTTAATTAAAGCCAGAGGGAAAATGAATGTGGCCACTGCATGAGAAGGGGTATCTTCCAAGGTGCATTCTAGGCACGGCCATGGGGCTGTCCTGGAGCACAGGATGAATGCTGTTTGCTGTATGCTGAGATTGTCTCGGAAGAAAGGATCCCACCGCGGTATTTCAGGGCTGAAATGGTTTTCTCAGCTCCTTTTTCCTAATTTGCTGGAGACTGGTCCAGAGAAAGTAATTAGAGTTGCTTTGGTAATGTGTTTGCTTTACCACTTTCAATTAAGGACAAGAATAGAGTGAGAGGAAGAGAGAGTGAGTGCACAACAGTGGAAGTATTTTTTATTGCTCCCACCAGTTCTCCGTGCAAACTTGCACAATATCTTCTTGGTTATTTTAAACTAATGAGTCCCCAGATTGTTTTATGTTAAGCAGGTTCGTTCAGGCATAATGAACATACAATAAGTTGTACATACTTAAATGATGCAATTTGGATAAGTTTTGACATATACGCACATGATGAAACCACTACACAATCAAGATCGTGAATATATCCATGATTCAAAAAGGTTCTTTGTACTTTTTGAAAACCCATCCTCCAGCCCCTCCTGTCCCTACAGGCACTCTGAACCAGACAAGCACCTGCTTTCTGTCACTATAGGTTAGTTTACATCAGTAGAATTTTATGGAAATGCAGCCACACAGCATGTACTCTTTTGTGCATCTGGAATTATCTTAAGATTCATCTGTGTTTTTTTATTATCAATAGTTCATGACTTTTCATTGCTGAGTGATCTTAAGTTTTCAAGATTACAAAATCAAATATTTCTTTAATTTTGAGACATGGTCATTGTATCATCTTCTTAGGGCTGCCTTAATGAATTACCACAAACTGGGTGGCTTTAAACAACAAAAATGTATAGTATTGTATTGTATTTCTGGAGGCTAGAATTCAAAATCAAGGCATCAGCACATTCCCTTGGAGGGCTCAGGGAAAATTGTGCGCTTCTCTGAGCTTCTGGTATTGCTGGCTGTCCAGGGTATTCCTTAGCATGTGGGTACATCACTCTCTTCTCTGCTTGTGTCATTCATGGTGTTGTCCCCTGACTGTCTCTGTCTCTGTCTCTGTCTCTGTGTCTCTCCACCTCTTCTTAAAGTGACACCAGTCATATTGCATTAAGGGCTCACTCTATTCCATTATGACCATATCTAAATTAATTACATCTGCAATGGTTCTATTTCCAAGTAAGTTCACATTCTGTGGTTTCAGAAAGGACTTGAATTTGTGGGGGATGGCGTACAACACCGGATAGACATCCTACTTAATTGAATGTTATATGGTTCTATTGAATTAAGTCAGGAAAGGAGTTAATCACTTTTTTCTTTCTTTTTTTTTTTAGAATTCTTGACCTATCTTGAGATCACATGAGCTAGGAATCACATTTTCCAAAGTGTATTCCAAATAATTACACATAAAATCACATTCTCTAAAAGTAGGATATTGTGGTCAAATAAGTTTGATAAAGGCTGTTTTTTTTAAGTGTCTTTATTGAAGGCTTATCAAATTTTCAACATATACAACTAGAATAAACTTGGCTCTTTTCATTGCCTTTCTCAGCACAGCATTGCTTTTAGAAGAGCTACAAAGGAACTGGAAAGCAATTTAAATCTTCATTGCCGAACTCTTAAAAAAAAAAAAAGAGGAAAATACACTACATTATGTACAATAGAAATGCACCCAAATCCTTACCCACTCCCACAAAGCCAACTGATCACCTTGCAGCAACTGTCCCCAAACTGTGGTCATCTGCTGAAAAAACCTCCCCAAACCTTTCTCCCAAAATATAATCTAAGCTAACCCTGTCCCTTCTGTCCTCTCCTCCCCTCCCACCTTCCCAAATTCCTTTTTCAATAGAAAAATGGAAAGCTCTCTGCCCTTTCTTAGAAACATTCAGCTTTTAGGAACTCTCTGGCTTCCCTCCCTAATGCAAACACACTAAAACTGTCTTAGAATGGACAAATGGAGGGATGGTAGAAGATTGTCCATCATGAGAAAATCTGCTGAACTAAGTGGTGCAGGTTGAACCAAAGGAGTCATGAGGGAAGACAATGGCAGACACGCCAAGATGATACCACTATCTGTTCTAAGTCCAAGCCCCAAAGATTTCTGGAGAATTCCTGAACAATGAAAATTGTTATCTTTGATACCTCTGATTGGCCTACTCAAAAAGGTAGATCATCAGCTTAGATCATCCCTTCCAGATCATCAGCTTAGGCAAAAATCACGCAAACAAGATTCACTGTTTCCAGACTGCCAACGGTTTATTTTTCTCCTCTCTGTCTTATGACTCCCATTTTTGCCTTTGTTTTCTGGCTCATTCTAACTGACTCCTCATGTGAGCAAACAATATGGCTGCAAAATAAACTAATAAGCATGCTGCAAAATAGCTAACAAACATCTCTGAATTTTTCTTTGATAAAAAATTTTTTTTTGTCTCTGCACATAAATGATACTTCACAGGGAATATCCAAGGAGGGTATAGCTTGTACTCTAGCTCTTTTGGAAGCTCTACACATGCATTTAAGAGACTTTTCAGTGACACAGAGCAGGCTTCAAATGCTTATGCAAACACATTCAATTTGCTAGTGTTCTTACCAGCCAGATCTGCGGACCCCAATGTTTTCAGTTGGAAGCCACTAAAAGGTAGGCAAGCAGCCCACTGGACAACTACCATGCACAGGATATACTCAAAGCACAATGTTAATTCTTCCTACTTTCTTCCCTTTAATAGAAATTCTCTGCTTCTGGGTGAAATCTTGGATAGGTTTAATGAATTAGGCGGTAGACAGTATCATGGTCACTAGCACATAAAAGCTCAATTTGGAAGTTAGAATGACCAGTTCTTGATGGTAATGAAATGTTTGGGCAAAAGTTAGTGTACCATCTCCCATTCCCTAGCTAGGCCCACTGTGGTCTGTCAGTTTCAGGAGGTGGGTGGAAGCAAAGGTGGTTCTACTTCATTCTATCCCTACAATGCTCTTTCTTCCTGCAGTGGCTGACTGCAGGGAAGAGCATGTGCTGTGGAAATGCCACCTTCTGACTTACTGGATCTGCTCTTCACCTTATGTCATGACGCTCTGGTATCAGGTTAGTATTTGCCAACACTTTCTCTTAGGAATGCACTTGTGGGCTCTTCCAGATCCAGGCCCCATAATGTAGACCATGTTTCTTCTTTGGCTGGTCCCAGCGTGTTCAGTTCATGATCAGATGCTCACTGTTGGGGGTCTCTTCATCCCTTTGAGGGAGTCCCCCTGCTGATGGTATGAAATAGCTCCAGGGGCACTCTCTTTCTTCCAGGGTCAGTGGCTGGTCCATGGGAGACACTCACACACGCTGTGACCCATGGTGGACAGGGAATGTGCTCACTTTCCATATGCAAAAGCCACCCACAGACAACCACCAAAGGGTCTCAGCAGCCCTTCTCTGACCTCTGAATTTGTTGGGTTAAGAGACAGATTTCCATCTCCTGGGTCTCCAAAGTTTAGGGGGCTGCATATCAAGTTCTGAATGACCTCATGAGCTCTTCTCCCCAAAAACTAAGATTGAAATGAAAAAACAGGTAATGTCTCTACACTGCCCAGCAATACAATGTTCTCTAAATACTCATTTAAAAATCCTCTATCTACATCTGCAATCACTTAAACCTCTAGATGAGGTGCTCAAAAGTTTTGAAGGTGGTTTTTCTTTGTAAATGCTGCATGTGATGAGCTGGTGCCTCACTTTGGAATTTCATTCTAATCTATCTTGGTTTTCATTAGAAATTAATTTTAAGATCCTGTTAGAATAAGACATGTGTTAAAAGGCAAAAATGCTAGCACATCCTTTCTCTGATAAAGAATGCCAGAAACTGGACAGGCCTAGCACTGTGTGATCTTTCTCTTTGAAGCTGTACTGACCAGATTTTCTATGTATAATATCATGCTGGAAAAAAAAAAAAAAAGACCCATGCAAATGTAAAAACAAAAATCATGACTCAGAGCAAAAATAAAAGTAACAAAGTTAAATTTTAGGTGCCTTTTTGAAGTTTAAATACTGCATTCCAAATTCCAAAACAATTTTGTGATAAAACATTTTTAAATAATTAATTTTAAAAACTACTTTAAGAAACAATCCAGATATTCAGAGTAAGTGGCTTATTAAACTCATAAAAGTAGCTTATATTTTGGATAACTTGACAGTAATTACAAATAATCATCTAGATCTACATTTGTTTTCTGTTTTATTCATATATAGTAACTACATATTTATGGGTTACATGTGTTTATTACATACATAGAATGTGTTTTGATCAAGTCATCACCTTGGATATTTATCATTTTTATGTGTTAGTATCATTTCAAGTCCTCTCTTCTAAGTACTTTGAAATGTATATAACGTTGCTAAGTATAGTCACTCTAGTCTGATATTAAACATTAGAACTTATTTCTTCTATCTAACTGTATGTCTGTACTCATAACCAACCTCTTGTCATCTCTCCTCCCTACCCGCCCCCTTCCCAGTCTCTGACATCTATCACATTATTTTCTATGTTCATGAGATAAGTTTTAAGTGCTCCCTGAAATAGCTCCAGGGACACTGTCCTTTTTCCAGGATCAATAGCTGCTCCATGGGAGACACTCATACATGCTGTGACCCATGGCAGACAGGAAACACACTCACTTCTCATATGTAAAAGCCACTCACAGACAACCACCAAAGGGTCTCAGCAGCCCTTCAAGATCTCTGCATGAGTGAGAACATGCAGCCTTTGTCTTTCTGTGGCTGGCTTATTTCACTTAATATAATGACCTCCAGTTCTAGTCATCTTGTTGCAAATGATATTATTTCATTCTTTTTCATGGCCAAATAGCATTCCATTATGTGTATATATCCCATTTTTTAATCTATTCATCCACTGATGACAGTTAGGTTGACTCCATAACTTTGCTATTGTGAATCATCCTATGATAAACATGTGAATGCAAGTATCTATTTGACAGGCTGATTTTTTGTTTATTTGTTTGGATAGGTACTCAGTAGTGGAATTGCTGGATTGTATGATAGTTCTATTTTTAGTTTTAGAGAAATCTCCATACTGTTTTCCATATTGGTTATACAAATTTATATTCCCTCCAACAGTGTGTAAGAGCTCCTTTTCCTCTGCATCCTCACAAGAATCCATTATTTTTGTCTTTTTAGTAATAGCCACTCTAATTGGGCTGAAATAATTTCTCCTTCTGGTTTTGATTGCATTTCCCTGATGATTAGTGATATTAAGAACATTTTCATAAGCCTGTTGGCCATGTGCATGTCGTCTTTTGAGAAATGTCTATTCATGTCCTGTGCCCATGTTTTAATGCATTTTTTTCACTGTTGAGTTGGTTATCAGTCTCCTGTCTGATGAGTAATTTGCAAATATTTTCTCCCATTCAACTCTCTTAATCATTTCTTTTGCTGTACAGAAGCTTTTTAGTTTAATATAGTTCCATTTATTTATTTTTATTTTTGTTTTCTGTGCTTGTGCAGTCTTAGCCATAAAATCTTTGCCTAGAGTGATTTTTGAAGTTTTTCCTGTGTTTTCTTCTAGTAGTTTTATAGTTTTGTGTTTAAGTCTTTAGTCCATCTTTAGTTGATTTTTGTGTAATGAGACACAGGGACCCAGCTTCATACTTTTGCATATGGTTATCCAGTTTCCCAGCATCACTTATTTAAGAAGGTATCCATTCCCCAGTTCATATTCTTGGCAACTTATCAGTTGACTGTAAATATGTGGATTTATTTATATATTCTCTATTCTATTCCTTTGGTCTACATATCTATTTTTATGCCAATAGCATACTGTTTTGGTTACTACAGCCTAGTAATAGGTTTTGAAATCAGATAGTGTAATCCTTCCAGCTTTGTTCTTTTTGCTGTAGATAGCTTTGGTTATTTGGGCTCTTTTTTGGTACCATACAAATTTTAGAATTTTTTTTTCTAATTCTATGAAAAATGATGTTGATATTTTGATAGGAATTACACTGAATCTGTAGATTGCTTTGAGCAGTGTGGTTATTTTGACTAGATTAATTTTTCCAATCCCTGAGCATAAGATGTCTTTCCATTTATTTGTTTTGTAGATTTCTTAACAAAGATCTTTTACCTCCTTGGTTAAATTTATTACTAGGTATTTTATTTTTCTTGTAGCTGTTGTAGGTGAGATTGCCATCTTAATTTCTCTTTTGGCTATTTCATCCTCGTTAGCATATAGAAAAGCTATTGACTTTTGTAAATTGATTTTGTATCCTGCAACTTCACTGATTATTTTTTTAATCAGTTCTGGAAGGTTTTTGGTGAAGTCCTTTGGTTTTTCTAGGTATAAGATCATGCCATCTACCAAAAGGGACAACTTGATTTCTTTTCCAATTTGGATGTCAATTTTTTTTTCTTGCCTGATTTATCTGGCCAGGACTTTCAATACTATGTTGAACAGAATGGTGAAAGTGGGCATCCTGGTCTTGTTCTAGTTCTTGGAGCAAAGGCTTTCAACTTTTCTCGACTCAGTATGATGTTAGCTATGAATTTGTCATATATGGTCTTTATTATTTTGAAGTATGCTTATTCTATGCCTAGTTTGTTGAGAGCTGTTATCATAAAGTGTGGTGAATTTTGTCAAATGCTTTTCCTGTGTCTACTAAGATGATCCTATGGTTTTTGTCCTTCATTCTGTTGGTGTGATGTATCATGTTTACTGATTCATATATGTTGAACCACTCTTGCATGCCTGAGATAAATCCCACATGATCATGCTGTATTATCTCTTTGATGTGTTGTTGTATTCAGTTTGCTATAATTTTGTGGAGGATTTTTGCATCTATGTTCATCAGAAGTATTGACCTGTTTTTGTTGTTGTTGTTGTTGTGTCCTTAACTGGTTTTGGTATCAGGGTAATGCTGGCCTCATAGAATGAGTTAGAGAGGATTCTCTCCTATTATTAAAAAATGTTGATTGTGCTATACAATTAAAAATAAAAATTAACCAAACATTTTTATGGCATGCCTTTTAATGTGTGTTTTTAGTCTTATTTTTAAAAGTCTGAAACAACACCTATATATTAAGAAGCATCATTCCTGAGTGGAAGGATTGTAGGAAGCTTTCAGTTTTTACTTAATTTAGTTTTAGGTTACATTTTTCTGCATTACCTGATTTTTTACATTGAATATTTTCCTCTCTTATGGTAAGAAGAAAAATTTTAAACATGTTTTAATTGAAATAAAATGTATTTCTTTCAAAAATTTGCAGGCTTTCAATCAACGTAGTTGTACTTGAATTTACTGTTACAAAATGCAATAAGAATTTTTCATATTAACCATAATTTTGTTTCAATTCTGAATTGGGTGGTTTGGCATTTGAATATGTGTTTAACAATTTCTTAAAATATTTATGAACCAAACCACTTGTAAATAAGTCTATTTATAGTCTCAGAATTTGATATACATTTCTTTTATTCAGTGGTTGTAAACCAATTGTACGCAAAAAAAAAATAGCTATGAAATTTAAATTTGTAAACATTTTCCCAACCACACAATAGAAAAATACCATTAAGAACTGGGCAGCTTAAGTTCCAATTAAAGAGATTGCTTATCAATATTAGATATATGCATTGTGTCTGTTTTCAATAATATATACAGATTTCTACTCTGTATGTTTATTTAAATATATATATTCTATGTTCATTATAAGATTACTATATGCTTCACTTATATCAATTCTTCCTAGGCCCCATAGGAGGAAATTTATCTGCTAATGTTACACATTGAAGAAAGAGGAGAGAGACACAGCAGGGCTTAATATGTGCAATATATTCTTAATCAGTCTTCCTTGGGAATCATAGAGCTTACGGATGTAGAGTAAATGTGCAGCAAGAGTGATCTGGTATACCATTATCTTTTAATTGGAGTTTCTATTCCTGTCACTGTTTCATTTGCTCACCATAATAGCTTAAACCGTAGCAACTGGCAGAAGCAACACTGTTGGTTTGGACTGTAGACAACAGGACACATGCAAGTCTTTTATTTCCAAAGAGGCTTGGAGAGGAATTTTGGATTTTGCATAGATTTTGCTTGGGGAACAAATTAAATCTGAAAATAGCTAACTGCATGTAAAGCAGATTCCTGAGGAGTCTTTGCATCCAAGCAACACCTGATGCATCCTTCCCAACTCCTTTTCTTATTTCTTCCATATCTAGCTGAAGGTTAATTTTTTACCAGCTTAAAAGTCTATTTTCCTGCTAGTATTATATACGAAGACTGAAAAATTGAAGTCTTTGTGTTTGTATGTTAATGACCCAACACATCAATCCATTCATACATAAAATGTGAGCAGACAACTTTGTCCTTGCATAATAGGTGGTGAAATTTCTGATAGTACTTGTCTTTGTTTGGAGGCAATTCACAAATGGAAATGGGAAATGCTGAGCCTGGCTAGCCTAGACAATTACATTTCTATTTTCTAAGTTGCCTGTCTCTTTGTGCTCCTAAGAGTTAAGTCCTATCCTTATAAAGAACAACATAGTTTGTTCCCAAACTCATTTATACCAGTTTTTAATTTCTGAAATTATGCACTCTTTAAATGTCATGTGAAGGCAATGAAATATGAATGCAAAGAGATTTCTTTTTTATAAAACTTAGTTGAATACTTTGAAAAATCTCAATAAAGATGAATAACTTAAAATTTGCTATGAATTAAAAATGATGGCAGCGGGGCGCAGTGGCTCACGTGTGTAAACCCAGCAATTTGGGAGGCCGAGGAGGGCAGATCACGAGGTCAAGAGATGGAGACCATCCTGGCCAACATGGTGAAACCCCGTCTCTACTAAAAAATACAAAAATTAGCTGGGCATGGTGGCGCGCCTATAGTCCCAGCTACTTGGGAGGCTGCGGCAGGAGCACAGCTTGAAGGCGGAGGTTGCAGTGAGCCGAGATGGCGCCACTGCACTCCAGCCTGGCACCTGGCAACAAAGCAAGACTATGTCTCAAAAAAAAAAAAAAAAAAAAAAGATACAATTGTGAAAGATTAGGGAGAAAAATGTTAAAGTAGGAAAATTCTATACTCAAATTATTTCCCCTTGTTTTTTCTATTTGTTGTCATTGTAATTTCATTATTGTTCCTCTTTAAAGAAATAAAAAAGAAATCAAAACTAATAGGTGAGTCAGAGGATAGTTCATACAAGAAAAATTAAGCATTCCTGAGCACTGGGGATTAACTCATCTACTTGTAAGATTCTTTTTGAATCCTATGCCCAAAGAGTCTTATTTAGGTGATGAAGACACAATAAGATATGTGCATCTGGATTTTGAAAATTTTCACAAATAAATCCAATACAAGGTAGACTGTTGATTGACGATCCTTCTTGAATAGATCATATCGCTGACATCATTATTTCCCCAAGACTTGCCCTATACAATAAATCAACTCTAGAAACTTTGACACCATGAACAAGCCATTCATTTGAGAACAGAGACTACACGTTATACTTACTCCAATCCTCCAAATTCAGCTCCTGGAGCTGTAAAAATAGCACATGGATTGAGAGCCAGATGTCGTGTTCTGCAGAGAGCTGGTTTGGTAACAAGTTTCATCTGTGTGAATGTTCAGTGCCTTGATGAGCTGAGAGGTCTGGTGTGGAGGAGGGCTGGAGGAAGGCTAACCCTTTCTGGAGAGGATCTTTGGGAATGCAAAGAACAACTTAAATATCAAATTCCACATCAAAAATTAGAAGTGTTGAATTTGATATAGCTCTTGGAATGACTGAATCAGAGCTATTACCAAGCTTCAAACCAGCAAAGATTTGCACAAATATGGGATTCATTGAGCAAATCAAGTGCAGAAATCGTTCAGACGTTCAACATTTTAAAGGAATGTTAACATTTGCTATATATAAAACACTGGTCTGTTCATAGGAGAAACGCAAATGTAACCAGAGGTGCCTCCATTTCTGGCATACAACCTATGGAAAGAATCACACCTCATCTTTGCATAGCAGATGATACTTATACTGAGCATTTTACATTTTTCTAACATTTAAACCTCCCAGCAGCTCTATAAGATGCTGCTATGATTCCCAGATTATTCTGCATAATAGTCTACAGATTTCCAAATATATTCCCACAAATTATCTTATTTGATCCTCACAACAACCCATGGAGTAGGCTTCAATTATCCTCCCTTTGCACACAAGGAAACCAAGACTCAAAGAGGTTAAGTAGCTTTCTCAAGATCACACAGCTGGAAAGTAAAAGAATTCACAATCCAGATCTAGCCGAGTGCTTTCTTCCTCACACTGTGATGAAAAGCTGGCTTACTTGAAGTGACCACATTATTTGTGTCTGTTCAGGCAGATTTATAAAGCTAAACTCATCATCTATTTCCCTTCTCTCACAAAATACCCAGCATCTTCCTATGACAAATGCAAAGGTGCTAAGGGCTGCTGAGAAACCAATTGTTTTAGAAACCACAGGGAGGAAACAATGTTATCTTTTTCAAAAATCTCTCTCTCAAAAAAAAAAAAAAGTCTGTACCTTATTTCAAATTTCATGGGTTCCAACCCTCTGCAGATTGTGGAAACATAGATTTATAGTGGCTGACCTCATGGTCCACTCCACTTACCTTCAGGGAAGACTGTCTTAGAAACAAACAAAAAATATAAAACTTAAAAATTTATTCTAGTTCCAAAGACTAGAGAAAAAAAATCAGAATGAACTGTAGGTGTGAGACTGGTTGTATTTTCCCAAAACAGCCACATCAATAAATCCTTCCCATCTGCTCCTCTTACAAGATGACTTGACACTCCTCCTATGGAGAGATGAGTCTAAGTCCTTCTCCTTGATGCTGGGCAGGTTTTGTGACTTTAGCAGAAGTGTCATTACACAGCTTTCAGGGCTAGGTCATAAAAGGTGATACCATTCCCACCAAGTCTCTTGGGATGCTCCTTGTGGAACCCAACCATCAAATTTGCCAGATGAGAGAAATCACATGGTGAAGTTCTGCCTAGATGCACCAACCAACAGCCAGCATTCACCAGCAGACCTGTGAGTGAAGACAACTCCAGAGGATTCCAGCCCCAGTCATCAAGACATGCCTCTCCTTCCAGGCTTTTCAGCTGAGCTTTCTGACATCCGGGAACAGAAGCCACCTTGCCAAACCTATGCCCTGTCCAAATCCCTGACTGACAGCACCCATAATCATAACAAAATGGGTGTTTTACGCCACTACATTTTCAGGTAATTTGTTAGATAACAATAGATATCTATTGGGCAACAATACATAACTAATAAAAGACTGAGATTCTATCATTTATTATGACTTTAATATCAGGCTTTCAGGATAATTGAAGCATTAAATATGAGGCTGTTAGATGTAATTTAAGGATGTTAGAAGTCCAGACTTACAACTTCTAGTCACTGTAGTAAAATTAAAGTGATAGGTGTGTTCAAAATAAAAGGTGAAAAACTTAAAAAACAGTGTGTAATTGCTAACCACCCATCACTGAATAAGTAAGCAAACAATAAAAAGCAAAGAAATGGTGAAAATCAAAGTAGAATTCAAACTCAATATATTATAGAAAAATAGAGAAAATGCCTTTTTTAATGACCTACAGAGGGACATCAAAGGCACAATTATAGCTGAAGCTTAACTTTGAAATTACAAAATACCTAATTACATTGTATTTAAGCAAAATACAGACCAATAGGTAAACTAATTAGAAATGGATTTCATTTTCATATCATTTGTTCATGCATGTAATGTTATTCTGTTTCTTTTCCCTTCTCATTAATACGGGAAATGGAAAAATTACAAGAGTTGAAAAGAAATTTTAAAAAAAACTAGAGAAATACATATATATATTTTACTTTTGTGTGTGGACTTTAGCTGCTTTAGAAACTTAACAAGTGCCCAGCATCACTAGTTTAAAAAAACTGCAAATCTAAGAGTAGCTTAGGCTTGTGACCTCATTGTGCACTCCACCTACCTACAAGGAAGACTACCTTTGAAACAACAGAAATATAGAAACTTAAAAAATAATTCTAGTTCCGAAGACTAGTTAAAAATATATATCATAATGAACTATAAGTGTGTGGCAGGTTGCATTTCCCAAATATAATATAATAAATATACAATAATGAAAGAGACCAGTCAACTATTCCACTGCTGTGTTGCAAGGTACCTGCTGACTGACTCTCTTGTTTAGCTCTTTTCTCAGGAATAGAGGTGCATGAACTTTGGAGAAAATGGGCTGAAGAGGGAGACAGAATCATAACAGTCTGCTTCTCCTTTATCTCCATTCAAAGCCATGGTATCGACGGGTCCCAATGCAAAAGCGCTGTTCTCTTTGTAGTCTGCCTTTATGGTTTTCTAATACTCAATTAATATTAAGAAAATTTTTGTTCAGAAACTTACTTCTATGTTTGGTATCTAAAATCTTCTCTCCTCAGAGTTTAAAAACAAAGTACAAAACTTTTGGAAGATGCAACTGTTTGCAGCCTCCCTGACACTTTCACAATACTTTGCACCCTCAAAACCCAGGAACAGTAGACATTTTCCAGGAAAGAATCGCTACTTGCTTCGGCACCTCATCTCTGTTTTCAGATTTGCCAGATGCCACAAAGTCAAATCTAAAACTTACAGATAATTCTTCTTTCTTCACTAAAATGTTTAAATATATTAAATCCTATCTTTAAAAAAAAGAAAGAATAGAGTTTCATGTGGCTTAATAGAAAAGACATGTTCAATAGGATTAATCAAATTAAAAAGCAAAACCAAAATATGAATAAATGGGGAGCCTAGTTATTAGTCAGGGCCTCCTCTTCCAAACCAAGAGATAGACAGTAATGCTGCCTCATGGTGTCCACTGCAATCACCTAAAAACATTTGAAGATAACCTGCCTGTGTAATCAAACCCAGGTTCAGCTGCTTGCCCCTCAAAAACCAGATTCGAGAAACAAAGGTTGATGGGAGGAAAAGCAGGTTTATTTGGATCGCCAGCAAACTGAAAGGATGGTGGACTGTTGTCTTAGAGCACCATGTTAAGTTAATATAAATTGCAGGCTCTTTTTATGTTAAGGGCAGGGGAAGAGGAGGGGATTGGGATCAATGGGTAACCAGTGACCATGGACACCTGTGTGCCAGTGAGGGTCTGAGTAGGTTGGGAACTTCTTTATCCTTGGTCAGGTCACAGTGCTCCTATAAATCTTTTACAAAACATAGTTAGTCGTTTACATACTTCTTTAACCCAAGAGTTAAAAAAACTAAATGATTGCTGTTTTTGCACATTATATCAGTGCTCTAAACTATCCTAGCTTATGTACAGAAATAAGTAAAAGCCCCTTAAACAAAGATGGTGTTAGTTATGTTAGTCCTTTTGCTGTTTCATGTTATACCTGGACCTCACACACTGAGATACAGATTGAATAGGGCTGGGGCAAGACCTGCGTGTCGGGCTCTTAAGGCCACGTGGGTGATTTTAATGCACAGATAGGACTGAAGTCCTGTTTAAGAGAGGGGAGTCTTTGTTGCCTTCTATAGGAGCTACAGGAGTTGAGAAAAAGCAAACATTCTAAATGCCATTTTCTTGAGCAGTGTTGTGTTGGATGTGGTAGTAGGTATATAGGAAGAACGTAAAATTTTGATCTCTAAAAATTTCTTTTTTTACTTGCAGAATTTTTCTCTCCCACAAGCTACATGCTTTAAAGTGTAGCTTATGAAGGAAATGTACACAGCGGAGCGAGTCCTGTTTTTCTTTCCTTTGTTTTCCCTCTAAGATCAGATTCAAATCTCTTTGAATCCCTGTAATACAAACTGCTAGTTTTGGTGGATCTGGAGAAATGATGGGAATAATAAACACTTCTGAAATATCCAGAAGTTGAACCAAATAGCACATTTGGGTGACAAAGCTCCACCTCCAGTCTAAGCAGGTGTAGAGGCTAAAACCTGCAAAGACATCTAATGAGGGCAAGGTTTGCACTTTGTTTTCAGGAAACAGGAAAGCACCTACTGTTTATTTATGCTTCTCTAAATGCAGGTGTTTTAATCTAAATATGAGTGGGCTGGCTTTTCTTCCAAACAAGCTGTACTCAGCAGCTCCTAGGGTCTTTTTTTTTTTTTTTTTTTTTTTTTTTTTTTTTGAGACGGTGTTTCGCTCTTGTTACCCAGGCTGGAGTGCAATGGCGCGATCTCCGCTCACCGCAACCTCCGCCTCCTGGGTTCAGGCCATTCTCCTGCCTCAGCCTCCTGAGCAGCTGGGATGACAGGCACGCGCCACCATGCCCAGGTGATTTTTTGTATTTTTAGTAGAGACGGGGTTTCACCATGTTGACCAGGATGGTCTCGATCTCTTGACCTCGTGATCCACCCTCCTTGGCCTCCCAAAGCGCTGGGATTACAGGCGTGAGCCACCGCACCCGGCAGCTCCTGGGGTCTTAAATAATTTAACACATTTACAGGTAAGGCTGTAACCTAAGCCATGAATCAAACTTAACGGCCACTGCAGTCTTGACTCTATAGTTTTGCCTTTGCTAGAATGTCATGTAGTTGGAATCATGCAGTATGTAGCCTTTTCAGATTGGACTTTTTCACTTAGTAATATGCATTTAAGGTTCTCCTATGTCTTTTCATGGTTTGACAGCTCATTTTTGTCAGCACTGAGTAGCATTCCATTGCATGGATGTACCACAGTTTATTCATGCATTCACCTACTGAAGACCACCTTTCTTGCTTCCAAGTCTTAGCAATTATAAATAAAGCTGCTATAAAAACATATGCACAGGTTTTTGTGGGGACATAAATTTTCAGCTTCTTTGGGTAAATACCTAGGAGTGTGATCGTTGGGTTATACGGTAAGAATATGTTTAGCTTTGCATGAAGCCACCGAACTGTCTTTCGGAGTGGTTGTACCATTTTGTATTCCCATCACGTTAAATGAAAGCTCCAGTTTCTTCCTATCCTCACCAGCGTTTGGTGTTGTCAGTGTTCTGGATTTAGGGCATTTTAATAGATGTGCAGTGTTATCTCATTGTTTTCATTTGCATTTCCCAATGATATATGATGTTTATTTACCATCTACATATCTTTCATGTTTATTTACCATCTGTATATCTTCTTTGGTGAGGTGTCTGTTCAGATCTTCTGCCTTTTTTAAATGGGGTTATTGTTTTCAAAACGCTTCAAGAGTTCCTTATATATTTTGGAAACAGTCCTTTATCAGATGCAGCCTTTGCAAATAAGAAGAGCAACAACATAATAAGGGCTGCAAAATAGAAGAAAACATGAGTCTGTGATGATCCTGAGATGTCTTAACAGGCCCAGCATCTTAACTCTGCATCTCTTTTACCTGATAGAGAAAGAAATAACTGTCTGGTTTTTTTTTTTTTTTTGAAAGGTGGAAAAAAGATAAAAAGGAAGGAAGGAGGGAAGAAAGGGAGGGAGGAAGGACAGAAAGAAGAAAGGAAGGAAGGACAGAAGGAAGGAAGAAAGGGAGGAAGGAGGGAAGGAAGGAGGAAAGGAGGGAGGAAGACAGGGAGGGAGGGAGGGAGGAAGGAAAGGAAGGAAGGAAGGAAAGAAGGAAGGAAGGAAGGGAGGGAGGGAGGGAGGGAGGGAGGGAGGAGAGAGAAAGGAAAAGCAGCTGGGTACTATTAATTTCCTTCCATGCTGGGACCCTTCCTTCCCTCACACAGCACCCAGGACATAAGAAGTAATCAATGCACATATCCTGATTGTGTCCCAGGAAGAAAATGAGTTATAGCCCTGTGTTCTTTGTCATAACGCCGCAGTGATTATGTGAGGAGATAATTTTGAGCACAACCCTTTTAGTCCCAGTGACTTCTCTTCTACTCTTCGTTCCTGCGGTGCTTTTTGTTTTAGAGCTGTCTCGTTTTATCTTGGCAAGAGAGTACAGTAGTTCACATCCATTGTTCATGCTCTATCCCCTTCCTCTAGGGGGCACTGCATCTCCTCCTTCGGCCACATTTCAAGGAAAAGCTGCCATCACAGAACCCTGACCTTCTGGCTATAGCTAAGTGACTGGAGTCCTTCCCTGGGACTTTTCAGAATCTTACCCCAAATCCTACTACAGGCCACCATGGTCTCTCTCATGTGCTGTTGATTAGACTCCAGTTAGATGCCCTGTTCCCTTGCCCCTCCTGAGCTCCCAGACTACTCTCAGCCAGTTTCTCCAAAACTATATTCAGATGGTATCAATTATCTTCTCAGTTCTCTCTTTTGATGTACCATCGCACCCCGGATAAAATGTGGAATTTTCACCATTTCCCACGAGCTTCGTCACTTCATTTCCAGCCACTCTCCTCTTGCTGCCGTGATGTTCCTGTACACGCCGGGTGCACTCCCACCTCAGGGCCTTGGTGCCCGCTGTTTCCTCCACCTAGAACCTTCTTCCCACCAACAGTGGCTTACCCCTCATGTAAGTTCCTGCTTGACTGGCACCTTAATAAAGAGACCTTCTCCAAGCTTCTAATACAACATAATCCCCTGCCAGCCTCTCTAGCCACATACCCTGCTTTTTTATTGTCCTTAGCACTTAACACTAACTGATGTTCAGGTGGATTCTTTATTATCTGTCTCCTCTCATGAAATTTTAGCCTTTTCGAGAGGCTTTTTTTTTTTTTGTTTTGAACTATGATTTAGTAGCAACTGAAGTTACCAATTTTAACCCCTTGGCAGCAAGATCCAAGTTCCCTCATTTGCACAGTAGCACCTAAGTTCGAGGGGTTAAATAACCAGCACAAAAGATACTGCACTTCTGATTGTAGCATTTGGCAGAACTGAAAGGAAAGTAAGTTGTGCTACATGTTCAAGGGATTGTGGGCAACAAAAAGATGACTCCAAAAAGATGTCTGTTTTTGTTCACTGCTATTTCTCCAGCATTGAAAATAGTGCAGGTCCTCAACAACTAACATACTGAAAGCATACCTCACTAGCCCATTCCCTTGTTGAATACTTCTACACTGATGTTTTTCAACCAAGTCTTAACAACTTCTGAATGGACACATTTATAAATGTCTTAGGTAATAAAAGAAGATGAAGAAGCTCAAAAATAATCTTACAAAAGGCCTTCTTTTTAAAGATGGGAATCTGAAACCCAGGGTGGGTTGAGTGAAGTGTTTAAGAACGCAGGGCTGGGCCGGGTGCGGTGGCTCACGCCTGTAATCCCAGTATTTTGGGAGGCCGAAGTGGGTGGATCACGAGGTCAAGAGATCGAGACCGTCCTGGTCAACATGGTGAAACCCCGTCTCTACTAAAAATACAAAAAAATTAGCTGGGCATGGTGGTGCATGCCTGTAATCCCAGCTACTCAGGAGACTGAGGCAGGAGAATTGCCTGAACCCAGGAGGAGGAGGTTGCGGTGAGCCGAGATAGCGCCATTGCACTCCAGCCTGGGTAACAAGAGCGAAACTCCGTCTCAAAAAAAAAAAAAAAAAAAAAAGAACACACAGCTATTCATTGCACAGTTGCTTTGGCAAAAAATAAAAACCCCGGCTGAAGCTGTTTACCAGCCTCACAAAGGAAGGCACCCATGCTGCGTGTGAGCCTCTCCTGATTTCAATTACATGTGGAAAGCTTTGAGCAGGAAGCAGGTGCAGCCAGCTGGCTTTGTTTTCTCATAGGCCAAAGCAATATATGGCCTCGACCTAAGCACGCTTTCAAAGAAGGTACTGGGGAAATGTAGAACAGAAGGTCTCCCTCCCGCTTCTCCTGTCTCTCATTACCTTTGGCTACACAAAGGGATTCAATAAATATCTGTCAAGCAAACAACTCCCATGCCCCTGGAGCCAGAAGTGGGCAGCATGAAGGAACATGCCCGAGGGGCACAGATCCTCATGCCTGGTTTCTGCCTCCCAGTTTCAGTTCCTTCCGCACCTTCTTACTGCATATCCACACTCTCAAGAGGACAACATATTATAATGATAAATGATTCCTGACTTGTTTGATAGCAGAGCTCTGTTCTCAAGGAATCCTGATTCGAATCTCATGGATTTTTTCCAAACACTTTGAGAAATGCTGGCATAACATAGAATCGTAAAGTGTGAGACAGTACTGGTTGGCTTTTTGGAGGATTCCTTCCATTTACAAGTGAGGGAACTGAGGTCTAGAGAGGTTTAGTGAAAAGCCAGACTTGCCCACATCCAGTTACCACAGAGCACACCCCAGATCCTGGCCTCTCTGCTAACGCAGGCCACCTAGTTGGTTATGCCAATTTTGATATCTGGCAAAGAGTGAAATTCAATGGCATTATTCCCATACAATGCAATTCTTAAGTAAGGTACTTGTATAGATAATTAAACCCTGCAAAGAGTTTATACTAATTTATTTAATAAAATCTAACTTATATAGTATACATACATATATACACAAATGCATGTTTAATTATGTACATATGTATACGTGTATTATATATACATGTATGAAGATGCAGCTGTAAAGCTTCAGATATATGAGGCATACAGAATAATATAAGAAACACTGAAAAAAAAAAAAGAAAGAAACACTGTGCACCCACCAGTCAGTTTAAGATGTAAAACATTCAAAATACTGGTGAATCTTTCTGTTTAACTCACACTAGAGCATTATGACTTTAATATAAATTTGCTAATTACCCTTAAGGTTGAATGCATTTTTATATGTTCACTGACTATTCATGATTCCTATTCTAAAAATTCATCATGTAACTAGCCAATTTTTCTATTGGAATGTTCATCTTTGTCAGAGTTCTTTATATTTTCTGGAATTGAATCCTGATTATATACACCGATTATACATACGTGTGTGTGTGTGTGTGTGTGTGTGTGTGTGTGTGTGTGTGTATACGATATATATATACAATTTTTTTCCAGAATGTGGCTTGTCTTTTTAAATTTCTCTTTTTGGCCTACAAGAAACACAAGTTTTTTGTTCTAGTATAGTTGAATTTATTACTCTAAGTTTTGTGATTTTTAAGTGTGAGAAATTCTTCCCTACTCCAAGTTCACAAAGATATTCTTCTACAGCTTCTTTAAAACAAATTAGTGATTTGCTGCTTATGTTCAAGTCTTTAATCCAACCTGGAATTTATATTTACAGATCGTGAAGGAGGGATCCAAATATATGTTTTTCATATGGTTAAGTAATGATCGCATCGCTATAGAATATTCCATCCTTCCTCCATGGATTTGCAATGCCAGCCCTGCCATTTGTTGTTTCCATGTCTGCATGGACCTGTTTCTTGATCCTCTCTTCTGTTCTATCATGTGGTCCCCCGAAGCCATAAAGTTGACAGCAGAACTGAGTTTTATTTTTCCTAATACAAATCACAAAAGCTAGGTCATGGACCTGCAAGACCTCATTTTACTATCCCCCTTTACTTGAGTGTATGTTTGTTAATTTCTACGATAAATAGTTAAATAAACAATTAACTATATTAGCAAAGTATCAAATGCATTGCTGTGTTGTAGTTGCTTATAAGTCATGATGCTTGGGGCCACCAAACCTCTGGTTTTTGGTTCTCCTCTTTGAAAGAAGGGTGTCTTCTTCTCATTCACTGCTTGTTCTCCTGCCTAAGGACACTCAGCCCGAAGGACTGAGCCACTGGGAGCATTTGCTGACCCTCTCAGGCTGCACAGGCTGGTGGCCTTTATCCATGTCTCCCTCCAGCAAGGTTCTTATGCCAGCATATCTCAGGCCTGGATTTTCCTGTCTTGTTTTTGCCGTTACACTGAGCTCCCTGAGAGTAGGAACGGTGTCACATATATTTGTTTCTCCATAATCCAGCAAATCACAGATTGTGGCACCTTATGACTACTGGACGAAAGATGAACTGGATAAGTGAATAAGTATGAGCAAATGCTTAAATATTCTTTTAGGACTTTTGATAAATCAATATTTGATTTGATAAATCAGTAGGAAAGAAATGAGGAAACAAGCAGTTTGCTGACTCATAAATTTGGTGCTGGGATGATTCCAAATGCTAAGACCCAGATTCTGTCAGTAGAAAGGCTGGAGAAAACCTCCTCCTAAAAAGTAGTGTGTTTGGGAATATCAGCCAAATATGTTACCTAATGCATGTGGAAGCATTTTCCAAACATAAAAATCCTGTACTCCTATACCAGATAAGGTAGTGTAACTATTACTATTGGCAACTTCTGGTAACTCTTAACAATATTCCTCATTGCCTTTTGCATTTCCAAAACAGTAGCTTTTTAGAAATCCAAGCTGCATGGGAGAAATGACAAGATCATTTTCTGAAAACATGAAGAAAAACAGAGTATGGGATCTATCAACAAAGCAGACAGCACAATTCAGCAAAGAGCTCAAAGATAATATGACCTGCCTGCCCCACCTTGATGACAGTTTGAAATGCACTTAGGGATAATGAAAACCTTTTAACACCAGGACTGATTATTAGTTAAATGTGTCTGTTTTGAGTGGTGCAACATTTGCTTTTTGTTTTCTGGATCAAGCACAAGTAGTTTCATGTTGCTGCTACGAGTTGTTTTCACCAAGAAAGGAAAAAGCTTCCTCTGGATAGAAGTCAGCAAGATGATCCTCTTCCGCATTCTACCACTTACTATTATGTAGTATCTCTACTTTTCTTTGTTACTTTTTCCTTTTATTTCTCTAAAGAAGTAGCAAGAAGCTAATTCCAACAGTATAGGGAGAACAACCTATGATCTTAAAAATTAAATACCAGGAAGCAATGACTATTGTCTTCATAGAGGAGAATCTGGAGCCCAGAAAGGTGAAGAGATTAGACGCAGGTCATGTGGCCACTGACCTGCAAGCTTTCCTGACCTTAAATCAAGCGGTCTGTTCCCTCCTCTGTGGATTTTTTAATTAATCTGCATTACAACCCAATTAGAGTGAATCAAGCAGATCATATGTAATGCCTTTTTGGAACAGAAAAAAAGTGGGACAATTTGGTAATTGGACCACAGATGGATTTGGTGATAAATTAGCAAAAGACTCCAGGCATTCTTGCTGCTGGATAACCATTCATTATTAGTTGGTGTTACCTCAGAAGCTGAAGACTAAATTTTCTACCGAGAATCTGAAAAAAAAGCATTTATCTACTTAGCACAGTATGAGACTACAGAAGGCAGTGAGGTGTGGCATGTGGTTTTATGAAAATTAATAAAAAGAGTGCCAGGGGACAGGGAAAAGCAAAAACAGATGTGTAAGCTTGTATAATCAGAAAGGCATTATGTACATAATCCTAGCAGCTTTATTCAACGGTTTATTCCATGTCAGTAATCATGTTGGTAGATGAGCTAATTGCAAATTTGTTAAATATTGATAACCAACAATTTCTGCTAAGTGACAATGAACCGTCACAGTTGAAAGGATTACAGATCCTACTGTGACATAATTTCATAGGCCATTTCCTGTCATTGCCTCCAAATCCTACCAATCCACTTTCTACCTATGGCACCATATTAAAAAGCAGGGCAAAGTTGTCACAAGTGCCCAAATATGGAAAGGCAGATGGCAAGCAATGGCCTGTCATTTTGACAGCGAGTGAAATACTGAGGCTGATGCCTGCAGGTTTTCAGCTCAAAGCTCTCCAATGCCCAAGTAAACTTGAGGAATACATTGTTCAGAGATCGATTCCATTCTCAACTCCTTTATGTAAACACTGCCGTACTGAAGTAGAAAAACTAGAGCAATGCTTAAAATTCTTTTCACCGATGATTTTTTTCTGACTCACAGAGCCTCGCTTCTTAAAGTTGTGATCTTTGGACCACGGTCATTGGCATCACCTGGAGTTTGTTAGACATGTAGTATCCCAGGCCCCACTCCAGACCCGCTGCCTCAGGATCTGCTTTGGAACCAGATTCAAGATTGGCATCCCCAGGTGAATATTGTGCACTTTGAAGTCTAGAGGAAAGCACTTCAACTTTTTCAAGAGAAACAGTATCTTTAGTGACTCCAGATCACATAGCCATAGAAGCTTAGATGAAATAACCCAAAGACATGGAATTCTGATTTTTTAGGAGATCTGTTTGTTCATCCCTGAAGTGCATTTGGAGGTTAGCCTGTCTGTTCTGCAAATCTCCATCACAATTTCCGTAGCTACTGTAGTAACCGTGGTTAGTATCTTTCCGTTATCCAGCATGTGGCAATTTCAGTCTTTTAGTGCTCTCTGTCAGCTGTCATGACATGCCACATGAGTTGAGGTTATTCATAGGTTTTCCATGCGACACAAAATACATTTTGTAGGTTAATTCCTTGGAATTCTTACTGTTTGTTAGGCAGTTTCCTCAATCAGGATCTGCTTCCAACTCCACAGATGCTGCAAACTTTCTTACATACCTGCTCATTAACAAGTCTACATTTGTCGATTTCTGGTTAGTCTATTTATAAAATGGGTTTTTCATTTCACTCCTACATTTGCCATGACAGTCATGACTGATCAACTAATTCCTTGTCTGTGTACTCACAGTCATATGATCAGTCACTCTTTACCAAACGTCTAAGAGCCAGGTTCATTGCTCAGTATTGTACACTTCTGCTTAATCATTTTTGAACATGGTGCAGTATGACCACCATGGTCAACTCTAAAGAGCTCTTCAGGCCCAACACCTGGCATTCATCGAATTTCCCTCTGTGTTTTCTAATCTAATTATGGGAAGACCAAGCCTGGTCCTTCCTTGCATCTGTCTCTATCCCTAGTCAATTCTCTGTGTCTTATGGGCATGTTTAGTAAAATCCCTTAAAATGCTGTTTGTTAGAAGCCATACAAACTTGAATATTCAGTTCAGTCAATAATCATTAATTCATACATAAAAATGAGCATTTATTTAAGGTGTATTAATCTCAAAAAAAAAGTCTACATAGACCTGGATCCTGCCACGAAAACCTGTGGACTTATCCAAGGCAGGAAGTGACATGGGGTCACGGAGCAAACACATGTTTGGTAGCACAAAATAGTGAACTGGGAGAATTAGGAATAATCAGTGCATGTTAGTGTTAACACTGAGGACCTAGAAGGAGACTTGAAGAGGTCTAATACAAAAACTCATTTTTCAGCCTGGCGTGGTGGCTCATACCTATAATCCCAGCACCTATAGTCCTCACCTTGGGAGGCTAAGGCCGGTGGATCATCAAGAGATCGAGGCCATCCCAGCCAACATGGTGAAACCCCATCTCTTCTAAAAATACAAAAATTAGCTGGGCATGGTAGTGCACGCCTGTAGTCCCAGCTACCCTGGAGGCTGAGGCAGGAGAATTGCTTGAACCCAGGAGGCAGAGGTTGCAGTGAGCCGAGGTTGTGCCACTGCACCCCAGCCTGGTACTTGGTGATGGAGTGAGACTCTGTCTCAAAAAAAAAAAAAAAAAAAAAAAAAAAACCTCCTTTTTCTTTTTTTTTTTTTATTTGTAAAATTTATGGAGTATATGAGAAATTTTGTTACATGTGTATAGTGCATAGTGGAAACTTTGTTTTCAAGCATAGTATTTGGTTCCATTTCTATGTTGCAAGACCACCAATATGCATATTCAAATAGTGTATTGCTGTTCCCAGGAAGCTTATCAATATGTCAAATGCCTTACTGCAGAGATGAGTATCTAGTATCACAAATGAAACAGGCTGCTATAGATAAATGATGTTTACATAAATTTTTCATTAAAAGAAATCAAACACATGAAGATAAACACATCTCAAAAATGTGTATACACTTCTCTGCCTTCTAAAACATGGCAGTTTAATATTTGAAAACTGAGAGTCAACGTGTAAAAAATTGTACCCTGCTAAATTAAAACAGTGACCTCAAGGGAAATAAAGAATTTGCTCCTTCACTGAGTTTGTTGTCATCATTATTCTTTTTTAAATGGTTTCCATGCCTTTCCTTTTGTTGGGAGTTGTAACTTTCTTGCTGCTTTCATTATGTCTTTATGCAATTACTAGGTTTGCCTCTTCCACTGAAAGGTGTGGGGTGCATGATCTCTGTACTACTAAGGATTTGCCATGAAGTACAATGATCTATAAAAGAATATTCCAGACAAGCAGTTCTTTACATCCACCTCCATGCCTGAAGAAGGGATGTTAGTTCATAGCTCTTAGAGTTTCAGCTTTGTGGAGAGGGCAGTGTGGGCAGTGAGGGGGATCCTTTCCCATTGCAAGAAGGCTGTGTTCCTCCTGCCCCAAGGCAAGGCAGGGGTGTTGGCTTCTCTCAAGAGTCAGGGAGATGGCATTGCATGCCTGAGTAGGAGTCTGGTTGTGTGACAGATCTGTCACTGACTTACTAGAGCCGGGAAAGAACAGAATTAGAGAGAGATGAGAGGACAGAAGGGCAGTCTCCCTCCCACTGGTTGCTGTGTCAGCAAGAAGCGAATTTCCTATCAGTCAAGTGGACAGTAAAGAAAGTAACTGGTCTACAAGAAGGCTGCCACCTGCAGTGTACAGCTACCAGTGGCAAGATCTGAGCAGGTACAGAGACACTGAGCCGGGCAGGGAGCCCTGTGTGAAGGACAGCACAGCAGGGGACACGTAGACCATGTGTGGACAACAAGAGCCAGTCAGTACTAGCAGCAGAAGTGTTTTCCCATGAACATGCACTGATTTTTTTTTTATTGAGATCTTCAAATCCTTTCTTTTTAAATAAAAAACAAATCTGCACGGTTTTAAATTTAAAACTTTCTAAAGAGAAGAGCACAAAAAATAAGTCCTGCCTTCTACCACATCCCCAAACATCCTATTTCCCATGTCCCCTTTCAATAGGCAAATACTGTCACTAACTTCTTGTGCATCTTTTCCAAAATATTCAAAATATGCTCAGACATATGGATAATATCAGTAAGTATGTGGATATGGGGGAGTCTGTACTTTATATCAGTGGTAGCATACCTCATACGTGTCTAGTACTTTGCATTTTTCATTTAATGAGATATCTTGGCAAACTTTAGGTATGAGAATAGACATAATATTCCACTTTATGGGTATGCCATAATTTATTTAATCAGCTCTCCATTGATGGGTATCTGGGTTATTTCCAGTCTTCCATTATGACAAACATTGCTGCCATGTAACATCTTGATATGATAGGCTGAAAAACGATCCCCCAAAGATAACAGTCCTGATCTCTGACTCCTATGAATGTTACTGGATATGGCAAAGATTTTGCAGCTGTGATTAAATTAAGGCTCTTGAAGTGAGGCAGTTACTGTGTATTACCCAGGTTGGCCCTATGCAATCACATGTATCCCTGTAAAAGAGAAACAGAGGGGATTACATGGGAGAAGGAGATGTGGGAACAGAATGAGAAGGGATTTGAAGATGCTATTGCCCCATGGCCACAGATGCCAGAAGCCCCCAGAAGTGGGATTCTCCCCAGGGGCCACCAGATGCTGCACAGCTGTGCTGACACCGTGGTTTTTACCCAATGATGCTAAGTTCAGACTTCTGGCCACAGGTAATATGAGAAAAATAAAACTGTGCTGTTTTAGGCCACAGTTTAAACTTGTGGTTATTTGTTTTCGCAGCCACAGGAAAGATATATACTTGGACATTAAAAAATGGTATTTATAAGCAAATCTTCACAATAAGCTCCCAAAAGATGAGGACCTACAAATGTGTGCTTTTAATTTTTATTGGTATTTTTAAGTGCCCTACATAGGGAGGTGTCATTTGATATCCCCAATAGCAAAACATAACTGTTTCTATATCCTGACACTCTTGTCATCACAAACTTATTAAATGCTTAGGCTGGAGAGCAGTGACGTGATCTTGGCTCACTGCAACCTCCACCTCCCAGGTTCAAGCAATTCTCCTGCCTCAGCCTCCAGACTAGCTGGGATTACAGGCATCTGCCACCATGCCCTGCTAACTTTTTGTATTTTTAGTAGAGACAGGGTTTCACCATGTTGCTCAGGCTGATCTTGAACTCCTGATCTTAGGTGATCCACACACCTTGGCCTCCCCAGATGCTAGGACTACAGGACAATTTGTTTTTATTTATCATTTGTCTTTTGACTTTGCTTATCATAATTTTTACCACACGAGATTTAAAATTTTTTTGTAGTTAAATTAATATTTCATAGCTGCTAGCTGTGGGGTCATGATTTGAAAGTCTTCCCCACATCAAGATTTTAAGTATTTTTTCTAATTATTCATGTTTTCAGTTTTCATATTTAAAACTTTGATGCTTTTAAAATTCATTTTGTTGTAAGATGTAAGAGGTGAATTAAATGTAATTGTTTTTCCACACATCTATCCTGGTGTCCTAATACTATACAAAATGATTCATCTTTTTAATATTTTTTATATGAAATTCATATATATATTTGGATCTATTTCTAAACTTTGTCTTCTGCTAAAGGGATCTTTCTGTCTACACGTCTTAAAATAATAAAATAAATCAAGCTGTAAAGTGTGAATTCTGAGTTTCTGTGTGCTACTCTCATGGAGAGGAAACAAAAGAACTAGTGAACACTGACTCTGCAGTCAATCATCTGAGCAACCACGTAGGGAGCCATCAAGGCAGCGGAGGACACAGCAGAGAGGAGCCGAGCCAGGCACCAGCTTGTCTGAGTTCAGCACAGAGCGAGGAGAACTTCCCCAATACGAGAAAGAGTGAGAGAGTGAGTGAGTGAGTGAGTGTCCCCTGGGGGATTCGCATTGTCCACAAGGACTAGTCCAACACTGGGAATAGGAGAATCCCCACGTCCAGCACTCCAACCACCATCACCCAGGCTTCTAGACAGAGGCAGAGAGCCACCCAGATATTGTGTAGGGGCGATTCTCAAGACAAGAGACCTCAAGCCTTGGGCCCCAGAGCAGACCAGCCCCAGCACCAAGCCCCAGTAAAGACCATAGTCCTGGTACCTGGGAAAAGTAGGATTGCTCTACCATCCCTCAGTGAACAGGGCTCACTGCCAGGCTTCTGGTCCAGCAATCCTGCTTATGCCTGAACTCAGCCAGAAGCTGCAGCCTCCTGCTGTCCTGGGAAGTATGTGAATGGCAAAGCATGTGACTCCACCCACCCATCACTGGAAGCCAGATGGGCAATGCCTGCTAGTGTTTCTGGTCCAGTGGTCCCACTTCTTCCTGAACTCAATTGGCAGACACAATCTCTGTTGTTCTTGGAAACACCCAGACAGCAGGGAAGACAACCACATCCATCCTCACTACTGGCAGCCTGGAGCACAATGCCTGCTAGAACTTCCTCCCCAGAGGTCCTGTTTCTTCCTGACTTTGCTAAGGGATGCAGCCTCTTGTTGCCCCAGAAACACCAGTATGACAGGGCAGGTAATCCCACCCACCCTGCTTCTCTTAGTTAGATAGGCAATACCCACTAGAGCCTTAAGTCCAGGGATCCCACTTCTACCTGAACTCTGCAGCAGATGCAAGGCTGTGTTCCCTTGGGAAGCATTCAGACAGCAGACTAGAACCAACCTGGCTAGGATACAGCCTATCTGTCAACTGTAGTCCCTACCTAAAGAAGCCCTGTGGGCCAGAACACCCAACAAAAGAAACATGGACACAGAGACAGTAATCGGATGGGGTGCCTTCATGACCCAGGAGCAGACTAGAATAAAATCCAGTTGAGTGATCCCACCTTATACCACAATCAAATCCTCAAGGACATCAAAGAAAATAAAAGAAAAATAAACATTTAAAAGACAGCAACTTCAGAGGCTGATGGAACATCAGCCACACAGATGAGAAAGAACCAGTGCAAGAAGTCTAAGAATTCAAAAAGCCAGAATGTCTTCTTATTTCCAAACAACCATGCTGGGTCCCCAGCAATAGTTTTTAACCAGGCTGAAATGTTGCAAACAGAATTCAGATTGTGGATAGGAATAAAGATCATGACCATTCATGAGAAAGTTGAAACCCAATCCATGGAATCTAAGGAATACAATGAAATGATACAAGAGATAAAAGATAAAATGGCCATTTTAAGAAAGAGCCAAATTAAACCAAGAGAGCTGAAAAAAATAACTGAGAGAGTTTAAAAACTCACTTCAAGAATTTCATAATACATTGCAAATATTAATAGCAAAATTGGCCAAGCTGGGGAAAGAATCTCAGAGCTTGAAGACTGGTCTCTAAAATAACTAAGTCAGAATAAAATAATAATGAAGAATGAATAAAACCTCTGAGAAATATGGGAGTATGTGAAGAGACCAAATTTATGACTCATTGGTGTTCTTAAAAGAGAAGGAGAGAAAGCAAGCAATTTGGAAAGCATATTTGAGGATAGTATACACAAAAATTTCCCCAGCCTCGCTAGAGAGGCCAACATTCAAATTCAGGAAATGCAGAGAACCCCTGTGAGATACTATACAAGACAGCCATCCCCAAGACACATAATCCTCAGATTCTCCAAGGTCAACTAGAGAGAAGGGTTAGGTCACCTACAAAGGGAACCTCATCAGGTTAACAGCAGACCTTTCAGCAGAAACTCTACAGGCTGGTAGAGATCTGGGGCCTAAATTCAGCATTTCTAAGGAAAAGAAATTTCAACCAAGAATTTCATACCCATACAAACTAAGCTTCATAAGCAAAGGAGTAATAAGATCTTTTTAGACAAGCAAATGCTAAGAGAATTTGTTTCCACCAGACTGCCTTACAAGAAGTCCTTAAAGGAGTGCTAAACATGGAAAGGAATAATTGATACCAGTAACTGCAAAAACACACTTAACTACATACAGCATTGATACTATTAAAAAAAAAATCCACACAATCAAATTGGCAGAATAGCCAGCTATCGACATGAAGACAAGATCAAACCCACACATATCAATATTAACCTTGAATGTAAATGGGCTAAATTCCCCCAACTAAAAAATACAGAGTGGCAAGTTTGATAAAGAAGCAAGACCCAACTCGAGGCTCTCCACAAAGGACCTGTTTCACACACAATGACATCCATAGGCTCAAAAAAGAGATAAAGGAAAATCTACCATGTAAATGGAAATCAGAAAGAAGCAGGCTTTTCTATTCTAATTTCAGACAAAACAGACTTTAAGCCAAAATGATTGACAAAGACAAAGAAAGCATTAAATAATGGTTAAGAGTTCAATTCAACAAGAAGACCTAACTATCCTAAATATATATCCACACAACACTAGAGCACCCAGGTTCAGAAAGCAAATTCTTACAGACCTACAAAGAGACTTAGATAACCATATAATAAAAGTGAGAGATTTCAGTATTCCCACTGATAATACTAGGCAGATCGTCAAGGAGAAAAACTGTTGAAGATATTCAGGACATTGGCTCAACATCTGACCAAATGAGCCTAACAGATAACTACAGAACTCTCCACCCAAAACCAACAGAATATATATTTTTCTCATCTGCACATTGCACATACTATAAAATAGACCACACAATTGGCCATACAACAATCCTTAGCAAATTAAAAAAAAAAAAACTTAAATCATACCACATGCACTCTCAGACCACAGTGCAATACAAACAGAAAACAATACTAAGAAAATCACTCAAAACCATACAAGTAGGTGAAAATCAAACAACCTGATCTTGAATGACTTTTGGGTAAGCAATAAAATTAAGGTAGAAATCAATAAATTCTACCTTAAGAATGTAAGAATAATGATGATACAACATACCAGAATCTCTGGAACACAGATAAAGCATGTTATGAGGAAAGTTGATAGTGCTGAGGGCCCACTTCAAAAAGAAAGACTCAATTTAACAACTTAATGTCACATCTTGAGGAACTAAAAAAGATAAGAGCAAACTAACTGAAAGCTAGTAGAAGAAAAGAAATCACCAAAATCAAAGCTTAACTGAAGGAAATTGAGATGTGAGAGGACTTCCATCAAGATGGCCAAATAGCAGCAGCTCCAGTCTGCAGTTCCCAGTCACAGTATGCCAGAAGACAAGTGATCTCTGCATTTCCAACTGAGGTACCAGGTTCATCTTACTGGGACTGGTTAGTCAGTGGGAAAAGTCCAAGCTGGACAACCCAAAGCAGGGTGGGGCATTGCCTCACCCAGGAGGCACAAGGGGCCAGAGATGATTGGTCCCAGCCAAGGGAAGCCATTAGCGTCTTTTCTGGACATGGGCAGAGCCCAGCACTGCAATTCAGCAAGGCCTCTGCAGGCAGACTGTAAAGTAGATTCCCTCTTCACTGGATAGGGCACTCAGAAAAAAAAAGACAGCAGCCCATCAGGGACTTTCAAACCCCAGCCTTCTGAGACAGAGCACCTGGGAAAAGGGGCAGTTATGGGTTCCACTTCAGCAGACTTAAACATCCCTGGCTGGCAGCCTTGAAGGGAGAAACGAAGCCCCCAGAACAGTGCTTGAGCTCCATTAAGGGAGAGACTGCCTCCTCAAGTGGCTCCCTGATCTCCCGTGTATCCTATCTGGGAGACACATCACACAGGAGAGCTCTGGCAGACATCTGACAGGTACCCTTTTGGAACGAAGCTACCAGAGGATGGAACAGGCAGAAATCTTTACTGTTCTGCAGCCCCATGGGTGACTCCCAGGCAAACAGGGTCTGGAGTAGACCTCCAGCAAACTCCAGCAGACTTGCAGCAGAGGGGCCTGACTGTTAGAAGAAAAACTAACAAACAGAAAGAAATAGCATCAACATCAACAGAAAGGACACCCACTCAGAAACCCCATCTAAAAATCACCGACTTCAAAGACCAAAGGTAGATAGATTCACAAAGATGGGAAGGAACCAGCACAAAAAGGCTGAAATCACCAAAAGCCAAAATGTCTCTTCTCCTCCAGGGATCACAACCCCTCATGAGCAAGGGAACAAAACTGGATGGAGAATGAGTGTGATGAATTGACAGAAACAGGCTTTAGAAGGTGGGTAATAATGAACTTCTCCGAGCGAAAGGAGCATGTTCTAACCCAATGCAAGGAAGCTAAGAACCTGAAGAAAGGTTAGATTAAATGCTAACTAGAATAACCAGTTTACAGAAGAACATAAATGACCTGATGGAGCTGAAAAACACAGGAAAAGAACTCTGTGAAGCATAAACAAGTTTCAATAACCAAATTTATCAAGCCAAAGAAAGGTTATCAGAGATTGAAGATCAACTCAATGAAATAAGATGAGAAGGCAAGATTCGAGAAAAAAGAGTGAAAAGAAATGAACAAAGCCTCCAAGAAAGACCAAATCTAGATTTGATTGGTGTACCTGAAAGTGAAAGGGAGAATGAAAACAAGTTGGAAAATACTCTCAAGGATAATATCCAGGAGAACTTCCCCAGACTAGCTAGGCAGGCCAACATTCAAATACTGGAAATACAAAGAACACCACAAAGATATTCCTCAAGAAGAGCAACCCCAAGACACATAATCATCAGATTTACCAAGGCTGAAATGAAGGAAAAAATGCTAAGGGCAGCCAGAGAGAAAGGTCAGGTTACCGAAGCTCATCAGACTCACAGCGGATCTCTCGGCAGAAACCCTACAAGCCAGAAGAGAGTGGAGGCCAATATTCATCAACCTAAAAGAAAAGAACTTTCAACCCAGAATTTCATATCCAGCCAAACTAATCTTCATAAGTAAAGGAGAAATAAAATCCTTTACGGACAAGCAACTGCCGAGAGAATTTGTCACCACCAGGCCTGCCTTACAAGAGCTCCTGAAGGAAGCGCTAAACATGGAAAGGAACAACCAGTACCAGTGACTGCAAAAACATACCAAACTGTAAGAACCATCAACACTATGAAGAAATTGCATCAACTCACGGGCAAAACAACCAGCTAGCATCAAAATGGCAGGATCAAGTTCACACATAACAATATTAACTTTAAAAGTCAATGGGCTAAATGCCCCAATCAAAAGACACAGTTGGCAAATTGGATAAAAAGTCAAGATCCATTAGTGTACTGTATTCAGGAGACCCATCTCACATGCAAAGACATACATAGGCTGATGGAGGAAGATTTACCAAGCAAACGGAGAGCAAAAAAAAAAAGCAGGGGTTACAATCCTAGTCTCTAATAAAACAGACTTTAAACCAACAAAGATGAAAAGAGACAAAGAAGGGCATTACTTAATGGTAAAGGGATTAATGCAACAAGAAGAGCTAACTATCCTAAATATATACAGATATTGATCGACTTACCACCTATGCAACTTATGACCATTCGACTTTACGACCACAGTCACTAGCCATGACTGCTCCGTGTCTGGCAGCGCAAACGTTGCCCAGCTGGGCATACGACAATGCGGACCAGCTTCCGGCAGCACTACCATCTCCGTGTGCACCATTTCAACTGTACATATAGCCTACTCAACTTACGACCAAATCATGTTACGACCAGTCCGCGGTCCCGACCGTGGTCGTAAGTCGAGCACTAGCTGTATATATCCAATACAGGAGCACCATGATAAATAAAGCAAGCTCTTGATGGCCTGCAAAGAGACTTAGGCTCCTGTACAATAATAGCGGGAGACTTTAACACCCCGCTGCAAATACTAGACAGATCAACGAGACAGAAAATTAACAAGGATATTCAGGACTTGAATTCAGATCTGGACCAAGCAGACCTGATAGACATGTACAGAACTCTCCACCCCAAATCCACAGAATATACATTCTTCTCAGCACCATTTGGAATTACACTTATTCTAAAATCGACCACATAATTGGAAGTAAATCACTCCTCAGCAAATGCAAAAGAATGGAAATCATAACAAACAGTCTCTCAGACCACAGTGCAATCAAATTAGAACTCAGGATTGGGAAACTAACTGAAAACCACACAACTTCATGGAAAATGAACAACTGGCTCCTGAATGTTGACTGGATAAACAATGAAATGAAGGCAGAAATAAAGATGTTCTTCGAAACCAATGAGAACAAAGACACAGCATACCAAAATCTCTGGGACACATTTAAAGCAGTGTCTAGAGGGAAATTTATAGCACTAGATGCCCACATGAGAAGTGAGGAAAGATCTAAAATCAATGCCATAACTTCAGAACTAAAAAAAAAAAACTAGAGGAGCAACATCAAACAAATTCAAAAGCTAGCAGAAGACAAGAAATAACAAGATCAGAGCAGAACTGAAGGATATAGAGACACAAAACACCCTTCAAAATAAATCAATAAATCCAGGAGCTGGTTTTTTAAAAGATCAACAAAATAGGTAGACCGCTAGCCACACTAATAAAAAGGAGAAGCGAGAAGATTCAAATAAATGCAATAAAAATGATAAAGGGGATATCACCACCCATCCCACAGAAATACAAACTACCATCAGGGATTACTACAAACACCTCTATGCAGATAAACCAGTAAATCTAGAAGAAATGAAAAAATTCCTGGACACTTGCACCCTCCCAAGACTAAACCAGGAAGAAGTCGAATTCCTGAATAGACCAATAACAAGGTCTGAAGTTGAGGCAGCAACTGATAGACTACCAACCAAAAAAAGTCCAAGACCAGATGGGTTCACAGCCAAATTCTACGGAGGTACAAAGAGGAGCTGGTACCATTCCCTCTGAAACTATTCCAAACAATAGAAAAAGAAGGAATCCTCCCTAACTCATTTTATGAGACCAACATCATCCTGATACCAAAACCTGGCATGAGATGCAACTGAAAAAGAAAATTTCAGGCCAATATCCATGACGAATATTGATGCAAACATCTTCAATAAAATACTGGCAAACCGAATCCAACAGCACATCAAAAAGCTTATCTATCATGATCAAGTAGACTTCATCCCAGGGATGTGAGGCTGGTTCAACATTCACAAATCTATAAACATAAACCATTACATAAACAGAACCGAAGACAAAAACCACAGTATTATCTCAATAGATGCAGAGAAGGCCTTCGACAAAATTCAACAGCACTTTATGCTAAAAACTCTCAATAAACTAGACATCGATGGATCATTTCTCAAAATAATAAGAGCTATTTATGACAAATCCACAGCCAGTATCATACTGAATGACCAAACATGGGAAGCATTCCCTTTGAAAGCTCTCACAAGACAAGGATGCCCTCTGTCACCACTCCTATTCAACATAGAATTGGCAGTTCTGTCTAGGGCCATCAGGCAAGAGAAAGAAGTAAAGGGTATTTGGTTAGGAAGAGAGGACGTCAAATTGTCCCTGTTTGCAGATGACATGATTGTATATTTAGAAAACCCCATTGTGTCAGCCCAAAATCTCCTTAAGCTGATAAGCAACTTCAGCAAAAGATAAAAAATCAATGTGCAAAAATTGCAAGCATTCCCACACACCAACAGTAGACAAACAGAGAGACAAAACAAGAGTGAACTCCCATTCACAATTGCTACAAACAGAATAAAATACCTAGAAATACAACTAACAAAGGATGTGAAGGACCTCTTCAACGAGAACTACAAACCACTGTTCAAGGAAATAAGAGAGGACACACAGATGGAAAAACATTCCATGCTCCTGGTTAGGAAGAATCAATATCATGAAAATGGCCATACTGCCCAAAGTAATTTATACATTCCATTCTATCCCCATCAAGCTACCAATGACTTTCTACATGAAATTGGGAAAAAACACCTTAAACTTCATACGTAACCAAAAGAGAGCCCACATAGACAAGACAATCCTAAGGGAAGAAAATATAAAACCTGGAGGCATCATACTACCTAACTTCAAACTATATTACAAGGCTACTGTAATCAATACAGGATGGTACTCATACCAAAACAGAGATATACACCAATGGAACAGAACAGAGGCTTCAGAAAGAACACCATACAACTACAACCATCTGATCTTTGACAAACCTGACAAAAACAAGCAATTGGGAAAGGATTCCCTATTTAATAAATGGTGTTGGGAAAACCAGCTAGCCATATTCAGAAAGCTGAAACTGGATCCCTTCCTTACACCTTATACAAAAATTAACTCTAGATGGATTAAAGATTTAAACATGCGGCCTAACATCATAAAAACTCTAGAAAAAAACCTAGGCAATATCCTTCAGGACATAGGCAAGGGCCAAGACTTCATGACTTAAACACCAAAAGCAATGGCAACAAAAACCAAAATAGACAAATGGGAGCTAATTAAACTAAAGGGCTTCCACACAAAAAGAAACTATCATTAGAATGAACCGGCAACCAACAGAATGAGAAAAAATTTTTGCAATGTACCCATCTGACAAAGGGCTAATATCCAAAATCCACAAAGAACTTAAACAAAATTATATGAAAAAAAAACCCCATCAAAAAGTGGGCAAAGGATATAAGCAGATACTTTTCAAAGCAAGACAGATATGCAGCCAATAAACATATGAAAAAAAGCTTACCATCACTGGTGATTAGAGAAATGCAAATCAAAACCACACTGAGATACCACCTCACACCAGTTAGAATGGCAATTGTTAAGAAAGCAGGAGACAACAGATGCTGGAGAGGTTGTGGAGAAATAGGAATACTTTTACACTGTTAGTAGGAGTGTAAATTAATTCAACCATTGCAGAAGACAGTATGGCAATTCCTCCAGGATCTAGAAATAGAAATACCATTTGATCCAGCAATCCCATTACTGGGTATATGCCCAAAGGTTTATAAATCATTCTATTATACAGACACATGCACATGTATGTTTACTGCGGCACTGTTCACAAAATCAAAGATTTGGAACCAACTTAAATGGTCATCAATGATAGACTGGATAAAAAAAATGTGGCCCATATACACCATGGAATACAATACAGTCATAAAAAAAGGATGAGTTCATGTCCCTTGCAGGGATATGGATAAAACTGGAAACCATCATTCTCAGCAAACTTACACAAGAACAGAAAACCAAACACCTCATGTTCTCACTCATAAGTGGGTGTTGAACAATAAAAACACACGGACACAGGGAGGGGAACATCACACACTGGGACTGGTGGGGTGGCAGGCTAGGGGAGGAACAGCAGGGAGCGGGGGTTTGGAGAGGGATAGCATTAGGAGAAATACCTAATGTAGATGATGGGGCAATGGACGCAGCAAACAAGCACCATGGCACGTGTATACCTATGTAACAAACCTGCACAATCTGCACATGTACCCCAGAACTTAAAGTATAATTAAAAAAAAAAAAAGAAAGAAATTGAGATGTGAAAAACCATACAAAAAATCAACAAATCCAGGAGTTGTTTCTTTTAAAGAATAAATAAGATTGATAGACTGCTAGCTAGACTAATAAAGAATAAATGAGGCTGGGCGTGGTGGCTCATGCCTATAATCCCAGCACTTTGGGAGGCCAAGGGGTCAGATCACGAGGTCTGGAATTCAAGACCAACTTTGTCAATATGGTGAAACCCCATCTCTACTAAAAATACAAAAAATAGCTGGAGGTGATGGTGCATGTCTGTATTCGCAGCTGCTTGGGAGGCTGAAGCAGGAGAATCACTTGAACCCTGGAGGCAGAGGTTGCAGTGAGCCAAAATTGTTCCACTGCGCTTCATCCTGGGTAACAAAGTGAGACTTCATCTTGAAAAATAAAAAAATAAATAAAATAGAGAAGATCCAAATAAACACAATCAGAAACAACAAAGGGGACATTACTATTGACCCCATCAAAATACAAAAAAGAAAAAAAATCCTCAGAAACTACTATGAACACCTCTGTGCACATAAACTGGAAAGCCCAGAAGAAATTGATAAATTCCTGGAAACATAGTCTTCCAGGATTGAACCAGGAAAAATTGAATCCCCAAACAGGCCAATAACAAGTTCTGAAATTCAGTCAGTAATAAAAAGCCTGCCAGACAGAAAAATCTCAGAACCAGACACATTCGTAGCCATATTTTACCGGATATATAAAGAGGAGTTGGTATCATTTCTCCTGAAACCATTCCCAAAAATTGAGGAGGAGCGTCTCCTCCCTAACTCACTGTATAAGACCAACATCATCCTGATACCAAAACATGGCAGAAACACAACAAAAAAAGAAAACTTCAGGCCAATATCCTTGATGAACATAGGTGCAAAAATCTCCAAAAACTACTAGCAAATCAAATCCAGCAACACATCAAAAAGCTAATTCGCCACCATGAAGTAGTCTTTCTCACTGGGATACAAGGTTGGTTCAACATATGTGAATCAATAAATGTGATTCACCACATAAACAGATCTAAAAACAAAAGCCAGTAACCATCACAATAGATTCAGAAAAATTTTTTGATAAAATTCAACATCCCTTAGTGTTAAGAATTCTCAACAAACTAGACATTGAAGAAACATGTCTCAAAATAATAAGAGCCATCTATGAAAAATCCACAGCCAACATCATCATACTGAATGGGTAAAATTCTTGTTCAGAATTCTTGTTCAAAATTCAGAATTCTTGTTCTCTCCTTGAGAACAAGAATAAGACAAGGATGCCCACTCTCACCATGCCTCTTTAACATAGTACTGGAAGTCCTAACCAGAGCAACCAGATAAGAGAAAAAAAAAAAAAAAGAAAAGAAAAGAATAAAAAGAGAAGAAAAGAATCCAGATAGGAAGGGAGGAAGTTGAACTATCTCTGTTTGCATAGAATATGATTCTATACCTAGAAAACCCCATAGGCTTTCTAGAAAACCTAGAAAACCCCATAGCTGCCTGAAAGCTCCTAGAACTGATAAACAGCTTACAGTTTCAGGATATAAAATTAATGTACAAAAATAGTAGCATTCCAATATATTAACAACGTCCAAGCTGAGAGCCAAATCAAGAATGCAATTCCATTCACAATAGCCACAAAAAAGAACAAAATACTGAGTAATACAGCTAACCAGGGAGGTTAAAGATCTCTACAATGAGAACCACAAAACACTGCTCAAAGAAATCAGAGATGACACAAACAAATAGAAAAATATTCCTTACTCATGGATAGGAAGAATCAATATTTTTTAAATGGCCACATTGCACAAAGCAATTTACAAATTAGTGCTTATTCCTATCAAACTACCAATTACATTCTTCACAGAATTAGAAAAAAAAAAGAAAACTCTTTTAAAATTCATATGGAACCAAAAAAGCCTTGAATAACCAAGGTAATTCTAAGCAAAAAGAACAAAGCTGGAGGAATCATATTACCCAACTTCAAACTATATTACAAGGCTATAGTAATCAAAACAGCATGGTACTGATACAAAAACAGGTACATAGACCAATGGAACTGAATAGAGAACCCAGAAATAAACCTGCCTACCTACAGCCTTCTGATCTTTGTCAAAATTGACCCAGAAAAAGCAATGGAGAAATGACTTCCTATTCAACAAATGGTGCTGGGGTAACTGGCAAGCCATAGGCAGAAGACTGAAGCTAGACCTTTTCCTTACACCATATACAAAAACTAACTCAAGATAGATTAAAAACTTAAATGTAAAATCTAAAACTATAAAACCTTGGGAGATAACCTAGGAACTACCATCCTGGGCACAGAATCTGGCAAATATTTCATGACAAATACACCAAAAGCAATTATGACAAAAACAAAAATTGACAAATGGGACCTAATTAAACTAAAGAGCTTCTACACAGCAAAAGAAACTATCAACAAAGTAAACAGACAATATACAGAATGGGAGAAAATATTGACAAACTAGGTATCTGATAAAGGTCTAATATCCAGCATCTATAAAGAACTTCAACAAATTAATAAGCCTAAAACAACCCCATTAAAAAGCAGGCAAAGCATATGGACACACAATTTTCAAGAGAAAACAGGCAGTGGCTCATGCTTGTAATCCCAGCACTTTGGGAGGCCAAGGCGGGCAGATCATAAGGTCAGGAGTTCGAGACCAGCCTGACCAACATGGTGAAATCCTGTCTTTACTAAAAATACAAAAATTGGCTGGGCATGGCGGCACGTGCCTGTAATCCCAGCTACTCAGGGGGCTGAGGCAGGAGAATCGCTTGAACCTGGGAGGCAGAAGTGGCAGTGAGCTGAGATCGCACCACTGCACTCCAGCCTGGGTGACAGAGTGAGACTCTGTCTCAAAAAAAAAAAAAAAAAAAAAATACACACAACTAACAAGCATATTAAAAAATGTTCAGCATCATAATAATTACAGAAATCCTCATGTATCTTCTTTTGTAAAGTGTCTGTTCATATCCTTTGCCCACTTTTGAATGGGCTTGTTAGTTTTTTTCTTGTAAATCTGTTTTAGTTCTTTGTAAATTCTGGATATCAGCCCTTTGTCAGATGGGTAAACTGCAAAAATTTTTTCCCATTCTGTTGGTTGCCGATTCACTCTAATGACAGTTTCTTTTGCTGTGCAGAAGCTGTGGAGTTTGATTAGGTCCCATTTGTCTATTTTGGCTTTTGTTGTCAATGCTTTTGATGTTTTGGTCATGAAGTCCTTGCCTACACCTATGTCCTGAATGGTTTTGCCTAGATTTTCTTCTAGGGTTTTTATGGTGTTAGGTCTTATGTTTAAGTCTTTAATCCATCTGGAGTTAATTTTAGTGTAAGGTGTCAGGAAGGGGTCCAGTTTCTGCTTTCTGCATTACTGGGTATATATCCAAAGGATTACAAATCGTTCTACTATAGGACATGCGCACACGAATGTTCATTGCAGCACTGTTTACAATAGCAAAGACCTGGAACCAACCCAAATGCCCATCGACGATAGACTGGATAGGGAAAATGTGGCACATATACACCATGAAATATTGTGCAGCCATCAAAAACGATGAGTTTGGGTCCTTTGTAGGGACATGGATGAACCTGGAAACCATCATTCTCAGCAAACTGACAGAAGAGCAGAAGATCAAACACCGCATGTTCTCACTCATAGGCAGGTGTTGAACAATGAGAACACATGGACACAGGGAGGGGAGCACTACACACTGGGGTCAGTTGGGGGGAAATAGGGGAGGGACGGTGGAGGGTAGGGAGCTGGGGAGAGATAGCAAGGGGAGAGATGCCAGATGTAGGTGATGGGGAGGAAGGCAGCAAATCACACTGCCACGTGTGTACCTATGCAACAATTTTGCATGTTCTTCACATGTATCCCAAAATCTAAAATGCAATAAAATAAATAAATGGGAAACAAAAAAAGAAAAAAGAAAATAAATTTCAGTATGTACTTAAAAAATAATAATAATAATTACAGAAATCCAAATCAAAACCACAATGAGATGCCATCTCACATGAGTCAGAATGGCTACTATGAAAAAGTCAAAAAATAACAGATGCTGGAAAAGTTGTGGAAAAAGAGAATGCTTATACATTGCTGGTAAGGAATGTAAATTAGTTCAACCATTATGGGAAGCAGTGTAGCAGTTTCTTAAAGAGCTTAAAACAGAAGTACCATTCAACCTAGCTATCCCATTACTGGGAGCATACCCAGAGGAATATAAATCATTCTACCATAAAAACACATGCATGTATGTGTTCATCACAGCACTATTCACAACAGCAAAGTCAAAGAATCAGCCTAAACACCCATCAACAGTAGACTGGGTAAAGAAAATGTGGTACATATACATCATGGGACACTAGACAGCCATAAAAATGAATGAGATCACTGTCTTTGCAGCAGCATGGATGGAGTTGGAGGCCATAATTCCAAGTGAACTAACATAGGAACAGAAAATCAAACACTGCATGTTCTCACCTATGAGTTGGAGCTAAACATTGAGTACACATAGACACAAAGAAGAGAATAATAGACATCTGGATCTACTTGAGGGTGGAGGGTGAGAGAAGAAGGGAATCAAAAAACTGCCTATCAGGTATTATGCTTACCACCTTGATGATTAAATCATGTGTACACTAAACACCCGTGACACGCAATTTACCTATATAATAAACCTGCACATGCACCCTGAACCTAAAATAAAAGTTGGGGTTTTTTTTAAGTGAATCTGGTTATTGTGTCCATTGAGTCTCCTGGCTCCAGGCCAGACGGGAAGAACATTGTGGGAGCTGTAGCCTGGGAACCCCCACAACAGAAGCCCCACACCACACCCTGTCTTCCTGCTCCTGCCTGTCTTCCACGTGAGATTAGAGCACAACTGGGGGGCATGTTAGTGGGGGCAACTAAAAGACACCCCACTAGAACCAGGGAAGAAGATTCCCATTGAAGAGCTCAGGAGGAAGACGTGTCAGGACAATGCAGGGCGCTTGTGAGGGAAATGAAAGAAAACCATCACTGTTTTTGCCAAAATGGTTACATAGATGCCAAGTTACAGTTTGAGCTGGTGACCCAGAACAAGCACAGCTGTAGGATGTCTCAGGAATCCTCTAAGCTTCCCACCACAGAAACTGTGAAATCTCTGAAGCCACACAGGGTCACAAGCACCCAGCATCAAAGACAGGAATTGTGTTCAGAACAGCAGCAGACACACTGTCCCTGCTTCCCACAGATCCAAATGTGGGAGGGGGGATGTAAGGAATTTTCTCTGACATATCCCTTTCCTGTGATTATTCACAAATTTTGCCACATTTGCATGCTGTGTGCAGCTCTTTTACAAGTATTTTCACCTTTGTTTATTCATTTCTTTAAACCTTTTTAAATGCACCAGCATGCATAAGCTGACTTGATGTATGCAGGTCTTCCAGTTCTAAAAAATAAAATAAAGTCAGTGAAGTAGATGCTGGTGGCAGGCAAGAGCGGAAAGGCTGGAGAGGTCAGCTTGTGTCTCATCAGATTCGTGGTAGAAGTTCCTGTCAATCAACGTTGTGACAGCATCAGTCTTAAGCACTGCCTCAGACACTAGAGGCTCCACACAGAGATTTCCAGGTGTTGCAGGACCTGCACAGGCTGAAAGATAAACCTTCAGAGCTCATGAACAGAAAGGCGTCTACGCTTCTAGTTATTCTAGATGGGCCTCCATCTCAGGCGAAGCCCCAGCAGCAGAAAGTCTTATTAAAATTAAAATTAGCTAAGGAAGAAACAAAAGATAAACTTTTCCTCCTTCTTTACCTTTAAAGCACTGGACTCAGAATGGTACAGCTCCCAGGGAATTGTGTGACAGGAAGTTCTGCCTGGGGTCTGCTGTGGCGGGGAAGAAGAAAGTGATGGGAGAAGCTAGATCGGGACCACAGATGCTGCAGCTAATGCTCATTCAGTCAAGTCTCGGGCCTAGCAAGAAAAACTTCACACAGTAACATTTTTCATCGCTGACAGCACTTCACATTGAGCTAGTAACTCTTTCTTTAAGAGATTATATAGGTTTTGACAAAAATGTGAGGAATGTGAGCCAGAGGGCTTTGGACATTGAGAATAAAAGCCACAGGCAAGATAGGAAACTCTACAACTTGGAATCTGAAAAAACACAGTCCTAATGATGTGTCCCTACACGTTCATGTGCATACATGGAGAGTACCTTTTCTTCGGTCTGTATCTGGCATAATCAAGAAATGATTGAGTTGGAGAGTGCTTTTCAATTACAATCCATTCCATTTAAGAATTCTGAGCTGTCGGGCCTTCTTTTCTTTTATTGGAGCAAAGAGAAGTCATATTCTTTCACAGGAAGATGTAGAAAAAATGTGAAGATAATATCAAAACATAATAAAATGTCCAAAGCACTGATATATCTGTACATTCCATCTTTCAGACTTTGATTATTAGGAAAAATGATCAAGAATAAAATAGAAACAAGAAACTTACTGTTTCTCATAGGTACAGATTCCTTCTTATCTAGCTATATTACCAGACACAATGCATTTTGCTTTTATTTACTCTCCTTTAAGCATCGCATGTTAAAACTGCAAGAGATAACGATTTAATAACAGGTACTGGATTTATTCTTCTGCTTAAAACAATCCCCAAAAGGTAAAATTTGTGAAACAATGATTTTGAAGACATTAGACATCAGGCAATGAAGGACAGAGATCCCTGAGACTTGAGGGAAAAAAAGTCACCTCTGCAATAACCTCAGCTACTGCCTTGAAAGAGTTCCCATTCTTGGCACAGCAAAGAGGAACCAAGGTAGAAGCCAGTAAACTTCCTCAGTTTATTGGATGGAGTTGAGGGTCTGGAAAGAACAAGGCAACAGAATTCCCAGGACAGAGTACCAAAGGAGAGATCTGCAGAGGGTCTCACTCAAATATTCAGCAAAGTACTGACAAGCACATTCAGGAGATTTCCTGAGGCCAGGGAAAGAAGTATTCCAAAGAGTAAAGGGAAAAGACTCAAGGCCAAGAACAGTGCCTTTCCACCAGCCAGGCTGGAAAACCTCATCATGTAAAGGGGCATTCTGTAGTGTGCTTAGGAGGCTTTTGCCTCGGTCGTGGAGAAAAATTAACTTTGTTCTTGTCTTGCTTAACAAATTTTAGAAGTAAGATCCAAAAATATAAAAGTATTTCTGAGTAACTGAACTGTATCCTAGAAAAAGCAGCTCAAGAAAATGTATAGAAATAAAAACTATCTATCAGGTAATGCCCGACATCCAATCAATGATAACAAGTCATGACAGATCCAGGAAAATATTATCTGTAATAAGGTGGAAAAAATCAATCAGTTAAAAGTGACCCAGACCTGACCCAATGTTAAAATCAGCATTTGAGAACAATAAAACAATTATTATAATGGTATTTCATATGTTCAAAAGTTAAGTAAAGACATAGAAGATTTTTTAAAATCCTAGCCCAATTTTCTGGGGACAAAACCTATAATATCGGAGAGAAAGAATACACTGGATGGGACTAATGGCAGATTATACCTTGCAGAAGTAAAGATCTATAAACTTGAAAACAGCAATAGGAGCTACCTGAATTAAAATAAAGAAACAAATCAACTTTCCCATATTCTGTTGGGTAGAAGCAAGTCACGAGTTCCACCTGCACTCACGGGGTGACATCATACAAGGGTATGACAATGGGTGTCTCCTCGGGTGGGTCCATCACACTATTTAAAAACACAGATATGACTTTACTAATATAAGACAAAGTAAATCTCAAGGCCAAGAATATTATCAGAGATAAAAATGGTCAGTTCATAATGTCAAGGGAATCAGTTCATCAAAGAGATATAACAATCCTATATATTCACACAGTTAGTAAGAAAGCTTCTAACTGCATGTAGCAAAAACTGATAGAACTGCAAAAAGAAATAGGCAAATCCACAATTACAGAGATTTCAATACTTCTGTCCTGATACTTTGTAGGAAAAATAACCAAAAATACTAAGTCATGCAAGGTATGTTCTCTGTCCACAAAAAAATAAATAAATAAATTAGAAATCAATAAGAGAAAGATATTGAGAAAAATACTCACATATTTGGAATCTAAACAATACAGAAAATCGAAACCAGAAGTTTGTTTATTGATAAGATCAATAAAACTAATTAACATTAGAAATGACTGAGGTGGCATCATACAGTGAGGAGAGAAGCTAGTTGTAGACCACAGATGCTGTAGCTGAGGGACACTGAGTCAATGAATTTTAAAAAGTAGTACTATGAAAAATGCTATGACAGTAAATTAGAAAACTTAGCTGAAAAGGACAAATTCTTTGAATGGCACAAACCACCAGGTTTCACTCAAAGAGAAGTAGATAACCTGAATAGCGCTATATCTATCAAAGAAATTGATATAGAAAATTGATAGATATTGGTAGAAAATTGATAGAAATCGACAGATTTTTTTAAAAAAACATTCTCAGCTGGACATGGTGCCAATCCTAAAAACAGCGCTGATGATCTGAATTGCACTTTTGACAACCTCATCAGGTTAGGAGAACACATGCCAGAGTCCTCGGCCTGTCAAGTTAATCCCCCTGGTTTTGGTCTAAGATTCCAGGAGTCAGGGTAAAATGAAAGTAAACTAGCTCTTACATGGGCTACAGATAGGCTGTAACTCTTCTGGGTAATCCAGGAAATTCCAGACCCTAAAACAAGATTAAGATTATGCCTGATTGCTAGTGCCTTTAGGTACCTAGAAAAATCCACGGAAAATCTTATTTGGAAAAAAAAAAGTAAATCCTATGCTGTAAGTCCCTCCCTTGTCTTCCCATTTATTGTTCAAAACTCTGCTCTTGAGTTCACCTTGGAAGTCATCCTTGATCCCGCTCTCTCCGTTCTTCCCAAAAAGACTGAACTACTTTCCCTCTGAGCTGTCTCTTCCCCCTGTACCATAAAACTATTATCACAATTATCCCTGTGTCCTGTAATGAGCCACCTTCTTGTCAAACCTTTCATCCTGTACATTGTGAGCATTCTTATGTGCTGTATTACCAGGTTTTAATTTTTTCTATCTTAGGCCCTTTGCACAAAAACTGGCATAGGGAATATGTTTAACTTGTAACTAATTTAATGCAATAGTAAATCGAATCTTCATTCTGGTTAATTTTTCAAGTAAAGCAGATTACCTGAAGTTGCTTTGGTATATCTTTGCTAGAATGTCAAAAATGTGTGTTGACATCCCCTTTGATACTTACACCTCAATGTTCATGTGTCAACTGCCAGTTGCTTTGTGAGCTTTGATTTTGCATTTAGCAATAAATGTTCCTTACAGTACTTTTTTCTCCACCATCTGTCTTTTCTGAGCTTTGAGTGCAATTTGAGTAATGAACTTTGAGTTCTCTGACATCAGACTTCTTGGCCTCCAGTCAATCATCAAGTCACTCCTCCCTCTCAATCAAAATCAAGTAAAAGTCATATACCCTAGTTGAGTCAACTTGACTGCAGCATTAAGAAAATCTCACCAAATGCAGCCTTATATGTTCTGACTTTAAACACGTTATGTGTTTCCCTTCGGTCCTTAAGCAGGGGTCTGTTCTATTTCAGTGAACACTAAAATACTGTCTTTCACAGATACTTCTCCTTGGAAATTTCATGGACAGTAAGCAGAATGATGCTACCTATTGTGTGACGTGGTTTGGTTTTGTCCGGGCCACAATTCTTAAGGCCTGATGTGAATTTCATTTCCTGTTGCTTATCCTGTGTGTGTTAACTTTCTACTTGGTAAAATTGCAAATTCCCAATGAAAGCATTCTACAATTGATTAGACCCGGGCCGCCTGGCAATTTCTTTCTAATCTCTTTTATTGTGCTTTCCATAAAAATGACAGCCCTTGTATAAATCCTAGCTTAAATCAATACCAGTAAGTGCTAATCTCTTCACAGCACTGGAGATGAAAATGTCAAATGGTACCTGCTGGGCATTAGAACTCCCACTGTAAATCATCAAAAATTAAAGCAACACCAAATAGATTTTATTTTCCTCTTTTAAAAAAATCATTTTAGATTCATTATTTTTTTTACAGCTAAGTTATTCTTTTTTCTTTTCACTTATGGTCTGGTTAGATGAGTTGATGAACTGAATTTGGCATGGCCAATGTGTTGATGACTCATGACACAATATACAAGATCCATACCTGAACTAGGAAGAGCCTGAGGATAAAGTTGATATTTTAGAGTGTGACGCATATATTTAAGTTTCACTTTAGTCCTTCTTCATGTGATAACACCATGATAAAGTGGAATCTCGGTTGAAGAAGCTATACCACAAGAAGGTTACTGGTAACGGTACAATCACAGAACTGAACTCCTGGTCCCTTGTAGCCCCTCCTTGAGGCTATTGCCAAAATTGCCACAAGCTACACTAAAGGATGCCCTCAGTAAGAGTTGGCTGCCTGGAATCTGAGCATCTTACAGACAAGATATAGAAAAAACAATGCATAGCTCAATTGTTAAGTGTTCAAGTGATCCTGGAAGAACTGGGCAATAGTTTTTAAATACAGGAGAAACTTAACTAAGCATCTTGCCCAACTTCCTGCACTACTTATTTTATCAAATAAGAAATCAAAACCTTGGCAGATTTAGTGACAGTCATGGTCACAGATTTAAAGGCAATGCAGTAGATCTCTAGATATTTAATTAGAATTTCTTCTGTTTTCACAACAGAGAAAATACAAGGACTACACCCATATTGAGCACCGGACATGCAAAAATCTGATGTGGGTGTGTATGTGTATGTTTTCATAAAAATAGTTAATACTCAAAAATAAAATTAACAGAAAAATTTAAAAAATAGTTATTGCTCAGAGAATAAACTCTTAATATCTGCTAACAAAACAAAGGAGTGGCAGAAAAAAACAAATGTTACAAAGTGAAGACTTAATTTAACTATAGATGCTCCATGATTTATAATGGGGTTATAGCCAGATAAACCCATCACAAGATGAAAATGCATTTAATACACATAACCTACCAAACAGCATAGCTTAACTAGCCTTAAACGTGCTCAGAACACTGAACATTCGCCTATAGTTGAGCAAAATCATCGAACACAAAGCCTATTTTATAATAAGGTGTTGTATATCTCATATAGTTTATTGAACACTGTGCTGAAAGTAGAAGCAGAATTATTGAATGGGTACTCGAAGTGTGGTTCCTGCTGAAGGCATATCACTTTCTCACACTGTAAAGTCAAAACCTCACAGATTCAACCATCATAAGTCATGGACTGTCTGTAGTTTCAGATTTACTTCTAGACAAAATATTTTTTATATTGTGTGGTTCTCTTCCATCTCTCACAGAGTATGCTAATTGCCAATGAAATGCTAGAGAAATATGTAGCCCTATTTTACCCAGCTACTGGATGGCTCAAAATGAGTAAGCCCCGATAACATGAAGCACATTTGTCTGTGATACTGACTCTTTTGATCCAATCTTTACTATTTTAGAAGCAGTGGTGAACTGTGTAAAATAATGGTATCTTTCAGTGAGAGATTCAAGAATTGATGTGGATTGAATATATTTTTCAAGGTGTTACAAATTATGTCGTGTTTTTGGTATATGAAAGTGTTCACAGGAATTTGATAGCATTTTTTTTAAAAAAAAGCAACACTTATGCAATGCTAAATTTGTGAAGTTCTGCACCTGAATTAGAGCAAAATAAATATGCTCAGTTTATCAACCCAATCACTCCTATTCCTTCTCTCAAATCATCTCTCCTGTTTTTAAACCTGTACTTATAATTAGAATACATCACTAATTGCTTCTAATACTCGAAAACTACTGAATGGTTAGGCCTTGTCTAACTGTCTGTAGAGAGCTATTTATAAACTTAAGTTGTATAGATGTTATTTCTACTTGTGAATCTGAGTTGTAGCAGCTTAGAACGAGCTAGGAAAACCATTCCAGACCACCAACTGGTAAGTGATCAGATTCTTTGCAATGTAGAATTTTTTAACCTGTGGCTGATGGGTTTGTTGGTATAAATGTAATCATATTGTTAACCTTGATTTTCCTGGAGTAACAACCAGCAGTTAGTAGTAGCCCGCCTGCATAAGGGCAGCCAGGGCTAACAACAGTTTTGTGCTGACCTTCTTCTTCCCTATTTTTGTTTTTTCAAACAGGTTTTCAAAAGAGTGAAGATTTAAAGTCAGGAGGTGGGCCTTTTATTTTAATTATATACTTAATTCTTAGAACAAGTAGAATGGGAAACGAGTGACTGATAAATCTAAGAATCAAAATAGTCCTGTAAAAACTTAAAGGCCAGATTATTGCTTTGGAGCTTTCTGTAGGTACCTAGCCATCCGGCTGTTCAACGTTTTCATGGATATTTGAAAAGAAGACCACGTGCTTATAATAACTGTTCTTTTCTAGATTTTCTGCTTTGTGCTTTGACCTGGAATGCATCATTATTGTTTATGTGAAAATGAAAAAGGAAAGCACAAGCTTTTTCTATATATTATATTTCCATTTCTATTTTAAAATAAAAACTATTTTCCCAACCACAGTAGCGTATTATTCTTGCTCAGAGGTTCCTTTATTCACCAACTGCATAGAGATTTTTAAAGCAAAAACATAAAAGAAAGGATGAGACAGCATCCATCAATATTTTAAACCTTATGGCTACTGTTTATTTCTGTTATTATTGCTGTAAGGTAATATCCTAACTTCAGTTCAGTCACTATTTGGCTTGCAACCTTTACAAAGCTGACATTTGTAAGACAGTTGTTTTTATATCTAAAACATATTCTCAGCAAGGAAATCTGAACAACCTGTCATTAACCTATTGTTTTATAAAATAAACTTGAAAATGCCATGAATAAACGTGTTTTCCAGGAGGAGTCTGGTGAGATTAAGTTGCCTCCAAGTTCATGCATGTAAGTTTTTGATGTACTGTGTTCAATCTGAAAATAACTTATTTACATTTATTTTACAGCTGTTCCTTTCTTAAAACGTTTAGCTCCATTTAGAGAACACGTTAACTATATTATTCATGCTAATAAGCTAGATTTTGTTTGTGTCTCTGGATTATCTGCAGTTCCAATCCAAACACGTGTGTCTCTTGTTATAATCATATTTTTTACCGTAAACTGGCAGGTTCCTAATTCATTTAAGACAGAGTAGTACTACCACAGAAAGTATAAAAATTTCTCAAAAACTTTCCACATGCCTCTGTGGAGAAAAGAATAATCTTTAAATTGAAAAAAAAAAAAAGAAACAAACGTATGTAGCCCAAAGGAGTGGCAGGAAAAAAAACTCATTCAGTATACAAAGCAGCCATCAAGCAAGGACCTTAACGTAACGGAGAACTCGGGACAGTTTCATGAACTGACAACAAAAATTTCTGCAATCCTTGTTTAGTTTATAAAGTCATTCATCAGTGTAAGTTCATTAACAGTAATAACTAAAGTGCAAGGTCCTCAAAATTACCTGTCTTTCCCCCATCAATTTAAGTCCTGCAAAGCCAGGCAGATAACAGAAATGAGCAATGTGGACTCGGTGGAGACTGGAAAATTGTAGAGTATATGGAAAGGAAATAGCCTCTGCTTAACTCTTACAAGCTGGGGGCAGGGAAGAAGGATGATGCAATGTAACTAGCTCACTTCACTTTTGCAGAGATGCCAAAAATCCAAAAATTGATGCAAATTCCCCCAATTTATAAATTTGACAACTCAAAATAATGTAAACACTTCTGGGGCTGCTAATGTGAAAGCTTTAACTAAGGATGAGAAACCACTTTAGAGTTTAATAAATGGGAAAGGGTAAACCATAGAAGGTTACCACTTTCAGAGACCTGTCGTTTCTCTTAACAGTTTCCACTTACCAGTGAACAAATGCTCACTGATTTCAGGGGTATGTGTCATACGGAAGAATGAATGTACATCAGAAACAGAGAGGTCAACATCTGATTGCAGGCTCTGAAGAGAATGAGGCAGTCCGTGGGATGAACAATGATAGGCCAATCAGCCTGGAGTTGCTGCTAGTCAAGCCGTAGAGACCCAAGCGAATCGCTCAGCCTCTTGTGAAGAGTCTTTCTAATTTTGAATTTTAGATTTAAAAAAAAAAAGCCTGCTTTACCTGAACCACAGCTTTATCATAATAGACGGTGAACATGAAATACTAATAAAAGTTTCGTTACAGAAGTGCATAAGAGAATTCACATGCTGTTCCCCTCCAGAACTGAGGTCCAAAATTCAGAAGGAATTGGAACTTCAGTGAGCATTCTTTTATTTGTTTTTTTCTTTTGGGACGGAGTTTCGCTCTTGTTACCCAGGCTGGAGTGCAATGGCGCGATCTCGGCTCACCGCAACCTCCGCCTCCTGGGTTCAGGCAATTCTCCTGCCTCAGCCTCCTGAGTAGCTGGGATTACAGGCACGCGCCACCATGCCCAGCTGATTTTTTGTATTTTTAGTAGAGACGGGGTTTCACCATGTTGACCAGGATGGTCTCGATCTCTTGACCTCGTGATCCACCCGCCTCGGCCTCCCAAAGTGCTGGGATTACAGGCTTGAGCCACTGCGCCCGGCCTTCAGTGAGCATTCTGAGAAGAAACACAAAGGCATCGAGAATGGAAATAAGAATGCGGAGGGACGGTGAAGCGGACAATGTGCGTGCTCTCTGCCCAGAGACTTTGGGAATCCATTTTTACATTTCTGTGTGCCCCTTCCCAGCTTTTGCGTGCTTTTACTTCTAAAAGCCGCACTGGTGATGCTTACAGTGACTGCCCCAAGGATATGAGAGCTGCTTACACAGGGAACTTGGGGTTTTGCACTCCCGTGACTTGGTCCTTAGCCAATGACAGCTCCCACAGAGGCAAAATCTGTGATGTAATTGATACTCCAGAGCTGCCCTGCAGGACCAGGCTGAAGTGACGGTTTTTCCTGAAATCACACAGTTGCTTTACTTCTTTCCCTTCCTTGTCCGGCTTTCTCCACTTCCTAATCAGAGTGTCTGGGAACACTCATAAATTACACGTGAATCCTTCTCTCTTGGTCTGCTTCTAAGAGTCTATATTAAAACATCCACACGTTTCTCAAAACTGGCTTACTTTATTAAGAGCTATATGTTTCCATTAAAAAATAAAGCATGCCTATTATAAGCAGCAAAACGAAAGAAAGAAAGAGAAGGAGAGAGAGAGAAGAGAAGAAGGAAGGAAGGAAGGAAGGAAGGAAGGAAGGAAGGAAGGAAGGAAGGAAGGAAGGAAGGAAGGACGAGCTACACTTTTCTTGAGAAAAATTAAGACATTTTTACAAATGAGACAAGCTTTTGTTTCAGAGCTGAGAAGGCTCCGGGGTGTGTGTGTGTGTGTGTGTGTGTGTGTGTGTGTGTGTGTAGAGTTACACTTCAAAACTTACATAAGAAATAGTTGCATCCTTCGTGACATTTTCAACTAAACTATAATGAGTGGTCTAAATGTCACTGTGCAATTAGCTGCATTTAGGCATTAGACAGGATATAACAGCCAAGAAACAAAACAGAACGAAAATCACTTTAAGACACCAGAGGTGAGACGTTACTATGTAAATCAGGATCTATCATTTCTTGAATTTGGGGATCAGATATGTTACTTCTTACAAACAAAGATATAAATAGGATAACATTTACAGTTGCGCTATTTTCCCATATCTCAAAATCAAGAAAATATTTCTTCAACAACACAAGTTACATCATTTAACAAATTCTACAGTAATTTACAAATGCACAGATACATAATTGGGCTAACAGACATTTGTAAAGCTACTTGTAACAGCAACAGTACTAAAATCATAACACAGTTTTCAAAAATAACTTAGCTGAGTACTTTATATCCAGTGATACTTCAGATGCATTTGGTAATGATTGCAAAAACCAGTAGGTAAATTAAATCTCGGGAGTTTCTACTTTGTGCTTAAGCACTGTGGGCTATTGTTTTATTTCAATGATCTGTTCAGTTGTAGGTACATCAGAACTGAAAACTATTCTCATAGGTAATATAATTTTAAGTTCTTTTTATTTCTAAGGGAATAGAAATGAGAAGAACATTGAAGAGTAAAAAGTGTCTTAGACTGTTGAAGAATATCTTAGGATGCTGAAACACTTTGGCAAGTCGTATTATAGGTAACTTCCCTCAATTATAGTAAACAACTTATTTTCTAAGGTCATTTTTTAAGTACAAGTAATTTAGTAAGTATGCACAGAAGTTTTGTATTGTAGAAAAATTTTGCCTAAAAATCTAGTAAGAAGATGAAATATCATTTGAAACTTAAAACCTAGAATCTTATATACAACAAAAAATGTAATTGCAAAAGCCACATATCAATATCTTCAGGTACACGAGGTCCCAGGGAGAAGAGCACACAACAAAGGCACTTTGCTGAGACATTCTTCAGAAAAGAGAAATCAACCCAACAGAAAGCCACAGTCTATGGGAAGAAAGAGTGTGCAATGTTTATTTCTAAAGAAAGAGGTAGTAAACGAGTATATCTATAAGAATGTTCAATCAAAATTCCAAATAATCCCAATATGGCTGGAGGTGAAGTGAGAAGCAAAGTAAGAAATTATGATTCTTCTTTCTTCCTCCAGAGCAATGACGTGGTTATTGGCAAGCTTCAGACATTGAGGGAGACAAATTAACTCAGTTGGTCTTAACACATGAGGAGTAAGCCCCTAAAGAATAAAAATAGTGTTGCACTTTCAAATCCATAGCTTGGGATTAAAATTATTTTTAAAAAAGAAAAAAATGTCCAAATACAAGACTACTTGATACATGGATTTAAATCTTTTATTTCATAACAATGAATCTTAACTAAAGTATATACTACTCACCTCAATTTTCAAGACATTTACAACTATTTCACCTTAATTTGTTACTTTCAACTATTATTTTGGGGTATATCTCATAATATGTGTAATGTATTATTACATATATATCATATACAGACACCTTAGGTGCAAGCCAAAGTACTTTACTGATAGAACATGTGAACAAGAGAGTGTGGTGTACAGGATAGAGGCCAACTTTTTCTCCTCGGCATTTAGTGCTGGTTCATATTCTGCCCAAAAATCCATTTCCAGGCTGATCATCCTCTTTTTCATTCACTGACACCTCACTTCTAACTGAGACATCTCCATGGGCATCTTATCATTACCCCTCCATTGACAGCCCCTTCATCAGTCGTCTCACGTCTGGGCCCTATCTTCCCTTCCTGGCTTATATCAAGGTTTCCCTCCTTCAGGAAGCCCTCACTGCCCATTCCAGTACCTCTCTACACTGATTTAATCTACAGCGCTTTCAAAATTCAGCCAATGGTTACCTTGTCATGTGTCCAAACTATATCCTCCCAACCAAATATTGAGCTTCCAAGGGTATAAACAGACCGTGGCTGATGCTTCTCTGGGTGCTTCCCCCATGTGGAAAGGGACACACTACAGAACTGTAAATAAATACTTCATAATGAAAAGCTGACTTGTGGTCAGTTTATTTATCCAGAGGATATAATGAGCCTCATCCTTTACTTTTCTTGTGTGTGTTCCACTGACCATACCCTACAGAAATTGGGGCCTTAAGGCAAAACATAATATAAGGGTTTGGAGGCCTGGAGACCTTGTTTTGAGTTACAGTTGGCTGCTGTAAAAGTCCGCCAAGCCTGTCTTCTCACCAACAAAATAAGGTAATAATGACCAAAGCATACAGTTGTAAAGATTAAATGAGAAAAATAATATAATAAAGATTTTTAATAGGCCTTTGTTGGTACTCTGCATTCATCTCCAAAGCAGCTTCTGTTAGCAACCTTTAACCAAAACTCAAGATAAAAATAGCTTGCATGCTATCAATCTCTCCTGAAGATTAGAGAGCAATTCTAATTCGAAGATGTCCAGCAGACCTAAATGGTTCTAGAGAGAGGGTCCCTCTGTCACTGTGAAAAGTAAACCATTAGTCCCTTATGCCCCCTAGTTAGTCTCCTTTATATTTTAATGAGAAATGTAAAGTTTAGGGTCTCAATACAATTCTACAATCATTTGTTGAGCGATTACAAAATGTAGAAATCACTGGTTTTGCCTTCACCTCACCCCCAAGTCAGGCAACCCACACTCTCTCCTCCGTTTCCCTCCAAATTCTGTCCCCCCTTTCGATCAGCTTTTCCAGCCGCCAGTTAACCCCAGCTTTTGGGCTTGACCTTCTGAAGGCATTACTAGGTCCTCCTGTTTTCCTCCTATAGCATCCAATGGCAGTGCCAATACAGCCCAGACCACCACGTGGTCCATGCTAAACCTCATGTAAAGGCAGGGGCAATGTGGATGGGAGAGGAGAAGCTTTAGGGGAAGAAGAGAGTTAAAGTTGACTTTCCTAAATTTTCAGATTTCATTATAAGGATTCCATCCCCATAGTGGAGAGAAGTTTCCATGGTTGGAAAAATAGAAGGATGGAAACCATAGTATTGAAAAAAATGGCTCATTATTTAATAGAAAAGCAACCTGGCCTTGATTTAAGCCATGCTGAAGGATGCTCAGCCTCAATGCAGCCTTTCTGCTGTTCAGTTCATGCCCACTGATCATGAACCCAGAAGCCTCAGATTGCATGTTTGTTTAAGCCTTTCTTTTTCATTTGCCCTCCCTTGATCTAAAAAGCTTTGGTGATTACACAGTTTGAGACAGAACTCTGTCACCAGAAAGAATTGCGTTCTTTGTTCTGTGGCTTCTCTTCATTGGATATGTGTGTTGCCTCTATAAATCCTCAAGATTATTTAGCAACCTGAGACTGTGATCTGAGTGGGCAATCCATGTCATGTGCTTTATTACCATCAAACTCAAAGATGAAGGAGAAAAGAACAGTCACAATCTGTCTCTTGAAACTGTTGCCTTCCCCTTGCCCAGAGCCAACACACAGTGTCTCCTGTCTTCCAGGAATCGGTCTTCCATGCTAACACAAGCAGCCAACTGACAGCCAATGAGACAGGAATAATACAGAGTGAATGCAGGGGAATAGAAAATTCCAGGCAGCAGCTTAGCATGACTGGCAACAGGAAGCTATTGAAATAGCTGCAGAAGCTAGGAACTGATGAGACCCTGAAAAACTAGGGTATGGGCCAGGCTGGTTAAGATCAATTGGGCACAACATGGTACTGGATTTGGCCTAGGTTTCACATAGGACCTCATTCTGTGATCATTAACGTACTGAATCACACACCCACCAGTGCCGTAAAGATACAAGCCCCAAGCCCTGCAGCATGACTCACTCTCTTGATATTCAAGTGCGTGCTCCCCTTATTGAGTGTGTACTTTGTGCTTTGCTATAAATCTCAGTACTTTCACTATTTTCAGACCAGTCTTGAATTCATTCTCACTATGGTGTCAAGAGCCTGGACACCAGCTGAGGTTGAGGTCCCACTGGCATTTGGGGACCATCAATATAATCAGAAGGCTCTTTTCCTGGTGGTATCAATGTAGTGATATGAAAAGGCAACTTTCCTGCCCACATGCATTAGTGACCCACTAGGCTACTGAATATTCAGTGTCTAGGTTTCAGGGAGGGTCCTGTAGTACATTCATGATCTGCAAAAGTAACTATAGATGGCAGATTTCCAAAGGAGTTGCCTTTGCCACAGAAATACAATAAAGAAAATTCCATTTTAAAAGGATACACTGGGATATAGGGAGAAAGTGAAAAGCAAAAAGATGGATTTCTCCCATAACAGCCTTTCTTGTCCTCTTAAGGGAAACTGGAATGCTTGAGGGCCAGCTGCAGGAAAATTTATTCCAATTAAACAAGTCTTTTTAAGCATCTTTATGCTTGTATTTGTGAGCAAAACCTTTGAATGGTGGTATAATTCTCTGCCCATAGGTGGTTTAATTAATAGCACCTAGCTTAATTCTAAGCTCATAGGTACTCAGCAAATAAGTAAATGGTTGATTCAAATGAATTCTATCACTTGGACTTGAATTCTCAGAGAAACTGAGGCTTACAGAGGTGAAGTAACTGTCTCAAGTGCACATAGCTGGGAAGTTGTGGAATCCAGATTTCAATCCAAATGTGTTTAAGAAGTGCATGCTCTTTCTCCTGGTTGTGGAGATAAGACGAATAGGGTCACAGCATTACAGTTAAGAGCATGGGCTCAGGGAAGGTTTGGGGTGGCAGACTCCATGGGTTTCAATTCTGGCCCAGTGACCTTCATCAGGAAACAACTTAATTTCTTTGTGCCTTAGTTTTAGCACATGTAAAATGGGGATAAGAAAGGTATCTACTTCAAAGCCTCATTTCAAGTATTAAAGGAGTTAGCATATGTAAGGAACTAAAACAGTGCCTGATACTTTATGCATAGTGAGCACTCTGAATCATTTTAGCTATTTTACATGATTACTGAAGTCAGGGAATATATTTCATCCAGCA
>NW_022437005.1:4042922-4221219 GCF_009761245.1 Sapajus apella
ATGTGTGTGTGTGTATATATATATATATATATATATATATATATATACACTTATTTAAAACCCAAAATAATCCTGTGGACCAGATAGCTCATGTATTATTTTTGAGAAAAACCTGTGTAACAAAAAGTTATACAGTTCGTCTATCACCATTTTGATAAGGCCGACAATCTGTGTCCCAAGATCCTTTAATATTCTTGTCACCAAAACCAGAGACTTTTCCAAAATCAGAATATGAATGACAAGAGGTAGAATGTTCTACGTATAAGAGGTAGGATGCAAGGTGACTTTCAAGTGCTTGAATTTCCAAGTGATTATGGTTGGATATGTGATTGTAAGCCTATACTGTTCTTTTTAATGACTTGATCATGAAGCTGGAAAGACAGTTCCTGCCTCTGTTTGGTGGTCTCATTAGTTTGCCATTGTCCTCATAAAACTGCAATTTATTCCAGCTTTCCTTTCCTATCTTCACACCATTCGTTTCAATGCAAGGATAAGACTTCAGAAGCCACTGCAATGCTCCCAATAGCATTAAATCTTACACTTTAAATTTAAGATATTTAATATCAAAGCTGCAAAACTGCCAAATGGATAAATTTTTCTTACTGATTATACATTTAATAATATAATGAGAAACTACATGTTTATTTCTCTTAAGAATGATCAGATTGAAGATAGCTTGAAGAAAAAAAACAGCCCGAATTCCACCACTATGCAATACGTTCATGTAACAAACTTGCACATGTACCCCTGAATCCATAAAAATACAAAAGAAGACATTTTAAACACCTATTTCTTTGGCTGTGTTACAATAACAGAGTGAAACCTTATTTTTAAGTTGCTATTTCTTCCACATGCAAAAAATATTCATTGTTGTGCCTGCTAATTTATTCTCATTCTATTCATTTTAATAATTGTTATCATATTTGGAACATGTGATTACTTAAAATAATCATCTTTTTGCCCAGGACAAAGTAATAAAAGAATTAGAAGAAACTTATCCCAAAATGTATACACATTTGGAGTTTTTCCATCTCGTGAACTTCAGATTTATTTTCATCCTAACCTCTTATTTTGAAATTGCTTCTCAGAGTCACCACATTTGTGCCTATCTTCATGGTAAATTGTTTTTAGCATAGTAATATTCTCAGATCAATTGCTGGTGGTAGTAATGTTAGTATCAGTCATCTAGAAACACGTAATAGCTGGGAGATAAATGAGATACACCACCCCTTCTTCTTTTAGCCTGGCACAATTTGCTCTGCTGAAAGATGTCTTTACTACAAAGTAATTTCCTGGGAAGTCTGAAAACACATCAGTTAGACACTAAGAATTCTTTCAGCTCACCTGATCTGCAGAGGCAGAAACGTTCAGCTCTGTGAATTTGGCCAGCACCATGGACAGAGCCACCATTTACTGTACCAGGTGGTGGTTCTGAGTGCTGTCACCCAGAAGGGTCTTGTAAACTTTATCCTGCCTTCCTAAGCCTTTATATTTTTTTCTTTCAGTGAGCCCTCCTCCTCTTCCTCCTCCTCCTTCTTCTCCTCATCCTCCTTCTCTGCCTCTTCCTTTTTTGTAATTTCCTAGCCCTTAGATGTTAGGATTTCCTGGTTGTTGACAATTTGAATTCCAGTTGTTTAGCCCTGAAGACTTTCCCCAAAATTGCAAATTGATTTTGCAATTTTTTCCATGACTCTTAACATGATTCTTCTTTGTATCATTTCTTTTGCCCCCAATATATGTCACATTTTTGTTCTTCTAAGTTGCATTCTTTTGTTTTGTTTTGTTAATGTTGGCTACTGTGTTCACCTAGCCAACCTCTCAGAAGGCTATTTGTTTTCATTACATTCATCACAAATGCTATACTTAAATATGTCATAATTTGAATGTAAATGTATCACATGTACAGCGTGTGTCATCTTTTACATAAGTGATATGTCAGTCAGGATGTAGCATGAAAGAGATGGTTTACACAGATAGAGTAATTGAGACTTTATTGAGGGACTACTTACAAATGTATGGGAGAATCAAGCAAATGAAGCATAGTGAAGCCCACGGGACTAGCAACAGACTAGAGTTGTTATCGTGTTAGGCCTAAAAGGGAATAGCGAGGTTAATAGAATCTGGAGAGGGCTTTCTGATGGGAGCTACAGCATTTGGGAAAGAAATGATGTTAATACGTAATGAGCCAGGAGAAAGGGAGCCTGGCTCAGGAAAATGAAAACCCTGAAATGACTCTCCCACCCCACTCTCCAAGTTTTTAAACAGCACTTCCTGTTGGCTAAATCCAGTGGGAGGGCATAAAGCAATGAATCTCATTGATGTGGTCCATAAAAGCCAATCTCCAGGAACAGCACACAGAGGAGAACTGTGGAGAGGAGATCTGAAGGGAAAACAGAAATAACTAGACACATATAGTGTGCATTGTTGCCCCTACAAAATAACGTTGAAAAATCGCAAAGGCATTATAAACCCAGTTCCTACTGTAAAATCCAATGTATCTACATTGACCACTTGGTATTTATAACAAGTGACTGTTCTTCAGGGGCCTCTTGCTCAGATACTTTGTCCTCTCCTAAGGATTAAAGCCAATTATTCATCATGGGATTCCTCACTGAATGCCACTCACCTCTCAATACGTTAGACAAACACGAGTAGGTAATCACCATTGTCTAACACTAGCATAGCTTAGAAAAACCTTCAGGTTAATATATTCAGCCATACATGAACAAGTAACATCACGTTCTACCAAAATCTTTTTCTCAATTTATTTGATGATTTATAACAGCTTTCAAAATTCCCCTTGATTGAGGTTGAACACAACCCTTAAAATCTGAAAACAGCCACAGTGCTGTGGTTTTTGACGAATCACCTCAGCTAAAAGTCGCATGCTCATGCTTCTTATTTATTCATCTGTTCTTGCCAAGGAAACTCGCCAGCTCCTCCTGGTGCATGTCTCCTAGGAAAAATGAGAGGAGAAATAATAAGGGCACCTTGAAGAAACAATGTGATTATACATAAAGTACTGTAGGCAATGATAGAAGTTTAGATGATTTTGCCATCTCATGTGGAACTAAGAATAAGAGCCCTCCTTTCCCTGCCAGTGGAAAAAAAAAGTATGAAGACACATTCTGGCCTAGAACATATCTTTTTAAATATTTATTTTTAATCACATTTTAATCCTGACATTTATATACAGCTACATGGTAAAATGACTGACTTCCCTCATGAATGCTGAATCCATGGTTTGGCTATGTCACCCCCATACTCTAATAAGCTGGGTCAACTCGTCATCAACAAGTCATCAGATATAAATTAGTGACATGTTTATGCTATTGGCTGAGAGTTAACATTGCTGTTGGGCCCAAATGAATGAAAAGTCCTTCTTAACATCTACAAATAAACAACAAATGCATCAAATGTCACTCTCTCCGCTGGTATTTAGAGGCAATGTTCATATAGCACCATACCATTTACAACATTTTGGGTTTTTGGTCAATAGCTTTCAATATACTTCTGCTTCATAAATTGTCCCTCACCCTAATGCATTGTTCATCTTTGATGAGCAGATATTGTAATAGACATCTGTTGTTTTTATCTGTCCAACATCCTTGCCCCTTTCTCTGGAAAAGAGCCCTTGTACTTTCCTCTAATAAAAATTTCTCCATTCTTAGTCCAGGCAATTTAGCTTAGTCTAACATCTCATGTCAGCTGCAGGAGAAGGCACAACACACAGGCTGGCCAGGTAGCTGATTTCAGTCCTTGAACTCAATTGGGGAAGAATTAGTTACACGCTACAAGCCAGATCAATGAACTGCTATTCCAAAATTTCATAAACATTACTGGGGAAAGGAAACTTTCCTTTGGGTTAAGCCAACAAAGAGGGTAATGAACCCTACAAGTGAAGATGGCGAAAGCTCTGCATCCAGTCATACCTGAATCTGTAGCTACCTCTGGACCCTTGAAGGATGTGAAACCAGAAATTTTCTTCATTGCTAAAGCCAGTTAGAGTTGTAGTTCTATACCTTATAACCAAAAGAAAGAATTCTGATTAACGCAAGTAAAAAACCACCATCTGCAATGTGTGCAAAAATTTAAGGATAACATAACTAGGTTCTCTTACCTATTCTCATCTCTGGGCTTCATACTTTTACATTATGGTTGAGTCTGAGCTAATACAATTTTGAAAAAGATAAGCCTTACTTCTGTTGTCATCACGTTGAACATTGCCATTTGTGTCAGATTCAGACCCCAGCAATACTTACTTGGCCATTCTTTATTATTATTATTATTGTATTTGGGCCCTGGGGTACATGTACACATCCTGCATCCTGCAGGATTGTTGCATAGATACATACCTGCCATGGTGGTTTGCTTTCTCCTATCCAAAAGCACATCTACTCTAATCCTCTAGGACTCTAGTGGGAGAGTGGTTCATTTTTCCATGCACAAATGAGATTATTAAAAGTTTTTTCTCTATGGCTGGGCGCGGTGGCTCACGCCTGTAATCCCAGCACTTCGGGAGGCCAAGGCGGGGGGATCCCGAGGTCAAGAGATCAAGACCATCCTGGCCAACATGGTGAAACCCCGTCTCTACTAAAAATACAAAAATTAACTGGGCGTGGTGGCATGCACCTATAGTCCCAGCTACTCAGGAGGCTGAGGCAGGAGAATTGCTTGAACCCCGGAGGAGGAGGTTGCAGTGAGCCAAGATTGCGCCACTGCACTCCAGCCTGGCGACAGAGCAAGACTATGCCTCGAAAAAAAAAAAAAAAAAGTTTTTTTCTCAACATTTCAGAACATTCCCCATGTGTATTACAGATACTAATCTTTAAAAGTAACCCTTTAAAATGGTTCTGAGTCAATTGTTTATACTAACTAACTTATGAAAATACACTTTTTAATAAAAATGTCTGTAGATGGTGGATCTTGCTTGGCATGTAGTTTAGATTACTGTTCAACAAATATTCTCTTCCTTCATCCAAGCATGTTATTCTTGGCCATGTGATTTGCTTTGGCCAATACATTAGTGAACATGATGGAACAGAAGCCTTGTTAAGTGTTTTTGCGTGGCTTGGTTTGGATTTTAAGCTCCAGTATTAAGCCGTAAGAAGAGCATGTCTTGGGTAGGTAGCTGCTACCATTGCAGCCTGGGCTACAGAAAAAAGTACGTGTGGAACAGACAAAAACCAAACACAGGCTGGCACCAAGTTGAGCCAACCTATAGTATGAAGTAAAACTACTCAGCCAATCCCATTCTAGATCAGCCAAAACACAGAAAACTGTAAGGTAAGAGTAAAACCCTTCTCGTAAGCTATTACAGCTAGGATGATTTTTTCCACAGCACTACAGGGAAACTATTTGACTGCTATACTTTGTATAAATGCATTTCCATGCTTCATGTTGCATAGCTCATGCAGCCAGTATTCCTTAAGAGACAGGAGAGGCACAAGAGAAGTGGATCCTTGATCTAAAATATTGTCATTGAATGTCAGCCCTTAACTTGATCTCAGACATAGTCTACGCAAATAATCCTCACCCCAATTTATGTTGAGACCAAGAGGGGGAAATGACTTCCCTTAGGTCACATGACTAAAATGACATCAAGCCAATGTCAAACAAAAGAATCTTTACTTCCAGCCTCATGATCTTCCCATAATGCCACTCTAACCTCTCTTGGGCATTTATAGATAAATTCATACTCCACTTTCACATTTCACTGTCCTTGCATTGATAATGCTGGTTCCTCTAAGGACTGGCTTATAGCAAAATACAGAACATAAAAACTAATGATATTGGACATTTGCAAAGGTTTTCGCTACCAGAGAAGGGAGGGAATGCCAATTTGTCTATTTTTTGTTATCAGCGGTGGGCAAAGAGTAGCTTTGGCCCAGACTGCTTCCACTTCCCTGAAAATCTGTATCCTGAAAGCATGGGTTTATTTTGTTTTACCTCTATGCCAATAATTATTTAGAGAATATACTTCTATTTTCATCTTTTTGAATGTTGTCTATTAAAGATCTTAATTTTAGAAGAAAAATAACTATTGAGTGCTAGGCTTAATACCATGGTAATGAAATAATCTGAACAGCAAACCCCCATGGCACTAGTTTACCTATACAACAAACTTTCACGTCTCCCTGAAATAAAAGTTAAAAATAAAATAAAATAATAAAATAATTGAAAAAAAATCTCTACAGCAGGATGAATTGAGACCTTGTAGATTGTTTAAACCAGAAGTCATATATTCGGATGACCTTAGGGTGAGAAAAGTAAAACACATGAGTCAAGAGGCTGGGTGAGGATTCTTGTGAACTGAATATCTCAGGCCCTGTTACCAGGCGTGGGAAGAACAACAGCGACTAACTCTAGCTAATTGTGACCAGGTTCCAAATCTTTGGTTATTCCAAAAGAAGTCACATTTCTGAATTTTTATATGATATAATAAATGTTTAAAGGATCGTGACTATTTTTATTGACACTGTGTTTCATACAAAACATACCCGTGAGCCGGATGTCACTGGTATGTAATTTCTGGCATGAATTAATGCACAGTGAATAGCACTGCAATAAACGTGGATGTTCAGATGTCTCTTCACCATACTGATTTCATTTTCTTTGTATATATATGTACCCAGTAATGGGATTGCTGGATTATAGGTACGTTCTATCTTTAATATTTTGAGGAACCTCCATACTGTTTTCCATAATAGCTGTACTAATTTACATTCTTACCAACAATACATATGAGTACTCTTTTCTCTACATCCTTGCCAGCAATTGTTATTTTTTGTCTTTTTGATATTTGCCATTCTAACTGGGGTAAGATGATATTTTATTATAGTTTTAATTTACATTTCTGTGATGTTAGTGATGTTGAGTATTTTTCCATGTATCTGTTGGCCATATGTATGTCTTCTCTTGAGAAATGTCTGTTCAGGCCTTTTGCACATTTTTTAATTGGTTTATTTGATTTTTTGCTATTGAATTTAGTTCACTATATATTCAGAATATTAACCCTTTGTCAGACATATAGTTTGAAAACATTTTCTTCTATTCTGTAGGTTGTTTCATCACTTTATTTATTGTTTCTTTTGCCATACAGAAGCTTTTTAGTTCAGTGTAACTTTTTTTGTCTATTTTTGCTTTTGTTGCCTGTGCTTTTGAGTTTTTATTCAAAAAATTCTTGTCCACTCCAATCTCAAGATGCATTCAAGCTATATTTTCTTCTAGTAGTTTCATAGTTTCAGGTTGCATTTAAGTCTTTAATACATTTAGAGTTGATTTTTTTAGAAGCTAAGAGATTGGAGACTAGTTTCATTCTTCTGCACACAAATATCCAGTTTTTCCAGTACAATTTATTGAAGAAACTATGCTTTCTTCAATGTGTGTTCTTGGTACCTTTGTCAAAAATAATTTGGCAGTAAATGTGTGAATTTATTTCTGGGTTCTGTATTCTGTTCCATTGGTCTAAGTGTCTGCTGTATGTCCATCAACAGGTTACTGAACAAACAAATGGTTAGTGGTATCGGTCACGCAATGAATTCTAACCAACAATAAAAAGGAATAAAATATTGTTACACATTACAACATGGATAAATTTCAAAATGACTGTGCTGAGTGAAAGAATCTAGACAAAAAACAAGCACACATTATGTTATTCCTTTATATAACATTCAAGAAAAATGCAACCTCATCTATAGTGGTATGAAGCAGAGCAGTGGCTGACTGAGGATGGGTGGTGTGACGGGGCCAGAGGGGTGTGGGAGGGAGGCATAGGAAAGTGGCATGAGAAATATTTTGGAGAAAATGGATATATTCATTACCTTGACTTCAGGGATTATTTCACAGGTGCATACACATATCAAAACTAGTCAAATTGCAAAACTAGTCAAACTTCACAGTTTACTATATGTGAATCACACCTTAATAAAACTACTTTTAATAATTAAAAAGAAATTATTGCATAGCGACTATGCTTTACAAATTTAAAATAATCTAACTAGGTCCTATATTAATTATAATATATGGATTATAGGATTTTAAAAGAGGAAATAAATCTACAAACTAGCATCGGGTGACTAATTCTAGAAATATCTGTTAGTAATGGTGTACTTTTTGGTTCACTCCAGTATCATAAGACAACAAAGTAGATATTGTATAGTGAAATTCCCTAAAAATACACAATGCCATGTTTTGCCAAAACATCTATGAAAGGATAAAGTATTTTCAAAAGAGTAGAAAACGTCTGAGAGCACAGCCATAAATTTATAACTGTTCCTCCAGCATGTTAAGTAACATTATACATCAATTTATCTACTTGGGGTAGGTCGTGCAAATCCATACTAAATAGTATATAATTACCCAAAGCATTCAGATCAAAGTAAGCACTTTTCTGAAATCTTATGCTTCATTATAATGGGCAGAGTTTGTCTTATAAAATTACTGTACAACTTCAAATGTGTTAACTTTTATTTTATGCATGATTTCTTTATCTTTTTAAATTCTTGTTTATATTTGCTAACAAGCCATATAGTTTGTTCTCTCATATTATTTCTGAGTTATAGGGAGTTTGAGAAATTAAAAAAAACTCATTGTTAAGGATAATTTCCATAATTATTTAAAGAGTAAATTGAGAAAGATTTACTATGTTTTTTAAAAGACCATGGAAAAGGAAAGAGAAATAACACAAGGTAGAGAATTCATGAATAGGTAATCACTTTCTACAGACAATAACCAATGTTCCAATAAACCCTGAGAAATAACTAATTAATTTTCCAAGTGAGCAAACATTGTTTTGTAGTCCCATAGACCTAAAAAGGAATCTAAAGATAGTGAATAGCAATGTGTTCCTAATTTTCAAAAGAAGATTAAAAGGGCCCTTGGTTCTCATTGTTCAGCTACTTCAAATTCTATCAAAATAATAGAACCTAAATTAGCACAAGAAGCAAATTTTCACTGTCCTGGAAAATAAAGAAGGAAGAAGTAGCTTTTGTTTATGAAGAGTTGATTGGTCTGAATAAATTTTATGACTTTTTGACGAAATTACAAAAGGAATATAACCCAAAGCACTGTAGATTCAATGCCTTGGTGATACTAAACACTTGAAGCCATGTGAATTCTCTTCACTATGTTAATTTGAGATGGCTTAAATAATAAAAGTCAGCTGAGAATTTTCAACTAAAGGAAAAACAGAGACAGGTTATTTAAGGAAAAGATACAAGTTGGCAAAAGCTATAGGAATTGGAGGTAGGACCAACTGAATCACAGTGATTTAGAAGTGGGTGTATACTGAGAAACCAAAATTTCCCAAGTACCTGAATTTTTAGTTATAGCAAATGCAAGAGTATAGGTAAATACTGGAGGAAAATGAGGTGAGATCTTGGGAAATAAGAATTGTCTGGAGGGGAAAAAAAAAGACTTGATCAATGCTGAGTTCAAAATTGTACAGAAATCCATAAAATGGTAACAATATTTCAGAAAGCCTACATATGGGCTGGAATGGAGGGAACAGACAGGACAGCGTCTTTAGGAAGAATCCACTGAAAGAGTTGACAGGTGTTAAGGTTTGGCTCTGTGTCCCCACCCAAATCTCATCTTGAATTGTACTCCCATAATTCCCAGGTGTGGTGGGAGGAACCCAGTGGAAGGTAATTGAATCCTGGCGGCAGTTTCCCCACACTGTTCTCGTGATAATGAATAAGTCTCATAAGATCTGATGGTTATTATAAGGGGGGGTTTTCCTCCACAGGCTGTCTTTAATTTGCTTGCCACCATCCACGTAAGGTGTGACTTACTGCTCCTTGCCTTCCACCATGATTGTGAATACTCCCTAGCCACGTGGAACTGTAAGTCCAATAAACCTCTTTCTTTTGTAAATTTCCCAGTCTCAGGTATGTCTTTATCAGCAATCTGAAAACAAACTAATACAACAGTACAATATGATAGTAGATAATTTTTCCTACCCAATTAACGTATCATTACTGCATTTAAAGTGTTTGGAATGAATGCAGCAAAAATGGCAAAACCCAACCTGATTTTTAATAAAAGTGTACTTTAAATTGTCATTTTCAGTGGTTCATACCTTATTTATCTCCAGATTACACACCTCACACAATTGAAATCAACAGAAAAAAATAGATCTTTCTCCGTTAATCCAAAGAATTTTCAAAGGCTCGGGGAATATTCAAAGGTTCTAGGGATTCTCTTAGGGCTGCTCTGGCTTCCTCTGTCCCCCCAGTGGTAGATTTTCCTTGACCTGATGCTCTATGGATCCAAAGTTCTCCTTTCAGAAGTACATCTCAATGGGAGTATCCCAATCATGTGTCAGGTGGTTTAGGTTTTTCTCAAAATCACCCCAGATCTCCTGATTTCTAGCATGCAGCCATAAAATGGGAATGGTCTAGTCTTGTTTTGCAGAACAAATCTTCAAAGAGATTCTAGGCGTCTGTGGCACATCTGAGCCAGAACCAAATACCCCACATCATCACTACAAATACAAAAGTAAATAAATGAAAAGAAGCTCCAGGTATTGATGATTTTCATATCTGGTACTGTCAATATGTTTGTGTCAGTTATTCTTTTCCCAAGTACACAAAATTCATAAATATGAGACTATTTGGGGGAGGTTACACAAAAATAAGTGTGCCTATTGGCCACAACATGTTGTTAAATAGTATGATGATCATCATCGTTTCTCAAACTATTGATGATGCTTCCTATGTTACAGCGTATGTTTTGGCAACTCTTTGAAATCATAGACTTTTGAGTCTGGGGTATCTAATCCAACAGTTTCTTTTTACAGATGAACAGATAGAGGCTTTGAGAGGTGCAATGAGTTGGTCCACAGCCAAATGGTATACATAGCTAGTACTAGCAGAGCCTGTAATAGGGTTCCTGGCAACTGGCTTCTAGGTCCATCCTCAAAACATGCTGCTGCTATTCTCTCTACTGTTCACCTTGACTACTGTTGTTGGAAAAGGGAACATGAGAAATAGTTATCTAAAAGAGCAATGTGTGTGCACACATGGGTGTGTATTAATATTTCAAATAACAATCTATCAATAGATATCCAAGGGACCAATACATTTCCTCTTCCACTTGCTTACTACATTGTTATGTATTGAAAATTTAGCATTTTAATAACCAAAAAAATTTGGTTATTTGTTATTTGTTATTCTGTTCTGGCAATACTATGATGAGCTGAACTTTATGTAAACCACTAAAAATGATTTATTTTAATTAGTCATTCAGGTTTTACTTCATTTGTGGGCAATTTTACACAGTTTTAGTTACTGTATTTAAAATGTAGCTATATGAGATTCAACATTTACCAGCATTTCTTATTTGGAAATGATTTAAGAAATGAAGTATAGAACTGTGGTTTCAGAAATAAATTAATAAATATTTCTAGAAAGATGGTAATTTTATGTGCATCTTCAGAGAGACTTGACTACATTAGCAACACTATTTCCCAACACGCATCGTCTTCTAAATGGACTTAGTTGATGCTCTTTGGATCTACTTCTAAAGGACTTAAATTTTTACCTCTGTTAAAGCTTGTGAAATTCTCTCCATGATTGTGAATGTGTCTAATGTAATTTTTATACTTGTGCCATTATTTTAAATGACAGCACAGAGCAGGAAGAACGATGTGGTATTGCTTCATACCAACCTGGCACTTTGATTCAAAATATGGATGAACTATAAGCAAAAGAGGAGAAGAGCTGAGGGTCTCAAAATAAGAAAACCTTGTGTTATAATCAAACAGATGGACTATGAGTGGGCAAGCTGTGACACAAGACAGACTAATAGAAAGACAGAACAAAAGGCAGAAATGAGTCTCTGAGAAGTAGTGAGCTACGGGGCCCAGAGTTGATCTGTTTCCCATTATTAATACCTTTCCAGAAACCTTGCCTTCCCACCATGGCCTTAAGTCCTAACACATAGCTTAGTTTTCTTAGAGGAATTCAAATAATACTAATAAATAATGTCATACAGACTTCCAATGTTTTAATAAAAACCTTTAGAAATGCCCACATTTTTATTTGACAGTTTTTTAAAGGGCTTTGAGGGGGCCAGCTATGTCAGCAAACAGACCTGCTCTGAAGACGGTGGCTGGGGCGGCGGTGGGGGGGGGGGTGACATTAAAAGTGTAATTATTTCTACCGATGGTGCTTTTCTTGCGAAGATTCTGACTTGTGTAGATTTGGACTTCATGCTAAAATTAAAAGAGAGGAATCTGTGTATACATGAGAGTATGTGTGTGATGTGTCGATGGTATAAATTCCTGTCTCTCTGAATTGTATGCACTTAAGTCCCTAAGAAAAGATCTGTTACCTCTTATCCAAGTAAAGCAGAATTTTTAGCTTTGAAGTTAAATGATACGAGATCAATGTAAATGCGCTGTAACACAATATTTAAATTGCTTTAGAACGATCATCCTCATTTCTTTATAGACAGAGAGTTCATGCTTCCTTCCTCTCAGGCAAGAAGAGAAGTCACTCTTCAGCAGTTAGCGGGGTCCGGTGCGAGTGCCCGTTTCTTAACTGGTAAATTAGTTGCCTCCCGCTCCCGTCCCCTCCAACACGCACCCCCCCACCCCCGCCACCGTCGCTGCGCCTGAATTCGCCTCCAGCCTAGGACGCTAAGCGGGCGACTTGGCTCGGCGCCTGGGATCGGTGGCTGCGCCTTCCGCAACTGGCACCCACGCTGTCCTTGTGCAGTGGAACGTCCCCAAGTCTGAGAATGCACCTCCCGGAGTGTCCACCCGGGCAGCGTCTCTCCTGAAGGCAGATCCTGGAGGTGCAGCCAGGACTCCTAGAGGAGCCTCCTCCAGTCACCGTCGCGGGTGGGGCGAGCGCGGGCTCCTGCTAGGCTTCCCAGGAGCTTCGCTTCGCTCCTGACCTGCCCGGAGCCTGCAAAAAACAAGAGCTTGTCCTTGCACTCTTGCCCCCCACGGATCACCCCTAGAAGGTGCTTTCCCCAAACCTCCTGGTGCCAAGGAGAGCAAACCTCCCGGGAGATTTGCCCAGAGGGGTCGGAGGAGGGTGAATATTTGCTTTGTTATTGGGATAAAGGGAGGCAAGTGTGCTTTGAGAGTGTGTGTGTCTGTGTGTGTGTGTGTGTGTGTGTGAGAGAGAGAGAGAGAGAGAGAGAGAGAGAGAGAGAGAGAGAGAGATGTTTTGCAGGGGGAAACAAGCAGGGAAGAGGCACAGAGGCCGGCGCCCCAGCTCCCCTCGGGGCCTCCGAGAGCGGCACACACAGTAATTCCCTTCCCAGAGCCTACAGATTCCCACAAACAATGACATCACTCCGCCGCCGCTGGCCTGATTACAGCTGGGGGGATTTTCCTGGGCGCGCGGCGGCCAGGCTGAGAACGGGGAGCTCTCCGGTGCTGAAAGGGGCGGGGGCGCGGGCTCCCGGCGCTGCACCCCCAGAAGGCGGAGGCGGCCGGGCTGGGCCGGGCAGGGCCAGGGGCGGGCGGGGGCGGGCCCGGGGCGGCCCAGGGCGGGGCCCGCCGCTTCCCCCGCCCTCATTGGCCGCTGGTGGACTCACGTCACCCGAGCTGGTGCTCTCCTCCAGCCCCTGGGGAACTGGAGCTGAGGAGGAGCTGAAAATGCAGATTTAGCATCAAGCACAGACCTACACTCGCTCTTTCTCTCCGGTACACACCGCTCCCCACATTCGCACCCCTGCCCGCGCGCCGGCTTCCCCTTCAGCCAGATGCTGGAGAACACACACTGATTCGCTGCTTTCCAAGACCCTATTCAGTCTCTTTCTCTATACAAATATTTTTTTCGAAACTATATATATATTTTTTATTTGCACCCTCCCTCCGAGTCCCCTGCTCCGCCAGCCTGCGCGCCTCCCAGCACCACTTTTCACTCCCAAGGCAGGATGAAGGGTGGTTGTGTCTCCCAGTGGAAGGCGGCTGCCGGGTTCCTCTTGTGTGTCATGGTTTTTGCATCTGCTGAGCGACCGGTCTTCACGAATCATTTTCTTGTGGAGTTGCATAAAGGGGGAGAGGACGAAGCTCGCCAAGTTGCAGCAGAACACGGCTTTGGAGTCCGAAAGGTAAGCTCTCTCATGCATTTCGCATGTTGTTTCAAAACGGGGGGCAGCTCTGCGCAATCTCATTGCAGATTTGCAAGTTTTCTCTCTCTCTCTCTCATGCGATGCAGATATTCTGCCATGGGCTCTTTAACACGATATTGCCTCCGGTGATCTTTCACCGGTTATGTAATTAAAATGTCCTTCATCTGTACTGGTAAGGTCATCAAAATAATTTATTGCCCTTTGACTTGATGGCGAAAATAGGATAATACCTTTCAAAGGATGCCATGCTCCCGGGGTGCTGTCCGAGGTACCAAGTTCTCGAGGCTGCCTGGGGATGGAGAGACGAAGCCCTGAATATCTGAGCCTGGCGTTGGCTGCTTGGCCAGGGACGTCTCCCCCACCCCCATGCCCCGGAGAAGGAAGAGTTTCCTACTGACAGGGCTGGACGCTTGGACATTGCAATTCACCTCGGTGCTTCTCCCACCCCGCGCCGGGAGGACTTCCCTCCCAATGACTTCGGTCCCTGCTCTTCTCAGGGAACGACGGCTTTCTTCCTGACTCTAGGAGATTTGCAAACATAAACTGGTCTCCAAAATCGGGGCGGAACTTCTGAGCCCTCACCCCCGCCCACGACCGCCCACCCCTGGAGCGCACTTCTGGTTGGCTCCCTAGTTCCCAACTTCCCTCTATAGGAGCTGGAGAGGTGGATTTCGAGGGGGATTCCCTACGGAGAAGTCTAGGTGTCCTCTCCTGATGCGTGGGCGGCCAGCCTGGCTTTCCCACGACAGCGTGGGGATCCCCTTTCCAGTAAGTTGTCAGAGTTCGAGCTTTTGGGCAGATAGGTGAGCCTGCCAGCCTTGGAAACCTTGGGACTCCTTTGGACACTCCAAGGTACCCATCCTGGGAGAACAGAGGAGAGAAGCGCGCTGGCTGGGGGCTGGGGCTGACCTGCGTGTCTGTCCTGCGAAAGATGTATTAGAGATCTCCAGTGTCCTTAGGGGACCTGGAGCCTGCTGGGGTGGAGTGTGGGTGCAGAGAGAAACTGGGGCGAGGGGAACCCGAAGGGCAGAGATGTGGATACCAGAGGGCTGGGTGGAGGTCAGTGAGATTTCAGGCTCCATCTGCTCCTGATCCCAGGAAGAAAGAGGCGTGAGATGAGCGGTGGGTGTTTTTGGTAACTGGTTTTACCTTGAAGGGCAGCGCAGACCGGAGCTCCTATAGAGTCTTCCGTCCTGACTTCCCACGCCTCCCGAGTCTCTCCCAGCCCCCGCCAGGGCTCCTCCAGGTGTGGGGGGCTCTCCTTCCCCCTAAGGGCGTAGGCAGTACCGGGATTTCCACCCCAGGTGGGTCTGGCAACGAGTTTGACAGAGGTCTGAGAGGAGGCGCCGGGTCTGCCGGTGGCGCGCGGGCGGGTCTTTCGGAAAGGAACTTGTTGATCGGGGAAGCGTGGGTGGAGCAGGGGAAAGCAGGTGCGGGCGGAGGGAGCACCCCGCTGTGGCTTTGGCCCAGGGCCGGCTGGCTGTCTTGAGAGACACTAACTCAATAAACAAGCAGACCTTCCTCCTTCCTCTCCACCCCCACCCCAAACTTAGCAAGACCCAGGACCTAAGCGCCATTATGAAATATGGTGATTATTATTAGTTATAAGGAGCCTTATGTGCTGGACTCCTTACATACATTTTTGCTTAATCTTCTCAACATCTGTGAGGAGGCCACTGTTATTATTGAGCCTAAGGCCCTGATGAGGAAATTGGTTCAGACAGGAATGCGACATAAAAACAGGCAAGGACTTCAATCCAGATCTTTAGAAGTGAACCCATGCTCTTTACTACCCAACCAAGCTAGGTGATTTCAGGGACTATGGGGCATTGAAGTAAGCTGAAAAGGGATTTTAATTCTTGAGTGTGATCTTGCTGCAGAACCTGTGGCTCCCTCCTTCTCCCCCACACCTTTTCATGGGTGCAGGGGAATGGGAGGGAACCACAGGTTTCTGAAAACCACTGCTCTCAGCGATTTTTCTCTTCTCTTTGCTGCCCCCTTTGAAAATGTGCCCTTAGGATCAGAGACCAGATAACTAGGCCTCTTTGTCTTCTATACTTTCTTGGAGATGAGCCCACTGATTTTGCATCACAACCTGAAGGAAACCTGCAGCTCCCATCTGGGAGACATCACCTCTCTCCTTACCTCTCCATAACCTCTCAGGTACTACCTCTCAACCAAATCCAGTGATTTTTTTTTCTCTGTTACACATTTAAGTAACAGTGGCTTCCTAGTGCAACACCTGCCTAGAATAAACTTCCTTTTGGATTCATGTCTTCCCCTTCCTTCAAGATCTAAATTCAAACCTTTCCTGATGCTCCAGACCACAGTGAGGTTTCCTTTCTTCAAATTTTTATGGGACTGATAGCAAACACTGCACTACATAAGCTAATAAATGCCATCACTTGTCTTCATTATTTCATGTATGTAAGTAAATAGGGGTGCAGGTGTTGTATTTCTACTTGGAAGGTAAATATTCAGGGATGATACCTCCTATATTTCTCATTTCCTCCCTGTAACCAGCACATTACTGTGTCGCCAGCCTTGAAGGAAACTTCCTTGGCTATGTTTACTATTCCAGATTTCCCAGACGCTGTGCTGTGTTGCTTTCCTCATGCTGTTAGGTACTCTTGCCAGCATTTTTTACCGTGCAACTTAGAGGCCCGTATGTCCTTGTCCTCCCTTTCTCTGACCCTCAGCATGCCTCCCAGCTCGCTACTGCTCCCTACTCCATGGCTCAGTGTCACATGCAAAAGATTCTGTGTGATTATTTATGCATCCATATGAAGGGTCAGCAGTGAAGACTAGAAGAACTTGCTTTTTTATTCAATTATCTTATTCTAACTTTGCAAATCCGTGATAGAAATTACTGACAACAGCTGTAATTATCAGATTAAAATCTTAAGGCTTTGAGACGTATCTGTTTGTAGCTGAGAAATGAAAGAACTCAGACTGAAAAATAATTGCTTTTCCACATCATGCTGCCTCCAGGAAGACTTCTCTGATTGCCAAGAACTCTTTTCTTGAGACACAGCTTTAGAGTTCTGACATTTTCCCTTTTATTTTTACATTTTTCAATATTTATCATTTATGTGCTATTAACCCATGAACATATGTCATTAATGTGTACATGTGTGTACATGTATGTGGATCTTCAGGTAGACTATAAATCTTCCAACAGGAGAAATGATGTACTATATCTCTATATAGTCTCCATAACTAGCATGGTGGTCTGTAAGTGAATATTTAATTAAATGTTTTGTCAATTATTTGATTGATTCTTACAAGACCATGAATAAACATTTATGTTTTCTCTCTAAAATGAAATAAAAACATCTATAACTTTACCTCTGAAAGGGTTATGGAGATAAAAGCTTTCTATTTTATCATGACCTGGTCCAAAGACCTATGTCCATCAGAGAGGATGCATATGTCTCAGAGAGTACATGAGTTTACAGTAGTGACAAAAGCGTTATTCCAAAGAATGCCTTAACATTCTCAATATGCCACTAATTTTAATTCATTTGAGACAGAAAAAAAAAAAAAACTATTTGTTGAAGCAATCTGTTGAGGTTTAACCAAAAATCAAGTAAGAGTGAGGGTTTTAAAAGAACCTGATATTATACTAGGGGTTTCATTTTATTATGGTATGTTTTATTTTTTATCCACAGAGGACAGATGCTGAAATGATTACTTAAACAAGTAAAATCATGTGACCATTTTTATAATGTGTGAGAATTTTTTAATTTTAAAAACAACCTAATAATCATTATGTTTCCAAGTACTAAAAAAATAATAAATTTCTGGTCACTTCACTTTTATCGAAGTGTAATTTAGGAAAGAGCACAGCTTAGCAAAATTTTCACAAACTGAGCACACATGTGTAACCAGCACCTAAATCAAGAAACAAAATATTACCAGTATTCCTAAGTCCCTTTGTCACTCATTTGCTTTGTTTTCAGTTTTTGGTTATTATAAATATGGTTTTTGTGGATATTGAAGTCTACGTAATTTGGCAAGCACATATATGCCCTTCTGCTGGAGTTCCTAGAAATGGAACTCCTGAGTAAAATGATATGCATACATTCAGCTTTACGAGACCATCAATTTTCTATTGCTGTGTATCGCTAAAAAACTTAGTGACCTAAAACCACAGAAGTTTGTTACTTCAGAGTATTTATGGGTAAGGAGTGTGGCACATTTTAGTCGGGTCCTCTGCTCAAGCCTTCACAGGCTGAAAACAAGGTATTTCCTGCTGTGTCTCATCTAGAGGCATAACCAAGAAACAACCCTCTTCTGAGCATATTCACATTTTTAGAGGAATTTAGTTTCTTGCGGTTTTAGACCTGAAGTCTTTATTTTCTTACTGGCTGCTGGGCCAGGCCCACTCTCCGCCCCTGGCGGCCTCTCCATAGCCTTCCCACACCTCACCCTTCAAATACCTGCTTTTAGGAAGAGCCCACTCTCCTTGCAAAGTTGACCTGATTCGTTCAAGCCCACCAGGATTGTTTTCCTGTCGATTCTTCTGATGAACTCAAAGTCAACTGATTTAGAACTTTAATAACATTTGATAAATCTCTTCACCTTTGTGTAATCTAATCACAGAAGTGAAATCTATCATCTTCCCAGTCCCACCTATGCTTTCCACACTCAGAAGAAAGATGATTACATAGTGCATGTACACCAAGGAGCAGAAATCTTGGGGGCCATCTCAGAATTCTGCTGGCTACAGACAAAGAGTGACATGGTTTTCCTAAGTAGTTATACCAATTTATATTCCCACCAGCAGTACGCGAGAGTTCCAGCTGTTCCACATTCTCACCAACATTTGATATTTTACATCTGTTTCCTTTTAACCATTCTGGTAGTATGCAGTAGTGTCTCACTGTGACTTTAATTTGAATTTCCCTGATGATCAACTCAAGCCAAACACCTCTTCATGTGCTTATTGATTATCTGGACATCCTTTTTTAAACATATTTATTTCAGATGCTTTGCCCTGAAAAGTTTTTCTTTTGGGTTATCCATCTTCACTTTTTATTTGTAAGATTTCTTTACCTATTATGGATAGAAATTTTTGGTCAGATATATACATTTTGAATATTTGGTACCACTCATGTAATGGTGTCTTAATGCTACAACTGTGCTGAATCCAGATTATATGCTTTTACTCTTATTTCATCATGCAGTCAAGTGTCAGTCAAAGGAAGAATTCTCTTGCTGTATTTCCACATCCCCTAATTACAGTTCTTTAGACCAAAATTGACATGGTTTGGAGGAAAAAAATTAAAACAGCACATAGATTTGATCCCAAGCATTCTCCAAAAGACTTCAATCTAAGAAGACTTTAAGGGACAGTTCTTCTGGAATTAGAAGATTTACTATAGTAGCTAAGGGAAAATAGCAACCTATAACCTTGCTTCCCTAGATATGGCTGCCATTCATGTTGTGCCTTAGATCGAATCCAATCTCATCCCTCAAGACCTCTCTTCTTGACCTAGACCACAGTGTTCTTGATCCATTTGGAACTTTGATGGCGTAAAATCGGTTCCTTTCCCTGATACCAGTCATAGCTATCAGAACACTCACTGCTCCCAATACCCCTCCTGTGGCTAAAGAAAACCAGAAACAATAATGTTGAAAGGTAAAGATGATGGGATTTGGAGTCAGATAGCACTGGAAACCTGGCTAAGTTGCTAAATCTTTCAGAGGCTCATTGTCTTCTGAATGGTAAGTAAAATATGGTGGTTGTGAAAAATAATGTCGTTAGTGTATGTAAAGTTCTGGGCACAGCACTGAGTGCACAGGATAAAATAGCTATTACTGCAATAGTAGCAATAAGAAGGTTGTGCCCTAGTGACACTTTTTCTCAAAAACGTAGCTGTGGGTCGTACTTTTGAGGGGGTGACAGCTGATTGAGTGAGGAATAGGAACCCAGCCCAGCAGCAATCCATCCCATCCATGGGCTAGTCATGACCCATGAGATGACCTGGGCCAAATTCAGTGAATTTAATTCATTATATATTGTGGTCATTATCTCAGCCAATTATACTGGATTCCTCAGGAAATTTACCTGGCTAGTTGCTCTAGAGAGGGGGATGCAGTACAGTTCAATGAGAGAGCCTTTTCAGGCCATGGGAAACTCAAGCATTTTATCTGAGCCCCAGTTCCCAGCAAAAGACACCTGTAACAGGCTGAAGAGCTAAGCACCAAATTCATTCTTCCTTCCTCGTGGGCTGCAGCCAGACCACATTTCCCAGCCTGCCTTATAGATAAGTGTGATCATGTGACAATTCTAGCCTGTGTAATGCAAGCAGTAGTTATGTGTACTTCTTCCGTGCCCCATGCATAAGAATTCTTTATAGGTTGTTTCTCTGTGTTCTGCTCTCTTCTGAGGCTTGATGTAATTGAGAACAGTAAATCTGGACACCAAACGCCAAAGCAGAGTCATGAGATACTGGTTCCTGAATTAGAAGACCTTCTATGAGTGAGAAATAAACTGCTATAACATTAAGGCACTGAGATTTGGGAGTATTGTCCAAACTAATATGTTGTCAATAAATATTCCTTTACTTAAATTGCTAGAGTGAATCTCTAAACCTTGAAGCCAAACAAAGCCAAATCACAACAAAAATTGATCCAAAGTTTTGTGAGAGCTCATATATTTTCACCATATATTGTCAACCAACTTTTCAAATATTTCTAATTTGTCTCCTCTAGCAAGAAATAGAACCCATTCTACATACTGATCCTCCTGCTGACAACCAATGTGCCCTACTCATAATAGATGTTTAATATGTACTCCTTCACTGTGACTACAGTTGGACCACAAGGTGGTGACTTGTCCATAATCTCAGATCAAAGTTTCTGGAAAAAAACTATTCTATAAGAAATTATTCCTGTAGAATCCATTTCTCTATAGGCAGACATTCAGCTAGGAAATAGAATTAAGTGGCCACCAGCAAGTGGGCAACTAGCATACTTCTTTGTTTCTCTAAAGTTTCCAACTTAGATATTATCAGTAGTAGAAGAGATGAGCTCTTTGAACAAAGCAAGTCTTCAGTTACAACCTGATTCAAATACAAAAGAAGGGAAAGGGGGGAAGTACACCCTTTTTCTCAACTGAATGATTATCTAGAAATCAATTTCTATTTCAGAAGGTCTTATTAGCTATAGATCATAATATTATAGCACATTATGCTATAGTTAAGTTCACAATAATTATATATTCAGCTCAAACTAACTGCTCAAAAAGTCAGGCTTTAAGAATAAAACATGAAATCTGAAGTTCAAACTTTTTCTCCTAACTAGAGCAGTGGTTCCATTTTTCAACAAGTTCAGATTCAGTGTTTCAAAAAGAAACTGTACTGAATTCGTGAATTATTATTTGAGATACAAATAATCACAGGACAGTTCAAAAACTGATATTACTGTTTGACTTTCCTTATTAAGGTGTATTTACTTTAGCTAATTCGGCCATAACTTTTTGGAAATTGTTGTGATGTGCTGAGATGGTCTGATAAAAGTAATTGAATAAAACAAATTCTTACATTGAAAGTAGAATAATAACACAACTCTTAATTTCCTGACATCGAGTGAAGTAGTCTGAGAATCTTAAAGGGTATTGGCAGTTTCCCCATTAGAAAGTTGACAAGAATGGGAAGAAAACTGTAGGATCCTGGGGTCGCTCCTTGTTTACAACTTTAAATTTGACATTAACTTCCATAAATACCCAATTGTTCACCTAGTTTTTTCCTAAATAGATTCATTTCATGCTCATTTCGTATCAAAGGCAAAAGAGTCCAAAGAAAAGTGAACAATATACAGAATCACTTATTGGAAGCATCAAGAACATAAAGATAATAACTTAGGTTTAAAACATTTGCAAAGTGTTGCAAGTCATTAGAGAAAAAAGTTTTGACTTGGAATATTTAGGTTTCACTCTTCCAAAGTTTTAAGTAGAGGGCAAAGAGCTTGTCAGCTTTGCTTTCTGTGTCTGGCAAAACTAAACCTACAATAAATATTTGTTGAATGAATGACTTAAGTAATGTTGATTTTAGATTTAGTAGTCAATTGCGTATCTTTCCTCATGAGATTTAAACAAGCACACACACAAACAAAAAAAGTGATCCTTCTATTTGCAAGATGGTAAACATCTCAATGTCAGGACAACATTTTTACACATTGTAGCATTTATGAATACTGTGAGTGGAAATAATCAAATTAAATAATGAGGTAAGTTAAGAACCCCTGATATGAAAAATGTAATAACTTTGATATTTTTGTCAGAATCACACATCATCATTATTTTAAAAAATACCAAATAATTAAAAAATACCAAATAATTAAAAAATATAAGCAGGTCTTTTTTTATTATCTCAGATCTCATTATTTAGAAATAAACATTACCAGCACTAGATAAACTCTATCGTAGATACTATGTATAGAGAGAAGACAGATATGAAAATTGCCTTATAGAGCTGGAATACATCATATATGCTATTTTAAGTTTTAAATCATTCAATTTAATTATTATAGAATTTAACAGAAGAGAAAGTCAAAAGAAAACTATGGAAATTGTCAAACTTCTGATAAATATGTTATACAAAGGAGATATTATTTCCTGATAGGCCTCTCCAAAATTAATAGAAAATTATTGTATCTAACATTTAGGAGTTTGTAGTTATATATATATTTTTGAGACGGAGTTTCACTCTTGTTACCCAGGCTGGAGTGCAATGGCGCAATCTCAGCTCACTGCAACCTCTGCCTCCTGGGTTCAAGCAATTCTCCTGCCTCAGCCTCCTGAGTAGCTGGGACGATAAGCATGTGCCACCATGCCCAGCTAATTTTTTTGTATTTTTAGTAGAGATGGGGTTTCACCCTGTTGACCAGGACGGTCTCGATCTCTTGGCCTCATGATCGACCCCCCTCGGCCCCCCCAAAGTGCTGGGATTATAGGCATGAGCCACCGCGCCCAGCCTGTAGTTACATATTTTATACATACATGGTAGATAGATAGATTACATATATTTAATTACACATTTACTTGTTTAATCGCATATTTCAACTTCTGTAAGTTATGGGCTCACTGCTTTGTAAAATGGGAAATTAGCATCTTGACACTTTCTCCCAACTTCCCTGCTTCCACATTCCAGTGTTTGTTAGGCATATCATTATTTTTGCATCATGTTATATATAAATATTAACCTTCTACTAATAACCATAATTACATTACGGTTATTACGATACATTATAGTATTGCTTATATTGGTTCTATCTTAAAATTCTAATTTTACCACAAGTCCTTCTATCAGAACTTCAATTACAAATTCATTTTCATTCATCTTTTGAGTAGCTAGGATTTATTGAAAAATGAAGACATTAGCCTAAGCATGAAAAAGGAGCTGTCCTCAATTTCAGATTAAAGGGGAAAAAATTGGCAGGGGAAGTCCTGTTTGTAGGTCACAAAGGATAATGTGGTGATAATAGCCATTGAGGAGCCACAATTATTTCAGAGGATTAAAAGGCAAAGTCAATGTTCAGAGGGAGGAAAGAGGTGGTAGGATGGGGCTTCGAGGAGATGAAAGTTTGGACACTGCTAATGGGCATGAGAGAAGGAGCAGGCCGAGGGCAGATCATGATTTTTGGGCAGTACTGCAGAGCCAAGTGGAAAAGAACAGATTTGTGGTGGCGCCAGCAGAGTCATTGTCTTAAGCAACATTCAGATTAGGGTTGGGAGGTAAGAAAAATGGAATCTTCAAAAAAAAAAAATAATGTCAATGAAATAGAAGAATAAGTACATTGAAAATAACATTGAGAGAGGTAAAAGAGAGAGAGCTATGGTTGACGAGTGAGATATTGAAGCTCAAAGCTCCAAAAAATGAGCACTTCCAGATAATGATGGAGTTCATGGAAGTGAGTTATCAAAGTAAAAAGACAATGAAGGTGATCAAGACACTAAAAGTAACATGCACAAGGATTCATCCACATACACATTCATGCCATGGCAGGAAACAGGATTGCCAAGGAAGAGTGTTGAGAGAAAACAAAGCGAGATCCTAGAACAAAATGTTGGAGAACTTTGGACATGAAAGGAGGAGCCAAGCGCGGTCGCTCACGCCTATAATTCCAGCACTTTGGAAGGCTAAGGCGCATGGATCACGAGGTCAGGAGATCAAGAAAATCCTGGCCAACATGGTGAAACTCTATCTCTACTAAAATACAAAAAAGTAGCCAGGCATGGTGGCACAAGCCTATAGTCCCAGCTACTCAGGGGATTGAGGAAGGGGAATCTCTTGAGCCCGGTAGGTGGAGGTTGCATTGAGCCGAGATCATGCCACTGAACTCTAGCCTGGTGACAGAGCAAGACTGTATCTCAAAAAAGAGAAAGAAAGGAGAAAGAGGAACCAGGAAAGGAGTCAAAACTTGTACTGTTGGAGATATGGAAAAGAATCAAGAGCACACAGGGCTATGAAAGGAAAGGAGGAGAGAGTTAAGAAGGAAAGAATGAGGCAACCATAGCCACAATTTTAAAGATGAAGTCATTGTTGAAATAGGAAGAGCCACCCTAGCACATTAGAAGAGGAGACGAGTGTTAACTTGGGTCCCCAGAAGTAGGCCCTGGAATAAGGACTTAAATGCAAGTAGTTTACTCAAGGAGTGATTATAGAAAACACTAGTAGAGGAGTGGGGAATTGAGATGAGGAAAGGAAGACAGGAAAAAGGGTACATCATGGGGCAAGTTGTCAGTGTGGGTAACTGGAACTTAATCCCACTGGGAAACTGGGAGCTGGTGTAGAATACGTGCTTCAGAGTTATCCTGCCTGAGGAGTGAGGAAGTTAGGGTATCTATACACCCATTGCATTCTCATATTCATTGATGATTGAGAGTCACTCGAGGCTGGTGTTAACTCACCAGCATTTTGTCCTGGCATACGCTTAGACAGAGCAGAATTTGACCATCCAGAAAAAAACTCACGAACAGATGCAGAGGCTGGCACACACCAAAGGTAAGGCCTCTCCTAGGGGCTCTGAGCATGAAAGTAAGCATGTCTGCTACAGGAAAGAAGCCCAATCATGAAGGGGAGCATTAAGAGTGATTAAGTGGAGGTACCAAATACAAACCATCCCTTCAAGAGGTATAGTGGTTAAAACAGGGCAAGAAGAAAAGTAGTGTAACAGTCACTTGATGTGGTTTTAATGCTATTTAGGAATTAATAATTTCTAAGCACTTGTCAGACCACTTGGAGATTGCTGTCCAGCCAAAATATTGTGACATACCTTGCTGATCAAGTCTGCATTATTCTAACTGGTTTATCATTTTTATAAATAACTACAATTATGAAATTACAGCCTTTCAGAACAGGAAGGGATCCTAGACAGACATTAGTTTAACCCTTCGTTCAGTACATGAGGGAAAGCAGATCAAACACTATGTTTGTATGCTTAACTATTGCAAAAAGCATCTGAGCCTTGCTGCTCACTGGCTGTGATTTAGACAATGCATTATTGATACCATTGAACCAGCTTTCCAAACTGAATGAGACAGACTAGATTACAGGAACTCCTATGAGCGATTAGCCACATACACCAACTTGGTCTGACCATATCAACTCATTTCAAGTCCTCTTGGTCTGCTTTTTCTTGTTTTGTTTTGTTTACCATTTTACCCCTAAAGCTTTTATGAATTCCAATTTTCCAAGCAAAGCTATTCAAAGACTCAAGGATTCCATGCCAACAACCTATTGGGTTTGTTGGTAAAAGGCAGAATGGGAATTTATGCTTCCTTGACTACTCTCTTAGTGACTAAACAGTGCTATATATTTAGTGAACACTCAAAAAATATCAAAATAAATGAGAAAAAAAATTAAAAGCTTAGCGTCATCATTAGATTCTCACTGTACACCCAGCAGATGTGTCATGAGATAGTGCAATCAGGAAGATCAAGTATGATCCTATTTAGTGCCTATATTAAGTGGATTTCATTAATTGCCCTTAATAGCCTAAAATTTTGTGACTTAATGGTTAATTCAGAATTCAGTGACAGAGGAGAGTAAGATGATCCAAAATTCCTACCCCTCTTTGCCTTTAGCTGCTCCTTCACTTCGGTGGGAAGAAAAAAGATATCGGTTTTATCAAGTGGCCATCAATTCTCTTCAGTGATGATGGAAGTTCAAACAGAAGAAGGTAGCTGGTATCAAAGAATCAATTCTAGTCAGTTCCAGCTGACTGTGTTTCTAGGAACTATCAGCCAAGAATGCGAGACCAGAGAGAACTTGCAGAACCTAAAATATGGAGAGAAGGATGGGAAACAAGCCGTTTGTGATCTCCTGAAGTCCAGTAGCAGCACTTTAGGCAGAGGTGAAGGGACATAATGAGGTGGAAAAGAACATTGGAGAGCTGTGTCTTCAATAACACTTGTCATTAACCCAAATTTGGACCCAGCAGCTGAAGCCAGAAGCAAAACATTCTGGCCATAAGCTGGAAAAGGAGGAAAAGGACCAAAAAAGAGCTATAGGAGTTTCAAACCAATGGGCCAAGAAATTAGCAAGAGCTACAGCCACACCACAGGGACATATAGAAGGAGAGAATTATTAAGGTCATTCAACAAACATACACTGAGTAAGTCTGGTAAACAAATATAATGCTAGACACAAAGACATGGATTTGGAAACAAGTAAGCAACTGGGATTCAATCTTATTGGTCTAAGATGATTCCAATAGATAGAGGAGAAACCAAACCCTATGTGAAAACACTTTTCAAGTCTCTGCTTGTGTTGCATTTACTAAGTGTCACTGGGTAAAGCAAGTCAGATGGCCAAGTTTAGAGTCAGTGTGGAAGGAGACTAGCAGGGAATGGACACAGGGAGATATGAACAAAACATGGACCATTACTCCAATTTCCTACTACAGGCCCCTCTGACAGTTATAACCTCTCTAGTTGCCCCATCAAAGGGTGAGGAGGTTGTGATGTTTAACTTCCAGGTACCATTTATTCTTGGCTGAGGGTTGCTCCCAGGGAACATCAAATCTCTGGTACTTCTGCCTGCTGTAAGTAGATCAAGCATGCTTCCCCTGCCAGAGAATACCCTCAGGTGAGAGGTGCTTGAAAGACGTCGGCATCTGTTGATACTCTCTGCAGGTGACCTCCAGGGCGGACCAAGGGAAGGCAGGCAGTGCATCAATGTCATGTGCTACTCAGAGGACCTAAAGTTAGGTCCAATTCAGGTTTGTCAGAGGCTAGAAAGAAACAGCTTGTGATGAGGCTGTACGTCAGATACCCCCTACCTGTCTCATTACCTGGGTGTCATTCTAGACTTGATATAAATCAGTTGTTCAGGTCTTAGAGGGTACATCATAGTTTGAATCCCACTGTGGACTGTAAGCTCAGCCCTAGAATAGTGTCTGTGGCAACTCGTTCATAGGAGTGTCACAAAATCCAGTTGTCTGTCTCATCCAGTTTGGAAAACTGATTCAATGGTGTCAACAGTGCATTGTCTGAACCACAGCCAGTGAGCAACAAGGCTCAAATGCTTTTTGCAATAGTTATTAAGTACATAAACATGGCATTTGAACTTCTTTCCTTCATGTATAAAATGAAGGGTTAAACTAATGTCTTTCTAGGATCTCTTCATGTTCTGACAGGAAATACAAATGAATGGGAGTGCTCCATGTAGAAAACTCTGGAAAGTTTTTGTGTTAGACTTAATATATAGTGCATGTGAGGCAATGACTGTCAGCAGAAGGAAGGCTTCACAAAGCGGGCAATAATACACTGAGGTGAATTTACACGGAGGCTTGTAATTCCAAGAGGTTTAAAGGAAGATGTTTGTAAAGGAAAGCACAGGATGTGCAATGAAGTGGGCAGGGTTTTTAGTAGGATTGCAAGTAGTTTTGTCTGTCTAGATGACGAGGGACTGGGAGATAAGGCCAAAGAAGTGGCCTGGGGCCAGTTCATGAGCAGTCACTCATACTTTGCTGAGGAATTTGGATTTTGCATGTAGGTGGAAGGAGACATCGAACGGTACTTGGGAAGTGTGGCAGGATGAGCACATACAGGACATCCCAGGATAACAATTTGAGTTAATAGTGAGTTGGAGAAGCTTGATCTCTGCCTGGCTTCTTGTCCTATGGAATCACTCATTCTGGCAACAGGTAGCACACCATTTAATAGATGATGCTACTAGGAAGTCAGGTTATGTGTCTTTGATCCCACTACCACTGGCAGATGGCATCAGTGGTACTAATGGCTTGATTAATTATTGTCCTTGAAGTCACACTGAATGGCTGGTAGAGCAGCCAGTTCTATCCATGAAGCTTAGTTCAACTAAAAACAAAATAATTCAATGCACCTCCTCTGACATACAAATACATGAATGCAAAACAAATCCCTAACTTAGAAGCCAAGAAGAAAAGAAAGGACAGTGGTGTATCACTGTGATCCCAGCTCTCCTAGTAGGTACATTACTCCCTGATATTCCAAAGAAATAATGTTCCTTTTTAGTTTTTTCTCTAGGATGATGTATGGAAATGTTGCCTGAGGCTAGAAAGAAACAGTTTGTGATGAGGCTGTACGTCAGATACCCTCTACCTGCTTCATGACCTGGGTGTCATTCTAGACTTGATAGAAATCAGTTGTTCAGGTCTTAGGGGGTACATCATAGTTTGAATCCCACTGTGGACTGTAAGCTCAGCCCTAGAATAGTGAATAACCATGAACAACAAAAGCTGCTTCCTACTGTGCTCCTGCTTATGGGGAAGAGTGGATCCTGGAATTACAGAAGAGAATAGAGCATTATCCATGGAGAACAAATGCTTAGGAATGGCATGGGAGCATGGGAGTATGCAGGGCAGGTTTACAGCCACGTGTACTGAGTGCTAAGTCAATGACTTACCCCTCTCTTCTCTAGTTTCCCTTCCACACAGCCTCTTACAAATCAGCTAATCCCAGAAGAACATTCATCCATGAGTTCTTATTTTATTAACAAGTGTGTGTTTAGCCCTATGAAGATGAGACACATTGAAAAACATTGGCTCTACAGACAGAAAGATGGCATATTCAAGTTTATGCCCAGGGGAAAGCACACTGTGAGTTCTACAGACTAGTTTATAGGAATTCATCTAATCTGAGGTCTCTATTTAGCTCTTACAAATGCCTATTTTATGTATTGATCTTTGGGAAACTGTTCTATCAATTGGTCTCTAGTTCTACATGCAAAGGACATTCTCAGACCATGCTAAGCTGACGACACACCCTAATAAGCTGAGGCTGAATGAGATCTTCTGTCACATCTAGTTACTTTACTCCACAGGCCTTGTGCTGTTGAGAGAGGAGCTGAAGTCACACGTAAAGAATTGAGGCTCCTCCACTCACGAAGCCATCCACTTCTCCAGCGAAATCATATTTACTTTATTCATCTACATAATGTGGCTTGTTTGCCTTCTGCATGAAATTTTCTTACACTGTTTCTCATTGGTGGGTTTTATGGGACAGCATATGATTTTCTGTGCATCCATATGCCTCTCTACCTCTGGGACTGGAATGGCTTCTTGTTGAGTAGCTTTGATTATTTTAGCCCTTTAGAGTTTATGAGTCACTGAGTTCACTCAAAATGTCCAGCTCCTCATTCTCATTTTTTTCTCTATGGCCCAGCCGTGCCCTCCCCCACCCAAAAAAAAAAAACTTTAAAAAGGAATAATAAAAATAAATAAATAAAAGCCAGGTACCCTGTATTTCGTTTCCAATGAGCTGCTTCTTGTTTGGGCAATTTTTTTGTTGTATTAGAGACAGGGTCTCATTGTCACCCATGCTGGGTACAGCGGTATGAGCATAGCTCACAGCAGCCTGGGATCTAACGATCCTCTCACCTCAGCCTCCCAATAGCTAGGACTAGAGGCACACACCACCATGTCTGACTAAGTTTTTATTTTTTTTTAAATGAGGACTTGCAGTGTTGCTGGTCTCGAACTCCTGGGCTCAAATGATCCTCCTGTCTCAGACTCCCAAAGTGCTGGAAATACAGGCCTCCATACCTAGCCTTGTCTGGATAATTATAGCAATTGGAGTCCACTGAACTAAGCTGTATTTGTTTAGTTATTTGGCATTCTCATACTTGGATACTCAGAAACATGTGAGTGAATAGCACTAAATGTACCCACAACTGTGTCTTGTGCTGTTTGCAAGTCACTATTAGGTAGGTGAGACCAGAGCAGTTACTCTGAAGTTGAGGCAGCTGCATTTAAGACTGTGTGTGCATCAAGAAGCACACACCATGATGTGTGTAATGCCCCTGCCATGATGCGTCACTTCAATCTACTGATGAGAAAGTAGATGATCCCATTGAGAGATAGTCTGCAAAATAACTGGCCTATGCTCTTTGAAAGTATTAATGTCATAAAAGACAAAGACAAACAACTAAGAAACTCTTCTAAATTAAAAGAGGCATGACAATCACATGCAACGTGTGATCTTGGATTGAACTTTGGGCCAGATTTTTTTTATTTTTTATTTTGCTACAAAGGGTATTATTAAGACAGTTGGCAACATATCAACAATATCTGTAAATTAGAAAATATTATGTCAGAGCTAACTTTCTGATATTGATATTATACTGCCTTGTTCTTAGAAAACACACTTATTCTCAAATGATTCACCAAAGTAATATGCATATGTAGAAAAATAATTTCTTAAACGCAATAAAATGTTAACAGTTGGAGACTCTGGGTGACATAGCTGTATGAGTTATTTTCACTCTTCTTGCAAATTTTCTATAAGTCTGAAATTATTTCAAAGGTAAAAAAATTAGTGCTAAAAGAAAAAAATGTGTACATTGATGCAAAACTAACATTGAGGCCTCTCCTTCTGTGAAATTGAGCTGGGTCAAACTTTGTGGATGACAATGAGTTTCTGCCCCTCCTCTGCCACTCTAGAGCTGTGACCATATCCACATCATTAAACTTTTTGAACCTCACTTTTCTCATCTATATAATCCGGATGTCAACTAGAAATACCTGTACCCTTGGGATGTAGATAAGATTCACTCAAATCCCCGTAATGTGCCTTGTAGAGGTCTTAACCTTTCCCAGTATTCCTACAAATTCTGAGAGTGAAGCTAGAGTTTCATTTCACTTCTGAATAAAGTTTCCTATTTCCACTAAAACTTTCCAGTTAATAACTTATGCCTTCATCCTTCCCAAGCAATCTCCTCACAATGGGGACTCAAGTGTGAAATTCAGTAACTCCCTTGATTTCCCCTCACCAAAATACTCTTACCACTCATCCAAGGCATCTGTGACTAGAATGTATTTTCCTGAAGATATCACAGGTGCCAGGAGGGGATTTACATTGCAAACACAAGGAACTTTAAAGTAAGCACCTGCTTTGAGTAAGCACCGGGCATGGGCAGTGGCCTCTTCCTGCCCAGCTTCACACCTCTTCTAGACCCTCCCCACTTTCTTTTATCTGCCCCTTGGTCTCTTTAGTATTTCCTCTTCATGGGCGCAGGCAGATTCTTTCCAGGCAGAGCAGATCAGAGCTCCTTGCTCTCCAGGCACTCATGACCTCAGGTACCCACGAACCATCACAGAACTCTCCCAAATAGAGACAGTTTGCTCCCTAAGAGGAGCTCAGATTATGACATTCTCACCTTCATAGTCTCTGTAAAATGAGACATAATGCTAGATATTGTGGAGGTCATCTCCCGTGCAAAAATGCTGAGATTTCTATGAAGTGCACATGCCTTATATCTGACAAAATGGAAATTATCTTTTCTGTCAATGTCCATTTTTTTAAGTATATAAAGCATGTTGTAGAAAATAATATAGAGAAGTGAACAGAAGTAAATTAAATATTCTAACATTCACCAACTGTTGTTAACATTTAGGCGAACCTTGGTGGACATCTTTTTACCTTGAACATGCTGTTTTGTTTTTGCAAAAACAATATATTGTGAAGGTCTTTCTGTGTCAATGAAGGGAAATGCAACACCGTTTCAAACCCTGCATGGCATTCCAGCTTTTTCTCTTTGTAAGTGCAATAAACTTTCTTTCCTAGAAATCCCCTTCTTTATATATTCTCTGTAATTTTGTCTCAGTGAGAGGAGGCTGATGTTTCAATGTTTAACTGGTCCTTGATACCCTTGCTCTCAGATATACAAAGTTGAAAAATGGAAAAGCAAATAGATATCAAACACAAATTCCTTTCCTCTAGCCTTGTTATCTATGTGAAATTTAATAGGGTACCAGTAAAGTTTCACTAACAAATCATGTTTTATACTGACCTGGCCAAATGCGGCATTCTTGTGGGTTATGCCAGCTTTTAAAGGGATATCTTGCTTGTGAAGATATTAGCATGTAGTTTTCTAGCTTAGACATCTACTCATCACCCCTTTTTCTCCTTTATTTAGACATAAGTCTGACCCCAAAGCTGATGTTTGGGAGTAGTTAGCTTATTCTATTGTCTTCTATGGCTGTTCCAGAGAGCTTGTACCTGACTACAGATGAAAGTAACAGAGAATGTCAGTCTCGTCTCTAATTGACAGGATTTTTTTAAATTTTATTTATTTATTTATTTTGATAAAATACCTGAGAGTATTTTTACCTTCTGTTCAATCTCATGAGCTTCTTTTCATTCCGTATCTCTCACAATGTGCCTTCTGTATTGTGCTTAGTAGAGTCCTAGACAGCTCAGAGCTAACAAGTGCAAGATGCATCGCTCATTGGACCACAAATAGAGTATTGTTTGGCCAGCGCAATGCTTCCAATCTGTTTGCCTTGTGGAGGGGCATGTGCCCTCCAGTTTACCACAATCCTCACCACTATCTACTGTCTTTTACCTGATCCACTTAGTTAGATGGCCTGGTCAACCCCGAATATATTAAATGTTTTACCAATGCCCAAAGAACACCATAACCTTAGTCATTCACACTGAGTAGCACAACTACTTAGTAACTTTCTAGAATCTAGAACCTCCTGATTTTTTTAGATTCACTCATCAGATACCTGTGACATGATACTCTGCACATAGTACTCATGAGCAAAACAGATGTTGTCCCCCATAGAGCTTGCAATGCAGTGTTTCTGAGGACTGTCTTCTGAGAGGTCATTCTTTGCAGCATACCAAGATAATTTTGAAAGGTGAAGATTTATGCAACATGTCAGTAACTCAATTTTCTTTTACATTTTAAGATTCTTCTTCTCCCTATTACTGTATTCAAAAGCCTTGTAGGTGGCTCTTTCTATAAGTAAGAAGCATTTCCTTATGCTCCACTTGGCTGTGGGTTGGAGCAACTCTGCTAGGATTGACTGGGGATGCTCAGTTGGAGGGTTGACAATGAGAACATGATAAGACAAATGATCAGACAAATTAGAGTAATTACTCACGATCAGCCTTCCATAGTAAGTCACAAACTTAAAAAGGAGAAAGAATGTAAAAGTATGAACCAAGAAAGGTTCTGTGTTCCTGGTTTAAGAGTAGAATAGTAAATGCAAGATATCCCTGAGAAAAATGCCTAAAGGAATGATCCCTCTACTCTGTGCTATGGAAATTGGTTGGGTCCAACCCATTCCATGGGGGACATGATCCAAAGTAGACCTGAGTAGTGTGGTCTGTCCCTAGTAGTCTTTGGCTGTCAATCAGACTATCCCATCCTTGCCTGGGACAGCAGCTGTGGTTTCACTGATGATAAATAATTCTGCTTGAAAAAAAAGTGATTTCTCTTTAGTGATGAAAAGATACTTTATCTGTGTTTTAGATTAGACACAGTCACTCTTTTGTTGATGATAATTAAAAAATAAAATCACCCTGGAAGTTGTTCTTCTCCCTCCCTTTGCTCTGAAGTTAAAACTCAGGCCTGTCTATTAGGAAGTTTCAGAATTCTCACTGAGATCCGTTTGCCTAGCACATAATCCAGGAAAATCAATAGCGGTCTCTGCTTAGATATCAGTAATGTGCAAGACCCATTTCCTACTTGACTTGGAGGGAGAAAGAAATGTTAGGAAGAGTGAAAAATGGAAAAAAGAGCACCTCAGTTCTTCTCCACACGGTCTCTCATCCCCCAGCAGCCTAGCCCAGACCTAAATTCAGATGAGCTTCCCTTTCTCTCCCATCCCTACTGCTGGGCATCATGTTCTGCCCATAAGAGATTGCATGCAACTGAAGGAAATCAAGAATGGTCTCTGGGAAAGTCAGTAGAATGCAGAGCTTATCCCCGTTGGTAAAATTCAGGTCCCCAAATGAAATGGACAAGGAGTTATCAGATGAGACAGTTTCCAGTCCTGGATGATTGTTTCATCTGCCAGTTTTTATTCCTTAAACCTCTTGATGGCAGTCCCACTTACAAATAAAATTATAAAAATCTTACATAGCAAATGATGTCCAGTGTTCTACCAAACTAGATCCTGACTAAGCCTGACTGAGGACCATGAAAACCAGCACAGTGGACAAACACAAAGAAGGCAGTCAAAGGTAAAGCAAGGAGTCTGATTCAGGAAGTCTAAACTGTTCTGAGGGCTCTGAATCCATCTGAGAATCTGTACTAAGCAGTAGACTCTCCTGAGAACAAGTGAATGCACAGATGCACAAAATTTGGATTGGAGGCCATGCCAAGGTCACAGACCCTCTGGAGCATCTACAGATTCCCTAAGGGAAGAGAACTCTGGTGTTTAAAAGAAGCAGGAAATAGGCTCCATGAGAATTTAACACTTCTTTTTATCTGTTCACAATTGGTTGCTAGTTCCCTGGAGTTCCCTACTGCTGGGAAAAGGGAGTGTGTGGGTTCAGAGAGGGGCTGTAGCTTGGAGCCATAGTTGTCAGTGGGAAAGGAAGTAAGAGGGAAAGAAAGAAGACAATGAGAAGTGTTGCTGAGATCCATACATTTTTGTGTCATAATGAGAATTTTTAAAAACTCTGCAAGTCTGACTTAGCAGCATTATTATACTTTCGCCCAGACTGAATCTTCTTGCTGCGAATTCTTTCACATTTTTTCTCCTTCCTTCTGGAACCATGCATATTTTGCCTTAAGAGAACAAGGTGATGATATAAAAGAAGGGTGTGTGTGTGTTTGCGTGTGTGCGTGCGTGTATGTGTGTGTGTGTGTGTGTGTGTGTCTGTGTTTCAATGAAGAAAACACCTGAAAACATGCTAAATGCCAGCAGTGTAAGAGGCTTCTTACTGGGACACTCAAATGAGTGTTTGGGAATCTACCACTGTGTTTAATATGTCTTTGCTATTTGCAAGATTTGCAGTCTACTTAAGAATCTCAGGAATGCATCGATCAGCCTTACATCCTTGAGATCTGTGTGGGCAGCAAGTACATTATACTACTGTAAGTCACACAGCATCTGTCTTTCTCTCCCTGCGGTGGAGCTCATGCTTGCACAAAGCTCTTAAGCAGCTGCTTCTCAGATGCTCAGAAGACAGTAGATCTTGGGTCTGCACTCCAAAAGCAAGAGACAAAAAAGTCCCAGAAAAATAACCAATGCCTACAGGTTAATCTTTTGTTAGCTTCATGATCGGATCAGTCAATTTACCTGTTTATTGCATAAAAGTAAGCTGATCAGAGGTTCAAATTTTAGCTTCATAAGACCAATTAGCTTCATTTTCTTTCAAAGCCAAGAAAGATCCTCTTACCAAAGAATCCAGAATCATGGGTCCTGAGACCACAGCAGTGAGGATGTCACCCACCAGCCTTGCTGTCCTTGAGTCCCACTCATCTCCTTCAGGAATTCCAGTCCAAAATCTCATGGATTCATAGTCATGGTTACAAGGGGGCTGGGACGTAGGACTGCAACGCAAGCAATGTGGTAGGAAAGGTACTGGATTTACACTCAGGAGAGCTGGGTTTTCTGCAGAGCACTCCCATTCTTCTGGTCAGGCCCTGCCCCTCCCTGAACCACAATATCTTCTCTAAAAACCAAGGCAGTTAGACCAAGCCAAGGATGCAACTCAGCTGCCTCAGGTGACACAACCACAGAAAGGGAATTTAGTGTGTGACCATAGGAAGTCGAGAGGTACGTGGGTTCTGATTTGAAACTAGGAAATACATGACCCTTCTGAGGACATTCAAATTTAAATTTTAAAATATTTTCACCATTTTTTTTTGAGACGGAGTCTCGCTCTGTCACCCAGGTTGGAGCACAGTGGTGTGATCTCGGCTCACTGCAACCTCCGCCTCCCAGGTTCAAGCAATTTCCCTGACTCAGCCACCCGAGTAGCTGGGACTACAAGCGTGTTTCACCATACCCAGCTAATGTTTGTATTTTTAGTAGAGACAGGGTTTCACCATCTTGGCCAGGCTGGTCTTGAACTCCTGACCTTGTAATCCACCCTCATCGGCCTCCCAAAGTGTTAGGATTACAGGCGTGAGCCACCACACCCGACCAATATTTTTACATTTTTAACTTGCATCTTGGAAATAAATTTAGACTTTAAAAATGTTGCATAAATAGCACACAGGTACACCTATGTTCATGGCAGCATTATTTACAATAGCCAAAAGATAGAAGCAACTCAAGTGTCCATCTACAGATGAATGGATAAACAAAATATGGTATACAAGTGGAATATTCAACCTTAAAAAGAAAGGAAATTCTGACGCATGCTACAACATGATGAACCTTGAAGACATTGTGCTTTAGTCAAATAAGCCAGACACAAATAGTCAAATACTATATGATTCCACTTCTATAATTGAATTTGAGAAATCAAATTCAAAAATACAGAAAGTAGAAAGGTGCATGCCAGGGCTAGGGAGTGGGGACTGGAGAGTTAGTATGTAATGCGTACAGAGTTTCAGTTTGAGATGATAAAAAGTTCGGATAATGGATAGTAGTGATAGTTGCCCAATGTGAGTGTACTTAATATCACTGAACTGTTTACTTAAAAACCTTTAAAATTGAAATTTTGATGTTGCATATACTTTATCACAATAAAAACATTACCTTAAAAAAAAGCAGAGTTTCCATATACCCTTTATTCAGCTTCCCCAAAGTTAACATCTTACATAACTGTAGCAAAATTACCAAAGCCAGGAAATAAATATTGATATAATACTATTAACTAATCTACGGATCTTATTTTCCAATTGTACCACTAGTGTCCTTTTTTCTGATCCAATCCAAAATATGGTTGTATTTAATAGTTATGTCTCTTTAGTTTCCTCTAATTTGGAAAAGTTCCGCAGTCCTTCTTTGTTGTTTATGAACATAAAGACTTTAAAGAGTACCGGCCAGTTATGAGTTTGTCTCATGTTTCTACCTGATCGAATGCTTTTTGGCAAGAAAATCACATGAACTATGTGCCCTTCTCAGTGCATTATATCATGACTCATCACTGGTGAGGTCAACTTAGATTGCTTGGGTAAAGTGATCTCTGCCAGATTTCTCCACTGTAAAGATACATTTCTCATTGTTTATTGTTATATTTCACCTATTAATTTTAACATCTATTAGAGATGTTTGACAGCCACAATTATTACTGTGATGTTTTCTGAATGACAATATTCAATGTCCATCGTTTCTTCTACATTTATTAATTGGAATTCCACTGTAAGACAGCGTTTTCCCTGCACCTCAATTTATGTTTAATTTCTTTTAAAAACCACGAAAACAAGCCAGAATTATGGTAAAATATGCTCTTCTGATACTCACTGGCACTTAACTCCAAATTTTCTTTCTAGTATTAAAAATTCTAAGTTCTAGGCCAGATGCAGTGGTTTGCATCTGTAATCCCACTGCTTTAGGAGGTCGAGCTGTGTAGATCACTTGAGGTCAGGAGTTGGAGATCAGCCTGGCCAAAATAGCAAAACCTCATCTCTACTAAAAATACAAAAATTAGCCAGTCATGGAGGTAGGTGCCTGTAATCCCAGCTACTTGGGAGGCTGAGGCAGGAGAATCACTTGGAACCAAGAGGCAGAGGTTGCAGTGAGCCAAGATCGCACCACTGCACTCCAGCCTGGGCAACAGAGCGAGACTCCAAAGAATTAAAAATTAAAAAAAAAAATCAGATCCATATTGCCTTCTGCAACAGGAAACAAAAGGTCAAGTTCATACCACCTGATAGTGTTCAAAGGAGAAAGTTTTTGGAAAGCAAAATACAGCACACTTACATTTTCTTCCCTTCCTCTCACTTTTTTATTAAATCTTAACATTATCCAGAGTGTATCAGCAGGGTTAAGTAGAGAAAACATTTAAGAACCATTGAGCCTGGAATATGCATATACAATGTTTATGTTAAAGTTGCCATAGGGAATGTGGTTTTTAATGAACAGGAACTAAATCACAAAAGCTGCGATGTTCTAAACAATTTGTATTCACAGAAAAGACCCCTAGCTAAGTTGGTTATGCCCTTGAAGATTATCCAGTATCTGGTGCTCTGAGTCCAGGCCTGTCCCCCTGTGCCAGGAATGTCCCTTGAGGGTCCTTATCAGAGCTGCTCTGGGATGGTGTCACCAGTTGACAGACAGAACCAATATTATTGTAGAGTTTCGAGTTAATAGGCTTGAAAGATGAAGAAATAAAACTTATTTTTTCAGCTAGCTACTTGTTTCTGTAGTCTATTGCTGAGTAACCAACCAACCCAAAATTTGGTGGTATAAAACAACAATTTTATTATACTCATGAATGTGGGAATTTGTGATCCAGACAGGGAACAGTGACAATGGTTTGTCTATGGTCCATGATGTGTGGAGAGGGTTGGGAAAACTCAACAGCTAGAAGATGGCTGGAATGGCTGGAGTTGGAATCATCTGAAAGCTTCTTCATGTGTGTATTTAATATCCTAAATGGGGTGACTTGAAGGCTGGGCTCTTCCAGGACTCTTAGGCAAAGCACTACACATGCTTCTCAGTGTGGCCTGGGCTTCCTCATAACATGGCAGCCTGAGAGGAGTTGGACTTCTTAAATCGTACGCCAGGACCCTAAGAGCAAGTGTGCTCCAGGGAACAGTGGCCTCTTATGACAGATTCAGAAGTCACATGGCATCACTTCCACTCTTAATTAAAGTGATCATGTTCCCCAGATGCAAGGGCTGGAATCATGGACCTCAATTCTTCGTATGAAGAGTGTTAAAGAACTGTGGCTATGACTTTAAACAATCACACTCTTCAAAATTAAAACGCTAGAAAAATAGAATTTTTAATGAAAGTGGAAAAGAGTCTCATAAGCTGAATGCCCTTCCCTTCCTCCAAAAGCTTAAGAAACATTCCCCAAGTATCCCTTTGACTGAAATAATCTCTTCTTTGGGTTCCCATAGCAGCTTGTCAATAACTCTGCTACAGCACATTGTATTCTAACAATAAAAAGAGTAACTTATGCTTGAGTGCAAGACATTATTCAAGCACTTTTCATGCATTATCTCACTTAATTCCCATAACAAAAACATTTTATAAGTAAAAAACCTGAGGCCCACGAGGGTTAAAAAAGTTGCCAACGGTCATATTGCTGTTATGAGGAAGAGCAAGAATTTAAACCAAGGCAGTCCGGCTCCAGAACTCATGTTCTTAAACTACTCCACCACAGAGTACGATTAACATATTGCTGTGCGCAAATCTGCCTTCCCTGTGAATTGTGAGCTATCTGTAGGCTGAGACTACATCACCGTTACCCTTCTCTCTCCAGCACCAAACACAGTGCCTGGCTTATCACAAGGAATACAAAAATACACAATAGAAAGATGCACAAAAGAGAAGAAACCAAATGTCAATATACATATGAAAAGATGCTCAAACTTTCAAAATAATTAAAAATATTCAAACAAGATGATCCATTTTGTCTAAAAATTGGCTAAAATTAAAATATCATTAATAAATGTCAATCCAGAGTTACTTAGAGAAGGGGAAATATATATTTTTATTCTTACTCACTTTTTGGTGGATCTTGGAATATACAACTTTATAGGGAAACTTTTCAGAAGTATTTATCAAAATGCCAAATGTTCATATTTATGACTTAGAGATTGAATTCCTAGTATGTATCCTACAGGAAAACTCTTATCTATACACATAGTGATAGTTACAAAGCTGTTCATCACAGTATTTTTAATAACAACTTGATTGAGATATAATTCACATGACATAAAATTTGTCCTGTAAAAATGTGCAATTCAGCGATCTTCAGTATAGTTCCAAAGTTGTGCAATCATTACCAATATTGAATTTCAGAACATTTTTACCACCCTGAAATAAATCCTGGACATTAACAATCACTCTTCATTTCTGTCTCCTCCCAGCTCCAGGCAACCACTCATCTAATTTCCAGCTCTGTAGATTTGTCTGTTCTGGACAAATTTCATATAAAGGAAGTGATACAACGTATAACCTTTCTGTCTGGCTTTTTAACTCAGCATTAAGTTTTCAAGCTTCATCCATTTTTTTACCATGTATCATTGCTTAATTCCTTTCCATTTAAAAATAATATTCCATTGTACATATAGATCATATTTTGTTTACTGTTTTATCAATTGATAGAAATGTGGGTTATTTCTAGTTTTTGTCCAGTCTTTTATTTGCCCTAATTCATATTGCTACTTCAGGAAATTGCAACCTTAAAAATTTGCCACTGATTGTTTTTCACAAATTCCCTGGGGGGATAGAGTAAGGTTTTTCCAACTGAGCAAACCCTGGGACAGATCAAATAACAACAAATCCCATAAATGGAACTTTTCCAGATAGCTTCCAGACAATTATTTAGAGATGGGGCTTTTTGAATAACTCTAAACCCAGCCTGCACCCTGTAGTATTTGTTTGGCTACTGGTTTTCACAGCTACCGTAACTGTGAGAATGTTCATGTTCAAAGATGCTGCAGAGCTATGGAGAAGAAGATGGTCATGGGGCAATTTAAACCAGCACACGGTTTGCCATTGTTACTGAGATCCAACTTTTGTATTGAATAAATCCCCTTTGGGTTGCTGCAAGCCTCTTGTTAATTTCCAGTGTTCTGAGAAAGTTGATTTGGCAATTTTTTTCAGAGTTCCATTTGCTTGTATATAACTGTAGATTATTGAAAGTTCTTACTCTGTCATTCCCCCACCCCAACACACAGCATTATCTTCGAATGTAAAAGCAAATGGAAATATCTTAATATGCATCAATAATGGAAAGGCTAAATAAGTCATGGTATATCCCATGTAATGGAGTAATATGCAGCAGATCTAAAGAAGGAAGGAGTCTGGGTGATGAAGTAATATGCATCATAAACCCCAGAACACATGTTCACCTATGTAACAAACCTTCACATGTACCCTCAAACCCAAAATAAAAATTTGAAAAAGGAGGTAGTAAGTGGAAGTCTGTGATGTCATCTGACAAGGGAAGAACCACTTTGCATAATAATATGTGGGGTTGGGTGTGTGTGTGTGTTTAAGCAAAGAAGATCTAAAACTCACTCATTTTATTATTAAGGAAATAATCATTTGCTCTTAGAAGTAGGAAGCCTAAAAAAAAAAAAAATTTAAAAAGGTAACCTAACTCCAATACTGCAAAAAAGGAAAACATGAAGAATTTTCACTTCGTTATTTGTGTTTTTCAGTTTTCTATATTTACTATATATTTCCTTGTATTAAAAATAAAATAATAATAATAAATGTTCTTTAAGAAATATTTGAGCCATACTGAGGCTCTTTGTGATCCAAAAGTCTCGAATTGACCCCATCTATGTTAGAAAACCCCTCTATCAAGCCATCCACATCTGCTTCCTTTTTCTTCCTAACACTGGATGGCAAGACACACACCAAAATTTTCAATAGCAAATACTTCAAGTCGTGGAATGCTTTTTGGTTTAGGGACTTTTTTGAGAATCTGATGAAACCATGTGTCCAATTTCCAAAAGATATACATATTTACACTATTTGTCAATAATTTGTGAGCATTCAATTAAATTAATTAATCAGGTTAAGAACTGCAGTGCGTCTTCATCAATATGAAGACATGTGGAGAAAAGGGAGCAACCTGGGAACTTCAAGGCTCTATGTTTATATAGAAGAGAAAAAAGATGCCCAGAGAGAAAACAACCTGCCCACAATTATACTGATGGTAACAGACATGAGCCACATCCGGGTCTCCAAACTCCCAGATCAAGGCTCTTCCCACCAAGTTACCTTGAATCATAGAATGAATGTCTGGCCTCTTCAGGCTCTCCAAGATTCTTAGAGGCCCTGCGTCACAGACAAGCTCTCATTATCATGACTTCTCTGACTGACTGTGACCTAATCTCAAGGGTCCTTGGGATAGGAAGCTAAAGGGAAACCTGACCTGCCATCCAACAGGTATTTACTAAATTTAGGTGTTCCCACTATGCTTAGCCTGATAAGAGGCACCAAGGGATCACAGAAAAAGCCCAAGACTCAAGACAGACAGTCCAGCTGGGAAGACGTGACTAGAAAACATTACACCATAATTCTGGAGCAACCAGATGATACCTGGAGCATGCACACTAGTCCAAGGAGGACAAGGAGAATCTGATATGGGTGTGAATGCAAAAGTAAGGCTCTATGGAAAAGGAGAGGGAATCAAAGGATGTGCAAAAACTTTAAAAATGGGGGAAAGAATTAAGGGGCAAGAGGAGAGTGGCCACCACATACGCAAAGGCAAGAAGGGGAGGAGGACAGTGACAGGGAAATAGAGGGCCATGTCTGATAAGAGGCTTGCCAGTGGTTTTCTTGTATACTTCCCCACCCCATGGAGCCCTGCAAGCAACCCCAGCTTTGGTGTCCCTGTCCCCAGGCCAACCCCAGAAGCTAACTATACCTGTGTCTGTTTGACTCTTCACAGCTTCCCTTTGCTGAAGGCCTGTACCACTTTTATCACAATGGCCTTGCAAAGGCCAAGAAAAGACGCAGCCTACACCACAAGCAGCAACTGGAGACAGACCCCAGGGTGAGTTTTCCCCAGAAACCTGCCTCCCAATCTCTGCTGCCACAGCTGAGCCCACCAATGGGGATGTGGAGGGGCTGGCAGGGGATTTTGAAGTAAAGGTACTTAATGTCTTATGATAGGGTAAATGGATGCTTTGCAGAGTCATCCCAGGGACTCTGCTCCTCTGTCTTGTGCATAATAAATAATCACAGGCCCCTTTGTATGGCTGGAGGAGGAGGAAGTTGGGATACCACCCTTTTACTGTCTTCTCCTGAGTTATTATTGAATGAGGACTTCTGGTTGCCTGGAACCACGTTTTGGGCTGTGATGGACAGGAAGACAGCAAGCAGTTCAATGAGTCATTTTGTGGAAGGTTCTACTGGTGAATTCACATGCTCAGAGGAGGTTGCCATGCCCCATGTTGTGAATGGAAAGAATGAGGGAGCCAGTAAGTGACCAGCTCACAGCAGGCAGTGGACTTCTCAGTATCCACGCATGACTGTGGCCATGAGACTCTCTCAGCCTTTCTTCTTATATTTTCTAGCACTGATCTAATTTATCTTCATGTCTCAGCTGTCTGTTTGATGTTCATCACCCCCATTTTTTTTTAAATCTTCAATCTTTACCTTGCTCTTGGACTCCAGATCCCATTTCCTACTCCCTCTGATGCTCAGATTCAACTTTTCCCCCATCAAACATATCATCTTAGCAACAAAGTGGCTTCTCTCCCAGTGTTCCCACTTCTTGCTTTCAGAATAGGATCTTCGGCACTCATATCTTCCACCATGCCCCGTATCTATACACTCATCCGAATGGGTAGATTCTGACTTCTGTTATACAAATCACTAAGAGGAAAAGCATGTACTAACTCGGAGAAGTTGCTCTCTGTACTGAAGGCAGTGTAACCTCTTTCTCAGGACTCTAAGGGACCAGCTGATGAAAAGTGTGTCAGATGTTTGACTTAAGGATTTTCACAGGAGATTTCTTTTGAGCTGATAGAATATGAAAACTCATTCTTGTGGGGCTTTTCATGTGAACATTTCCCTGGGTTTAATTTGAGCTTCAATTAGGGATTCTGAGAAAACAGTCTCTCAGCAGATCACCACCTGACAGGCCACGGGCAATTTTTTCTTTCACTTCTCAACCCAAGAGTTCCCACCTTCCCTAAAGAGGGCTTTCTGCTCTAGGAAGCCACTTTAACTTTACTTTTGCAGTAACAGTTAAGATGCCTGTGCTGCCAGCCAATGCCAAGTGTTCTTAAAGGATCTGTCATAGAAGCTGGCACCAAGACCTAAGGGAGAAGTGCTCTACTCTGTATGATAGCAGCCTTGGCCTTGGCTGTATCAATTCATTGCCTGGGGATACACTGGGCAGCCTTATGGACAGGGGTCTTGCCTGTCTCCTCTCTGAATCCAAGGGGGGTACCAGTAGACAAAGATCACTGTGGTACACCATGACATTGGTCTTTCCTACACTTCAACCCTATGTGATAACCTTGCCATTTATGACCAGTTTTTTTCCTTTTAGTTATATGCTTTCTTAAAAATCCCATTGGCTTCTCTTCTTCCATGATTAAAGGTGTTGCTCCCAGATTACTCAGAAACACACAAACTGGGGGCGGAAGGAAAGAGATACTTAAAAAGCTTGGGTTGGGAAAGAGAACTGAGGAACAGTGGAACTCAAAAGTCACTGTTTGCTCAGAGAGACTATTTAGCACCACTGGGCTGAGCTTTCCCATTCTAGCACTTCTTGATATGATCTCTGAAATGCTGATTCTTGAAGTGTACACTGACATTTTTAAAATAGAAAATGGGACTCACTGGGCAATGAAAAGAGGAGATCAGGCACTGGTGATTCTAATCATTTGTCCTCAAAATATTATCTGTTATCACCAAAAGGGGTGTCTATTTCCTCTTCATTACCTATTTTAAGGGTCCAGATAGCCAATTGCCTCTACCTGGTAGTGGTAACCATCTTCCCCCGCCCATGAAGACCAACAGAAAATAGCAGAGAAACTAAAGAAGACCAAGTTTTCTATACCTTTTCTCTCTCTTATCATCAAGATTAAATGTCGGGAATGTTGTCAATAATAAGCTCATTCTAGGAAAGGAAATAAAACACAAAAATCTCATAATTCTTTGCAAAAAGAAAAAAAAAACTGCTAATGATGACTGCCTTGTTCTGAAATATAAGATTAAGGTCTGAGTCTTTCCTGCATGATGTTCCTGTGGTTGTCTAATTTTGGAATCTGCTGATAGAAAAATAGAGCGGCCACTGTTCTGAAACAGAAATCATTGACTATGAACAGTTCGAGAACAGTAAAATAAGGATTCTGCCTTGTGGGTTTATAGATGTTAAATAAAAGAGTAAATACATCTAGTGTAGGAATACCCCAAGTGGGGGGTTCTCTAACACATTCAAGCAGGTTGCAGAAAGAAAAGTAAATGAAAGTATTGAGAGAAAAGGGGAAGGACCAAGTAACCCAAAGGAGGTCCAGGCTTTTACCTCTTACATAGATGTTGCAAGTTATGCTTTGTAAACAAAGAGTTTAAGAGTAAGTTATTTCTTCATCCTTGAAATGTACTCTCTCCAAGATCTGCTACCAACCTAAGAAATAAAAAATAAAAAGGTAGAAAACCAAGATAGTTTTTGTTTTTCTAACTTCAGACCAGAAATTTCAATGATGTTTGTCTCTTGTGTAGCAATTAATTTTTATGTTTAAAGGAAAACAGAAAAAAAAAACTAGAAAGAGCTAAAGTGCTACTTTCTTTATATTCATCCTTGTTCATCAATATGCAGACAATAGCTAAGAAAACAGATTCTGATGTAGACTGTGTTAAAGACGCTCTCTTCTCTTTCCAATTCTTCCTGCTAAAAGGTTAGCTGACTGCCGAATATCATCGTTTAGATGCTGAAAAGCAAAAGTTGTGTCTTGTTTATTTCTATAATATCTTTGCATAGTTCAGTTCTGGGTATATACTAGTTGCTCAGGAAATGGCTGGGCATGTCAAATGAATGAATGATTGATGTTTTTTCTTCAGGGTTTTAATACATGGAATAGTATTACCTTTCTCATCTTATATTTTCTCCTTGTCCCAAAATGTGTCTCCATTAGGAAATAAAAGTAGTATATAGTCTTCTCCCTAGCGCCTCTTTTACATACATTCTTAATTGTTGGTAACAGAAACCAATGACTGTTTCATTACTTCCAAGATTTATCACAAAGAATCCCATGAAGAACCAGTTCTTCATTTTCAAAGCTCAATCTGCCTTCTTCCTAATCATATTCACAGTCGTGGTACAAGCACCAAAGCAGGACAATGTGTCTGGAAGCTTTTGATAACGAAAATAATTCGAAGAGATAATAAATCAATCCAACACTGGGATGAAATAATAAAACTAAAAATACCTTTTCAACATTAGAGGAAAAATAAATATTTTATGCCCAAAAGCTCTGTACGATTTGTTAAACATGAGCTAGAACAGCACCAACAAATCTTAAAGCCAAACCTATCTGCAGTTCATGGTCAATCTGTCAATACCTCATAAATTCTACGAGTACTTGAGAAGCTTCTGAAAAGTAGATTTATTTAAGATAATATTTGCTTCACAGTTCTGTCAAACCATACTTGCACATCTGAAGTAGAATATTAAAATGAAATATATTTTAAAAACATGAAGGACTCATCGTTCTGTGAGTAACACACACTTGTCTTATGGAAGCCAAATAATTTAATAAAAAATAACCTGAACTTCATTTCTTGAGAGAGGTTACATTTGATTTGAGAATTAAAAACATATATTTCCTTTACTAAGCAGTTTTTCTAGACCATACAATTGTTCCTCAGTCATTTTTAAATGTGTTTCAGTTTTACAAGTCAGAAATGTCTATCAGTTCAATAAAACTTTCCTTGCTTTTCTCATCTCAAAGAATGGATATTTCCTTTGTGTTCTATATTTAGAAGCGTATCTTTCTAGCTTCTTTCTTATCCAAATGTATCCACATGTCTAATAACCACAGAAGGCAGCCACACCATCTGGTGGTGATCTGTTTTTTATCTTTAAGGGTCTATTCCTGAATATATTTGCAGAGTTTTCAAGATACTGCCAATAACCCACACAAGCTAGCTTCACTGGATAATATAATCACTTGAAATCTCATAAAACAACACCACTGGAGCAAAAGAAAATTTTCATATTCTTTAAAATTAACTGGATGTGACTCATATGATTTGTGTGTATTGTGGCCAAACTGTTCTTTCCTTTCATTTGGATTAGTTAACTATTTGATTACTTATTATAAATTAAAAGAGAAGAGACAGGAAAATGCTGTTACCTTTTGGAAAGTCTACTTTCTTTTCCTTTTTTGTTTTGTTTTTTTATTTTTAGTTTTTGTTTTTTTCTGAGATAGAATCTCACTCTGTTGCCCAGGCTAGAGGATAGTGGAATGATGTTGGCTCACCACAAGCTCCGTCTCCTGGGTTCAAGCAATTCTCATGCCTCAGCCTCTTGAGTAACTGAGATTATAGGCGTGTGCCGCCACACCTGGCTAATTTTTGTATTTTTAGTAGAGACGGGGGTTTCACATGTTGGCCAAGCTGGTCTCGAACTCCTGACATCAGGTGATCCACCTGCCTTGGCCTCCCAAAATGCTGGAAACTCTACTTTCAAATTAAAAATATCATGAAGAAAAATCTCCTCCTCCTCTTCTGTCTTGACCACACCTTCCTCCAGTGGATAACTAATGGAACTTGAGGTCACCTCTACTTACCATCATCACTATGACTGCATGAGAGCCTCACAGCCTGCGGGCTGGGTAAAAGCAGAAACTAGATCATTTTAGTCCCTTTTCTAAGGGATTTATACCCAATGAATAGGCTGTTTTTCATCCTCACACTTGTTAACTCTAAGAGGATGAGGTCTGAGGTTTTGAGGTGCTGCTCTGAGAAACATGTAGGAATTCTCCAATTTATCTTCCAAATGTTTTCTTGAAGAAAAAAAATAAAGCACATACATTTGATTATATTTTACTTATTAAGAAACATAGTCGTGGTAAGTTTATTAATATTATAAGGAACACAAAAGTAAAAATAGCATTTTGTATTTTTCTAGAACATTTTCTTCTAGAGGGCATTTGTGGCTGCTATTTCTTCATATTCTCATTTCCTTGTAGCATAAAGTGGACAAAGAGTGAGTTGTGAGTTTCCCAAATTCTCATGATTTCTAAGGAGCCTTAACCACTCCACGGTGCTGCTCTATACTCATTTGTATTCCATAATTAATTTTCCCTGCTCCTCTGCACAAAGAGAATTATAGAGCAGAAAGAGTCCTAAAGAAACATTGATTCAGCCCTTGACCTTGAACCATTAAAATGTAATTTTACCATTGAGGCAAAATAGACCCAGAGAGAGAGAGAGAGAAGGTGACTTCCCTGGGGCCACACAGCTATAATTGATAGGGAGAAAATACAACTCATGACTCCCCTCAATATGAAGTCTGACTTAAGTAAAAAGTTAAATGAGAACTGATATTGTTTATGAAAACTCGTGGTTCTTTAAAAAATTGCACTAATTAGTCACTGAATTTTCTCGATTGAAAATAATGTGGTGCAAAGAAGCGAAGTTACATCATAAGTTTATGTCACTTATATGAATTCAATGAGCTCAGCTATAAATGGAAAAGTGAAAAAGGAGAGGGAAATAAAAAGGGTGGCACTTGGACTCACTGTTCTGCTCAATTTGCTTATGCTCTGGAGTAGCCGTGCACTGAAAGCCACTGAGTTTGCAGTTGGCCTTGGTTCCCTGGTGACCCTCAGACTGGGAGCATTTTGCCTTTCTGGGGGCGAACCTACAGCATTCAAAGATAATATTTTTGATTCAAAATATTTCGTAACTGCAAGCCGACTTCTTCATCTGCCATGAGAACAATGGAACACAACCAGATTCCACTGTGAAAGGGAAATGCCACACTTGCCATGTATTGAGACAAAATATCAGTTTATAATTGCCTTAAGAAGTTTTCAAAGTTAATTTTAACCATGCGTAAGTTCTACTTTGCACACTTTAGAATTCACTACCTAAGGCATGATTCCTCTAGGAAAAAGTAAACAAAGATGGGGTCTTCGTTGTGAATTTCCTGGAAACAGACTCTGCGATGCAGCGTTGGGTGCCAGAGACTTCTTGGAAAGTATGGAAGAGAACGTTGGGCAAAGGGAGAAGCTGAGCAGCGGTGTGCTTGCAACAGGGGCCTCAGTCGATTTTACAGGAAACTTAGAAGCAAGAATGGCCCTTCAGAGTTACCCCAGTGTGAGGCAAAGGGATCAGGCTTTTGTGCCCCCCGCCATGGCCAGTTATTGGCATGGGCACTCCCTCAGAGTAAACATTGTCTTAGGTAAATCACCTCTGGCTACCAAAGGCAATTCTCAGTGAAAGACAAACTCTGAGCCACATTTAGCAGCCTGAGGAAACGTGTGACGGCCCTAAGAAGGACATTTGGGGAGCGCACCACCGTTGTCATCACAGCTGCCATGCCCGCTTCACTCACCTTGCCTGTAAACTCACATTTGATTCAGGAGGCATTTCCTGGGAGTCATTTCCAAGCATGGATCATCCCCAACTGCATCCAGGAGCGTGAAAATGTACCATGCACTACCATCCCTTGAAGGAGCTTACCACCTTGGAGGAGTGTGTTCAGATCTGCTGTACTCCATGACCCCTGCTCAGTCCCACTCTGATCTCATTAGTTCACCTTTCCTGGCTTGGTGACAGGTCAGAGGAGGAACATGGCATTGTTCCTATCAATGCCCTTGGGAAGAACTCAGGCAGATACTGATACTTATGGAGATGAAAAAAATTCCCAGTTTACATCCAGGCCTGAGAGCAGACATTTTCTCCTGAAGTCCAAGGATACAGTGAGGCTTCATGCACAGGACAGTGGTTCTCAATGGGGCACAATTTTGTCCCTAGAGAACATTTGGCAATGTGTAGAGACAGTTTGGAATGTCACAATGGGTAGTGGGGGTGTTTCTACTGGCATCTAGTGAGTCAGGGCCAGGGATGCCACTAAATATCCTGAAGGCACAAGACAGCCCCACGACAAATAATTATCTGGCCCCAAATGTGAATAGTGCTGAACCTGAGAACCCCTGGCATAGGGGAACAGCCCTAAAGTCAGATAGTCATCATGTGATTTCCTCTCTGCCCCTGTCCGCAGTGTGACCTTACACAGGTTAGTACCTAACTGTTGAGGACTCAGTATCCTCATCTATCAAATAGGGTAAGAATTAGCCCACAGGATCAAAGGGAAGATCAAATGCCATAAAACAGGTGATGCATTTGCCACTGTGCAAAACAAATTATCACAAACAAAGCAGCTTAAAAGAACATGAATGTATTGTCTCACTGTTTCTATAAATCTAGCACAGCATGGCTGGATTGGGCTTCAATCAAGTGATTAGCCAGACTGGGTACTTTCCTGTCTGAAGACTCTATGGAAGAATTCCCTCCAGGCTCCTTCAGGCTATTGGCAGAATTCGGTTCCTTGGGGTTGCAGGACTGAGGTCCCTGTTTCCTTGCTGTTGGCCAGGTTTGTGCTCTGCTCTGAGGGTCACTTGCCTTTCTTCTCTTATGGCTCCCTTCATCTTCAAGCCATCAACAGTTATCAAATGTTCCTTGCACTTCTCATCTCTTTGACTTCCCCTTCTGCTTTCACAGGCTTCACTGGAGTCACTCAGATAACCAGAAAAATCTCCCTTTCTTAAGGTCTGCAAAATAGTCAAAGTTCTGCCTGATCCTTGACTTTTCTGGAAGAGTGGAGATGCCTTCCCAGATCAGGAGCTCTCCCTGCACAGCCCAGCTCCCCACCCACCCCTACTGCCCTTTTCCAGAGATTGCACTGAACTAAGAGGGTAAACCATGAATCTATAGGCACATGATCTCAACCATATTTTGAACCCAAATAGTGAAGCCAAGAGACCCAAGTGAAGCAGTTTCTGACTTAGTCTCCCATCTGTGGTCAAATTCATTTTCTCGATAACATGCCAAGAGGTTACAGGGTATAAACCATTCATGAGTGATGCATGTTGAGAGTTACTTGGAAGCATCAGGAAAAGGAGATATGCAATGGGGAAGGTATGCAAAAGAAGCGAGGTAGAGATGTCTTTATGGATTCCCCAACCTGTGGGAAAAATTCATCTGCTCTAATCCTCTGCTTTCAGAATATGGCAGGGAGGACTTCTAGCATCTCCCCTGGGCATTGCAGATATGCCTGGCTTCCCGCCTCAAAGAGCTGCTGCTAGTGCTATAATTAACTATTTGTGGGGAACAGGGGAGAATTATTTACCACAACTTCAGAAAGGCACAGGGAAAGCTGCTAATGAGTAAGCCTGTTTTTTTTTCTAGATGTTGTAAGCACATTTTTAAATAATGGGTACTATTCGTGCTGTCATGCTTCCTAAAGGGAAAGCAAGAACTCTCTGGGAGGCATCAAGCTAGCAAAGCTAGAGATCTCTGGGGAATTTTAACTTTCTTTGGGAGAATTCTAACAAGCCCCAGTGTAGAGAAAAGCAACATGGAGAAAACTGGTGGCTCTGTATCATCTTTACAACTCTCAAGATGAAGACTCTCCAACGGTGGGCTAGCAAACATTTTGGGGTTCCTGGAAAATCTTAGATATTTGCAGGGCAAAATTCCCGACCTGCCTCATTTGATTCCCTCCCAAACTTTCCCCAAGATGTAAAAGGAAATGCATTTATATATCCAAAATGTCTCTATTATATCTTCTAAAAATGATCATCATGTGTATGCTTATTAAATTCACAATGTAACTCTCTTATCTAGTTGTTTGCTAGCAAACCATTTGTTCATTCAACAAATAGTTACTGAGCCCAAACTATCTACTGGCCACTATTCTGCATACTGAGATATAACAGTGAACAAAACAAAGTCCCCCTCCCAGGGTGCTTGTTTGCTAGTGGCGATGAAGGAGAGAAACAAAAAAACAGATGACCAAGTAATTGTATGACTGGTGGTCAAAATGCTATGAGAATGAGTAGAGCAGAGTATGAATAGAGGGAGAGCCATAGAGGGGTGTTTCTATTTCATAAAAAGAATTTAAATATAGGGTTGGGCTAGTCTGGGAAAGTGGAATTTAAATATAGACCTGAAGGAGAGGAGGAGGGTATCCATGTGGCTACATGGAGGAAGAGCACTCTAGGCAGAGGAATCATTAAGGGAAAAGACCTGGAACCCAGGACATACCTGGTATGTTCTAGGAAAAGCAAGAATGCCATAAGGCTGCAAAGGAGTAAGCCAAGGACAGTGGGGAAGGAGATGAGGTCAGAGAGGAACAAGAGAGCAAGACCATGGGTGACATAATAAGCCAGGGAAAGAACAATGAATTGATTCTGAATGAGATGTGGCTGCTCTGCCTATGGATAAATTGCAGACTATAGGGTGGAGGCGGGGTAGGGGACAATTGGACTAGAGAGATCCATAGGAAGCAATTGCAATATTCCAAAGAAAGGCCAGTGGCCTAGACCAGGGTAGAAGTGGTAGAGGCAGTGAGAAACAAATTAGATCTGGGAGTATGTTGTGAAGGTAGAGTCTCCAAATTTGTTGATACATTTGCTAATGGATTAGATGAAGAATGAGAGAGGAAGTGAGAAGGCAAAGGTGACTCCTAAGTTGTTGGCCTGCAATACTACAGAATGAAGATGGCACTTATGCAGATGGACAAGAGAGTGAGAGGAGCAAGTTGATGGGGACTGGTTAGGCAATTAAGAGTTTAGTTTTAAGCACGCTAACATTTGAGATTTGTATTAAGCAACCAGGTGGAGATGTGACACGAACAGATGGACTTAAGGATCTAGGAGAGAGGTCAGAGTTGGAGATATAAACTGAGAGGCATCCAGATATGGTCAGCATTCACTGCCAGGAGACTAGTTGAGCTTACCTAAGAAATGAGTGTAGATGCAGAAGAGGAAATATGTGGGACTGAGCTCTACGATACTCTAAGATTTAGAAGTTAAGGAGAAAATGGGACCAACAAAGGAGACAGAAAAGCAGCAAGTAATCTAGAAATAGGGTCAGAGGTCAAGAGAAGGCCAAGTGAGTCATTGTGTTCTAGCTCATCTACATTTTACCATAGTAAATTGGCCATCCCTATAATTATTTCTTATTAGAGGTATCAATGTTTCTTCACTTTTTCCCTCTCTGATCTATTTTTCAAATGCTTTCTCAATGGGTATTGAAATACATGGTCACACATGAACTTACGAAATTAAAATAGTGGTATAAATTTTGTTTCAACTGGATACTGATGTATCTGGGCTGGATGGTGTGCTTTAAAGCAGCAGAGGGTCACATTTGACCCAAAATGATGAGAATCTAGATCTTAAACCTGCAAGCCCAGCTAGGCACTAACTCAGAGCCAAGACCTCGTTCTGCAAGCTGCCAGGTGAAGTTACCAGGAAACAGCCTCTGTTTGGCATGGCAAGGGAAGAACCTGAATTGGGCACCTCTTTTTAATTTTAACAAACTATAAAAGCCATGAGAAGGATCACGTTTGACTATAAACCAAAGAACATTACCCTCCAATTAAGGAAAATAAAAATCTAAATTGTCATTGATTTAATTCTGATCACATTTTCATAGATTTCAGAAAGATAGAGTTCTTAAAATAATCTCCTGTTAAGAATCAGAAATCTTTCTAGGATATAATTTCTCATTCCTCGAACCTCTGCTTCAGAATAAATTTTATTCAATATTTAGCTTAAGGAGACTATAAATATTCCTTAATGGTGGCATAAATGAACAGTGTACCTCAAAGAAAAATTTTTTAATACTCTTTAGAACTCCCTCTGGGTATTTTTAAATTGGTTTAGCTATTTTCCCTTTTTGATACCTATTGACATGTTTGTGATCACATCTCCATCTATAAACATGTTTCATGCTCTTAAAGCCAAACCAAGGGAATTTTGAAAACGAGTGGAATTGAATTCCTGCCATTTCCAGCAATTTCAAGGCCTTGTGGGTTCAGGAGAGGATAACAGTGCAGCCACGTCTAGAAATGGGTAAACAGCAGTTAGGCAAAGAGATTCATGTCTGAATAACAACCCAATTGCTGGAGTTTATCTAATTGGTTTGCCATTATCTCTATCAAAAATGTTGTGTTTTTCATCTGCTCTATGATGACCATGTCCCATTTAGCAATAAAGAACTTAATGCCTGAGAGAAAACAGGTAAGACAAAACGATTTTCCATTTTCCATTCCCCCTGAAAAGGGAGAGCAGCGCCCACCCTCAAGTAAAGAATGCTTTGATGGATGTTAGTCTGTGAGGACACCTTAGAGACTAGACACGGGAAAGCTCCTTCTCCCAGCAGAAGCAAAGCAAAGCAAAGCAACTAAAACCTATTGTGTGAAAAGAGACCCAAATGATTGTCTATCAGGGAGAAAGGGGACATGATAGAGAGAGTCCAATCTAAGGTCGTTCTTGAGTTCCAATACTTACACTGACACCATTAACTGTACTCTCCTTGAGCTCACCATTGTATCTCCCAGTTTTCAGTTCCCTTGTCTATACAATGAGGAGCGTGGACTAGTCTCTAAAATGCCCTCTCAGGTCCTAAATCTGAGACTTCAGGGACAAACAGGAAGCCCCTCCAACTAGTTAATATCAAAATCAAGAGTAAAAACTCAGCTATTCTAACCAGTTTGTGATCCTTCCTTTACACGTCTTTCTTTTCATCTGAGAAACAGGGCTTTTTATTTAAATCAGTGTTTTAAAGTGTTTGCAAGAACTAGCATTTATATGTTGGTATCCTCAGCTTATAGAAGACAACTTCAAATCCTGTACTGTCCAAACCAATTCAATGGAGCCCTAAAATTCCATTTCTTGTCCCGGGGAAAATGTTAGATGATGAGGTAAATAATAGCTCCTCTATCATATTTTATAAATTGGGATTTGGTTTAAGATTTCACTGATATCATGGATGTGAAGGAGTGGGGGGTCCTTCAGAAAAAAAATAATGTTTGAAAACCTTTGATTGCCAAACAAGTTCGATTCTTCAACCCAGTCAATCAGTGTGTCCAACAGGGATAACAAGCTGGATGCCTAGAAGGGCCGTGCAAATAAATTACAAATTGAGGTAGGTCAGCTGTAAGCAAAACAGCTACTCAAGCAAGAAAATAAATGACAAAATGATCTTCTCCTCTATATGAGGAACACAACAGAGAGGGTTGGGGACTGTGGTGAACCTGAGTGTGTACACCCTCTTACAAGGAGGAAGCGGATTCTTATTCTCAGCTGATCATTACCTCCACTAATGGACATCCATGGTTGCCACATCTACAATTTTTGAAGAAAAGTAGCTACTATCAATCTTTGTAAAGAATCTTTTATCTTTTAAAAAAATATTAGTGATTACATTAAAATGTCTTAACACACTATCCAACCTAAAGAAATTGTATCAGCAGAACAAATTTTTCCATGCACTATCATTTTGCAATCTCTACTCTACAACACCCCAGGATGGGATGACCCCTGGTAGGACACCTCTATGACTAGTCCTTGACTTCACTATTTGCCAAGGTAGTCCACATAAAAGTTCTTTAAGGGAATCCCAAAGCTACTTCCTTGTAGCCTTGGTTCATAATCCACATTCTCCTTTTTGAGACCAAATTAATCTATCTTCCAAGTGAGAGCACTTCAAACATTTGGAAATAGTTATGATGCCCCCAGACTTTCCCAGGGTAAATATTCTTGGTTCTTTCAGATATTTCAGATGTTTTAATTGAATTTGGCGCTTCTTCTCCTTGCTTTCCTGATCACACCTCTCTGAACATTATTGGAGAACAATACACTATACCATCCTGGTATGCTCTGATGATTTCAAAGGAGTATTGGATGCTCATTTCCCATATCTTCCTATATTTTAAAAGCTATTCTTCTATGAGCACATCTTAAAATCATGTTAGCATTTTTTTTGGAAGTCATAGATCTCACGTTGATTCATACTGACCCTACAATTAGCTAAAATGTCTAGGTTCTTCTAAAGCATACTCATAATCCATCCTTGAAGAATAGAGATATTGGTTCTAAAACAAGGAACCTTTCAAAATGATTTACTTTTTGAATTTTCATCTTATGAAAATTAAGTTAATTCTTACCTGTCAAGATTTTATTAAATTTGGATTCAGTCTCCTTTCCACCTCCTTGTCATCTGTGATTTTGATCAGCATCTATATCTTCAACAGTTCTTAAGAAAAAAGTTAAATAATACAGAAAAAAATGGCAAAGTTCAGAACCCTTTGTCCAGGGTGATATGAATCTATTAATACAGACTCTAAGGAGTATTTTACACTGACCCCATATTAAAAGGAAATGATAAAGCACCCAAGGTCCCAAAAGCATCATTCAAGTTAAATGAAAAACAGGGTCTCACCAGGGAGGCTATCTGAAGACAATGTTTATATTGCTTAACTCCATCACTCTGAATCTGGTTGATTTGTGTGTGTAGATGGCTCTCTGAGAAATCAGTTTATTTGCCATAGAGCAACCTAACTTGGTCATTCACATGACCAAAATTATTAGACCAACGTGTTTTCAATCTGGTCCCTTGAGGCAATTTGGATTCCATTGATAACTTGTCCGCATACCTGCAACTGATTGATGTTTCAACATGAAAATTTTGATCAGAGAACCAAAATCAATGAGTACTTGTTCATTTCAAGGGTGCCAGGTGGCACTCAAGTGTAGACCAAACCAAATTTTTATAAAACTTAATAAAGTGATTTCCTTTAAATGAGTAAGCCAAGATATCTCAGACATAGACTAATCAGCTAAGGACCATATTCTCCACAGCTGAAATATTGCCTAACATTGAACTTCTATCAGTGCTTCCAAAGTAATTATTCTAACACTTATTCATGTGACATGGGCAAGTCATTTAACCTTCACTAATTGTCATCATTTTATCTTCTCTACCATTAAATAATAATGAAAGTCCAAATATTCTGGAAATAAATTTTCTTAATTTTTAATCCCTATCATGGAATTACAATGAAAGTGCAAATGTCTGCAAATACATGCCTAAGACTTCAAAGCTAGAAGTATGACTTTATCTTTGACAGTACATGCTAATTTCACAAATACATTATAACTTTGCCAGGGCAGAAAAAGTGATAGTGTCATCTATCCCTTTTGCATCTTCTTAGTTCTCTACTTTTTTTCCTTGACTGCTCCTACTCCATGAAAAATATGAGTTAGAATTAAAACACTGTTCCTTAAACTATGTTATGCTGGAGTCCTTGGATTTTCTACAAGAATGTTGTGAATAATGAAGATATTAGGATAAACTAGATTATGCATCAGTAACAAATTAACTTCTAACTCCCAATGGTTTAATATACAAATGTTTCCTTTTCACTGTGCTACAAGTCACAAGTCCAGCATGAGTTGGATAGAGGTTCTAATTCATGTAATGCTGTTGAAAATTTCACCATCTTGAAATGCCACTATCCTAGCACAAGTCTTCCAGGACACTAGAAGAGAAAGAGAAAGTGAAAGCCTAATAAGCTCTACCCACTTGTGAATGCCTTAGCTTGAAAATGTTACATATCACTCTGCTCACTACCCATTAGCCAGAACTAGGCAAAATGAATGTCTTAATGAAAAGAAGCTAAGAAGTGTGGTTCTCCTGTGTGCTCAAGAAGGAGAGACAAACTGGATTTGGGAGCAGAAGTCCCTTGCATAGTGTTTTTTTATTCAAAACAATAATAAACATGTGAGTAAGAGCCCATGTTCTATTCTTCTTGGTGATCCTTGGGATTGAGACTTTCCCATAAGTTCAGCACTCATGTTTATAATTATATTGGCAACAATACTACCGTGCAATCTCTAGCTATTGAAAAAGGGTAGAGTATTGACACCAAACTGGGATGCTTGTGTTGTCCTAAAATGATTGGAACAGTATCTCTCATCACATGTGACCTTCTGCAATAAGGCCTAGCCTCTCCTCTATCAATAGGTAGAGTCTATTTCTTCACTGATGTGAAGGTTCTGTAACATTTCATCTGATAGAATGTGGTAGGAGTGATACTGGGCCAATTCTGGGCATAGCCAGCCTCTATCTGACCTTGTAGCTTCCACTCCTTCCTCTCAGAAGCTAAAGAAGTGTGACTATCCTGAGAACATCATGTTGTGAGTATGTCAGGCCAGATGGAGAGACTGATACACTATGGGGAGAGAGAAAGGCCAAGGAGCACCAGGATACCAGACCTATGAGTGAAGAAGCCACCTCAGAAGTGGATCTTTTAGCCCTAGTCCCAACTGCTGCTACCTGGAGACAAACTATCCAAATATGTCTCTTCTGAATTCCTGATCCAAAAGATCTTGAGCCAAATAAACCAGTTGTTTTAAGCCATTAATGTGTAGTGTGATTTATTATGCAGCAATTGATAACAAGAAGACGAATGAATTTTCCCACCAGTGTAGAGGGGATGAGTAGTGGAGAACTGAGCACAGAGCACATTAAAATGGACTCTGAAACACTACACCCCAGCAAGTTACAGCAGAGTCACATTGTGTTTAAATCCGCGTTGTTTCTTTGGCATTGCTGTGTTTGTGTGGTGTTTATATTTGACTCAACTTGTTTCAGTTTTATAGTTGTATAGGAACCATAATAATTAGGAATTGTGACTCTATTTTATTTTGTGCTGATTTTATATGTATAATATTGGGAGACTAATGAAAAATGGTTTTCCTTATAAAAGAGTCCATTTCTTGTTCGAGTTTATTCAAGTTTAAGAAATCAATGCATTTGAAAAAGACATAAAAGAAGTAGGATTTTCCAAAGTGTAAACTTTGGCATGAAACAAAAGCAAGGCACCCCTTTAGGTGCGGTAATATTAGCAGGTAGCAGTGTGTGTGGAGAGGAGAGTCAAAAGAAGACTCGGGAGTTGTGAGTTCTAATCACAGCTCAGCCATTTATTGTCTATGTGGGCTCCAGATAACCACTTAGCTTTTATGATCTTAATGTCCTCTTCTGTTAAATGATTAGTGACATCATCTGTGCTTATTTCATGGGGTTACTCTGGCAATCATATATGACAGATAGAAAGAAAGGTCCTCTGAAAACTGTGAAGAGTTACTATTGTTCATAGAGATTCAAGCCAGAGTCTTAAGTTTTGTGCTGACAAATCTAAAAATAACCTGACTAAAAACGTGTAGCAACTGAGTTTCAAAGGACCTCAAATAAAATTATTTTTAAAAATTCATGCCGAAAAAAAAAATTCATGCCAGTATAAGATTAAATAGGAAATACATTGGATTTACATTTTCTCTGAAGTATGAGGAAACTTGCAGTCTGCTGGGATCCATCACACTGCTTGATCTGGGAAAAAAAAAAAAAGGACGAATTCAGAAGGCTTGTCCCTCTCTGAATTCCTGTTACCTCCTAGTCTCTCTGGAGTGTAAACTTGTGGCCAAGGTTATAAGCTTTGAATAAATTTTGGTTTGAATCTCAGGTTCACCACTCCACTTGCCAGTCACATAAGTTTACATTGGTATTTAATATCTCACAACCACATCTACAAAATGTGGGTAATAATAATACCATGTATGTCAAGGGTTGATGTGAGCATTAAATGAAATGACGCTAGGCTAGATGTTCAAAAGATGATAGCCATGATTAATAATATTCTGTTCTCTAGCATTTGATTACATGGTGACTGATACTGATCTCTGAAACTTGCCTATGTGTTAGCATTTTTGTTCACTGCTGTCCTTTAGCAATCTTACATATCATAAAAAATTAGCTATGCATGGTGGTTTTATTTTCATTTTATCAAGACGATACAGTTTACAGCTTAAAAAATCAAATGCAAGCCTTATAATTAAAAACAGAATCATTTTGCTGCAGCTTTCCCAAATCCCAAGTCTCAGTCCCTCAAAGGCATCACCCACCAATTCTTTAAGTGTTTCTTGTGCTAATTAACTCCACATTTTAAAATAATATGTGTATGCTGAAATGTGTGGATTTGTTTCATTCCGGATAAGTTGTCTATTGGCTTTCTTCTATGGAAGATGTGTTTTTTACTTTTAACTGTAACACACACACACACACATACCATGTTTATATTTTTTCCAGCTTTTGAATATAGACGTATCACAAGATGGAGCTAAATTAATATTCAGTGTTTATATTATTGTGAATCCTTAAGTATTATTTACAGTTGAGCCACTTATACCAATAACATTTCCTCCTCTCTCAAAACCTTTTGGTTTCCCTAGAGTTAATGATGGCCCTATAATCCCTGCACATTGGCAGGCTGAGGTGTGTGGATTGCTTGAGCCCAGGAATTTGAGACCAGCTTGAGCAACAAAGCAAGATCTTGTTTCTACGAAAAAATATTAGCTGGGTATAGTGGCACATTCCTGTAGTCCCAGCTACTCAAGAAGCTGAGGTGGGAGGATTGCTTGAGCCCAAGAAGTGGAGGTTGCAGTGAGCTAGAATGGTGCTCCTGAACTCCAGCCTGGGCAACACAGTGAGACCCTGTCTCAAAAATAATAATAATAATAATAATAAGACGGCTTTTTTTTTTAATTTTCTCACTTTCCTATGTCCTTATGTCTAATTTTCCCTCTACACTGTCTAATAGTTTCCTAAATTTTTTCAGTATGGTCAAACGCATCTGCTAAACAATCCATTGCTTTATTTGGTTGCCATTGACCCTAGAGACACCATCCCTTGGCTTCGCTAAATAGTGGTTGCTCTCTGGACCAGCTCACACCTCTTACCCTAGCACTTCCTTCACTGTTATCTCAGGAATTCCCTGTTGGCTGGATGGTGTTGGATTACTCTTTCCCGGAGCTCCTTCATTTCTCTATCTGTTTCTTTTCTTATTCTGATGGAGAATGTCCTTCGTGAGAGGTGACTTCTTAGGACTTTTAGTCTGTGTTCAAATCAATTAATAGTTTGACAGGTTATCAATTATTAGTTTGGGAATAAACATCTCTCAAAAATTTTCAAGTGTTTCCTCTGTTATCTCTGCCTACAATGGTGCCATTGGGAGGTCGAGATCATTCTGATTCCCATTTCCTGGTATTCCTCTTTCTCTCTAGAATTTGCTCTTAGTTCTCTACATGTTGCAGTGAAGCTCATTTCTCTTATTTGATTTTCTTGTTTTTTACTTTCATTTTTTCCCATGAAAGCTGTATTTCACTACTGACATGACATTTGAATATTCACCGCAAAGCTTAAAATGTGTGTGGCCCATCTGCATGCAAATATCCTTGTTTCTCTGATAAAATTGTTGATTCTATTCTTGAAGTGTTGATTCAATAAGTGTTTTAAACAATACATTTTTTATTTTTTATTTTGTTATTTTTAATTACACAAGTAATGCACAAATGCATTTTTATGCTAAACATCCAAACAAATGTAGAAGATAAAGAAAAAAACACACTTGGTTCGAATCAAGCTCATCTCCTCCTCAGAATAAAACACTATTACCAATTTGATGTGTAGCTTTCAGACATTTTATTATATGTGAACACGGGTTGTTCATGTACATATGGAAGTAGAGACTTTAATTTTTGTATCAAGAGAAGAGCTTTTAAACAATTGAATCATATTATATATATATTTTGCAAATTTCTTTTTTCCATTTAGCAGTATATCTTAGAGAATTTGACTTATAAGTACACACACATTGAATTTTTTCTTATTATTAACTGCATAAGATTCCAAAATGTAGGCATGCTATTTATTTAACTATTAACCTATCTGTGGAAATTTCTTTCAAACTTTTCACTACATAAACATTGCATGCTTCTTCATGTACATATATAATTGTTTCTTGAGGATAGCTGTCAGCAGTGAAAATGATGGGTCAAAGCTGTGTTTTGGTCTTGGAATTATGCCTTATCCCAGAATGATGCCATGTGAAAATTAGACACAGACCTGCGTTCAGAAAGTGTGGCAGAGCCTGCTCCTCAACTTCAGAGTCGCCCAGAGGAAGTTATAAAAGTTAAAAAGGACCTATGCCTACATAGTGGGCCATGTCTAATAAGAAGGTAGTTTTATTCCAGCTTTAGGTAGGGAAATGCTCCAACATCTATTAGCTCTACCATTAAGTCCCCAAGTCAGGAAGTGATGATGAGGTACACCTGGTGCCTGGGTGTTTACGATCAAAGTGATACCTAAGTAATTAATTGGCACTTTCCATGTGCCTTTTGGCTTTCTAGCTGACTAAATAAGCATATCTGCCAGTAGAGTGTGGCAAATGATAAACTCCCACATCAACCATTTGAGGATCTGTATCTGCTGCAAAAATCAATTGTTCCAATCTGCTTTTCAGCAACCTCAATGGATATTCCTTTCTATCCACTGCATTTTCACTTGTCTGGAAGGTCTTTCAAGCAATGTGACTATAATTTGCAACCAAAGCTGATTTCCTGCCATTTTTGACTTTTCCTTCTTTTTCCTGAAGACCCTTCCTCTGCCTTTTGAAAGCAAATATTTTGACTTGAACGTATAGTAACCCAGGTGAGGTTCGCCTTCAGGACTCTTCATCTGAGGTCAAACTGGGCATGTTGCCCTTCTCAGCGGATTTACCATCCATGTTCACTACCCACCTACTAGGCAGATTTTGGAGACAACCTCTTTGTCCTCCTAACTGTGCAATGGAATTAGGCTTCTTCTCCCTTATCTGCAATGATCCATACCTAACTTCAGGCTTCCTGGAACTCCCTTTTTATCTGAACACTTCTCCCGGCCCTGATGAAGAATGCAGTCCAGAAGGAAAGCCAGTGAGCTTTGAAGGCAGGTGCTCCTGTCCCTTGGAAGCAAATCTCAGTAAGGACTAGATCTCAAATGTGGGTTCCTATACAACTAGCTCCACCCCTTGCTATGACACCAGTGTTCCCATGGTGATGCTGAGGATGTCTCAAGGACCTCTCACTCAGCTATTATACCAGCTCAGGCCGCTTGTTCTGGGCATGCCAGTGATCATATATAAATGTTTTGTTTCTCTTTATTCTAATTACTCTGCCCACTTAACTTGGCTGGTATGGCTTCTCATCCCTGGCCCATCTTTTATCATATTCTCACCTTTATGTTTGCTGCCCCCTGTTGGTTGCTGTTAATCCCAGTGAATTCTCTACGTTAGCCAAGCAATTGCGGGTCACGGCCAGCCTATGCAGCAAGCCAGGTGTTCTAACACCTTTCTTACAGGAACGGGAATGCTTCTGAATCCTCTGAACACTGCCCTGCCACTCTCACCTGATTCTCATGCTTACTGCTCCCACCTGTGGATAAAGGTTCTCTCTGGGAATTGCAGGGAAGCTGTTGTTCCTAGTGTGATGTCCCAATAAGCCACTTGACTATTGCCCTTAGGTTACCTCCCCTTCCCTATACTATTCTCAATCTTTGACCTTACCAGTGCCATTCACGCAATCCATAATGTTCTCTCCTACCCTGGAATATTCTCTATTAGTCTGACTCCACCTTTCAGGAATTTCTCATGGTGTACGCTCCACTGGGGGCACTCTTTTTGCTTTCCAATGCAGTTAAGGATGTCTATATATGCATATATGTATATATATATATATATATATATACACATACATATATGCATATATATAAGGATTTATGTTTATATAGCTGTGTATCTGCACAAATGGCAGAAAGCCAATCCCTACCTCTCTCTCCATACACACCACACAAACACACACACACATATACACACACATATATATGTATGTATACATATATTCTGTGCATCCTATTATAGAATGATACACATATATATATATATGTAAAATATCAAAGGAGTCAAAGAAAAGAGAAGATGTGGGAAGTGACTCTTAATCTGCCATTTGTGCTGCGTCCTATGTAACTTTAAGAAGAAATATCTGTTTATTTCATTGGCTGTGCTTGTTTTTGACCCAAATATTCACTTTAGCCCATGGCCTGATCTTTTCTAAGACAAGCTTACTCAAGCCAAGAAAGAGGGAAGCTCCCCATTGTCACATCAAATACAGAGAAGTTCGTGCCAACATAATACCTCCTCCTCCTCTTATTTCTGTAGCTCAGGATAAAAAGGTAATCTCCAAAGGAGGCCTAAAGAATGGCCACGTTAATTAAAGGAAAGAGGCTTTTTTTTTTCCTAAGAAGCGCCTAATAACTAATGGACAAGCAAAGGAGACTCATTAGTGGAATTATTTCCTCTGAAAGAACACACATGCTGTGGGAAAAAAAGAAGTGTTATTCCAGGCTTTTCTCCTTTTAAATAAAGTGACACCTTTTGTTTTTTTCCTGCTAATAACACAGGCTGAGAAGAATGAGTCTGAGGGAGGCTTGTAGATAAGCTGCCATGATTTGAAATTTATTCAGATCATGAGTTTCTTATTTCTCTATGTTCTGGGGAAAGGTTTTTCTTCATTGCCCATGGCCTTGTCTGTAGAATGGTTAAGATTGGGGATCTTAGGGAGTTAGACTTAAGAGTGATGGCTTAGAACCCACTATCCCAGTTAACTGATGAACCATTTGCCATGAACACCTCTGGTAGGTCCTGCCCCACTGAGCAACTGGGCAGGGAAGCCCATCACCTCAAATACTACACTCAAACAGAAAGTCAAAAGATGCTATAATAGATAGATGGATAGACAGGTGGATCCACAGATAAACAAACAGGATAGAAAGATGATAGACAGAGATATAGATAAATATGAAGATAAATGAATAGGTAGGTAAAGAGACTACAGAATAATTGAAAGGTAAATTCTGTAGAAAGACCTAAAAGGAAAAAAAGATATTCACAAGTGGGGGCACTCAGGGTGAGTTTGAATCTTTAAGGAGATTTCTAGGAGGCATGGAGTGATGTCTAGAATTTGGATGATAGCTGAGATCTTCCTTGGAGCATATTTGGCCAACACTCCATCATGAAGCTTACACATAGAAACAGCTTCAGACTCTCCAGAAGGAACTGCCGAATTTGACGGGCACATATAGAGCTAGACCAAGTGGACAGGGCGCTGAGGCTGGGCTTCCACACATTAAGTACCTACGAATCATGTGAGTGATTAAAAGATTTCTTAGGCCAGGCCTAATTTCTAATCATCTCTCTTAAGCCAGCATACGGCCACTGTATGAGTTCAAGAGTGAGCATTTTTCTAAAAGGCACTTAAGGCTTCAGTTCCCTACACTGAAGAATTAAGTCACTGGCAGTTTTGTCATGCTAGAGAAAGAGGCAGGGAACAATTCCATCTCAGGTGTCAGCACTTCACGTTGCTTACCCTACCTAAATCCACCTAGCACGCTTGCCCAGCCCCAGATCAGCTGGAGTAGAAATTACTTATCCACTTCTCTTCTACCCAAGCCTCTCTTTATGAGTACAGACAAGGAAAACAAGCCTGCCAGATGACAGTTTACCATCATAAGGGCCATGGCCAAGAATCCACGTCTCCGATATCTAACGAGTAGCTTCAGCCATGTTCTTCATTTACATTGATATCGTGGACAGGCATCCATGTAGCCCTGACTCTCGTGGGCATGCTATTATATCAACTCCACCCCCACCATTGCCACCTCACCTGGTTTGGCAGTTAACAAAGCTCTGCCATTTTCCCAGTACTGTGTGAGATAGGCCAGAAAGATATGGTTGTTCTCACAGGGGAGCATTGTTCCCACTAGATGGAGAGATGGAGGTTTATGGAGCTAACAGTCAAAGAGTGACAGTCTTCATCCAGGTCTTCAGCAACACCAGCCTTGGCCCCATATACACGGCCTCTGACTACTTCCTCACTAACAAGGTTCATCTAATCTGGAACTGCACCTTGTGCGTCTCCAGCTGTGAGATACGGCACACTATCGGCCATGCCTTTCATCTGCTCCGTGCACCATCACCACTGGCTCTGCTTTGCGGGAGTTATCTGCTCCATTTTCCCTGTGGTTTCCTGTGAGGGAGCACAGACATGCACAAGCTGTTGTCAAAGGACAAATTGTAACAAATTTAGTTTAAAGACCTTGCTGGGCTTTATTGCAGTTTTACAATTGGTCAACATTCAATTTCATAAACTAGAGTAAGTGTTCAATGAGCCTAGAAGAAGAGTTTGGCTTTCTAGACAGAGAACGTAGTTGTACTAGGTTTGTTGCCTGATGTGCTTGGCAAGACAATATGCCAAGACACTGGGTTGCAACAGAGAAAAGGTTTAATCATAGGGCCACCAAGTAAGAAGAAGAGAGGGAACCTCAAATCTGTCAAAACCTTAAGGGTTTTGTAATGGGCCGAAGGGTGGAGATTGACGGGGTGAAGAGTACAGAGTGAAGTCATGGGACAAGGAGATAAAGAGGCTATTCTCATGCTGATTTCTTTACTCTCTGGAGGTTTTCACACTGGTTGGCATCAGATGTTTTGCCAGAATTCAGGATCTGGAAAATACATTAAGCAATTCTTAAACAAAAGTCTTGTGATTCTAATGTCAGAGATCCTATCTATAGAAGCAGTGGGGATGCCAGTGGTCAGTGTCAGTGCTGCGTGACTGTTAGGATCAAGAAAGTGGGTAAAAGTCCAGGCTAATTAATGCTTATTTATAACCGGATTTCTGCCCGGAACTCTTCTTAACCCTGTGAGGATGGCTTCAAGAGGGGCTGAAGAAAGCAGAAACAAAGAACAATGGATGTATTCATTATTTTTCAAAGTTACTTTTTCTTGTAGGATGGGGACAGGGAAATGGAACAATAGAAAAATAAGTGATTAGTTAACGTCAGGTCACGTCAGGCTACATATTTTGTGTAAGGAATACAGCAGAGGAAACTTTATTACCATGGGGATTGACAATTAAAACTGACCTGTTTGAGAATTGGCTGCTATTTCTCTCTCCTGATTTCTCAGAAGGCTGGATAACAACATAGTTTAGGTTTGCTGTTATGGAACTTGAGCGTGGATGACTCCATTTTGAGTTTTAGTCTGGTCTACTGAAGTCTAGTGCAAGAGTTTAGTCCAAAACAACAACCGCCTATAATTTTCAACACTGTAAATCTCTCAGTAGCCCTGAATCCTTCAGCAGACCGTATTTTGAGCTACTGCTACAGACAACTGCAGACAGATTGGCCACACAAGAGCAGTAACCTTCAGACCAAAGCTCGGAGGAAGTGCCAAAACATGAACAAACCCTAGATCAGTTCCTGCCCTGGCAATCACGATCTATCATTACTGTTAAAGAATTAGGAGTGGAATATTGGAATTTTCCTTGCTCCAGATTTCAAGGCCACAGTCAACTTCATCTAGGCCCCAGCACATTACAAACCCACCTATGAGTCAGTACTAATGGCAGACTAGTGGCCTCAAAGGACACTTGAAGAAAAACTCTTACTACCAGACCCCATCAGAACTGCCTCAATGATCCCATGTAACCCTAACTAATTACCTTAGTTTGTTCAGTTAAACTGTATTTTACATGAGTTTTAACTGATAGAAAACAGTTTTCAAGGCCTGCAGAAAATGCAAAAATGTAAGGCAGAAATGGCCAGGACATTCCTCCAAATAATTCTGCATGGAAAATAAAATCTTGCTGGCATTACTGGATTATTCTTGTTTTCTCCACATAAACAAGGTTTGGGTAATGAAGTAACTAACCACTCTTCCTGGAGCCCCATTGCCAAAAACTAGCAATAAAAGAAGACCTTAGTATCTAACACATGTGGCTACTTGAAAATTATCTGAAATAAAAACAAGCCAGAATCAACATAATAGTGTATAACAAAACCCAGATGTCTCTTGAATAAAAGGTTAATCAAATGCTAATGTTAAACGAAAGAGTTTCAAAGGTAGGAGAATGTTAGAGATAAATGAAGAAATTAGGTGCAGCCTCTGTATGACTTGAAGAGTAAGCTTTCTGCACAGGAACTTTTTATTTAAGGAAATTAACCTTTTCTTTAACACCTAGAATGTGTCAGATGCTTTATAAGAAAGATACTAAATACTTTTCCAGGAGCTTAATCTTCAAAAGAAAAGCAAGAGTACTAAGATGTACTTGGAGGAAGAAAAATGTAGCAATTTTTGCAATGCAATGCTTTGGATATTACCTTTCTGCCATATTTTAGTAGATGTTTATATATAAATCCTGGTTTGGTTAGGAATCCAGTAAGAATTTGCAATGTTTTTTTTTTTTTTTTTTTAAAGCCCACCTGCTTTCCTCATGAATTGCAGAACAGCTCATGCCTCCCTCCCCATCACCCTCTGCCCTGGTCTCCATCCCAGTGAACCAGATCATGCTCACAGTCAGAGTTCTCCAGAGAAACAGAACCACTAGGGTGTATATATACAGGTTGCATATATAAAGAGAGAGGTTTATTTTAAGGAATTGTCTTATGGAATTGTGAAGGATGCAATTGCAAAGGCTGGCAAGTCCAAAATCTGCAGGGCAGGCCAGTAGGCTGGAAATGCCAGCAAGAATTGATGCTGCAGCTTGAGTCCATGGCAGTCTGGAGGCAGATTTCCCTCTGCCTTAGGGGACCTCAGGCTTTCCTCCTAAAGCCATAGGATGAGACCCATCCATATTTTGAGGGCTATCTGCTTTACTCAGCTCTGCTTATTTAAATGTTAATCACATCTAAAAAATACCTTCACAGCAACATCTAAACTGGTGTTTGACCAAACATCTGAGCCTCACGGCCTAGCCAAGTTGACACATAAAATTAACTGCACTGTCCAGTGGGCAAGACAGACAGAGTCGCAATAGACATAGAAGGCTATTGGGGGGGGGACTGCTGAGAGAAGGTGGGGAGTCCACAAGGGTAAAGGAGAGGAAAGTACAGCGAAAAATACTTGCAAATATTCAAATACTTATTCATGAGATCGGAAGGCATTTCAAGAATCTTGCATGAGCACGTGTGTGTGTGTGTGTGTGTGTGTGTGTGTGTGTGTGTGTGTGTTTAAATGGGGCAGAAATAAGAGAGTGATACAAATGAACCTGAGGAAGTAAACAGGTCAAGGAGGGGAGGGTTGATTCTTTCTTGTCTGCTCAAGCATAGGAGCAAGCAGGGTCGTGCAATTTTATTTTCTAACTAGTGGCTTAGGCATCCACTTACCTTATGGAAGGAGATCCTCAATTCTCCAGGAACCCTCGTGCTCAGAGTCGGCAGTGCCATTAGTAGCCACAGGTGGCGCTGTCCTTTCTCAGGAGAGCACCAACTCTGCAACTCCTTTGGTTAAGATTCTAACCCTGGCCAGCCAGTATTCCCCTAAGCCACCCTATTGGAAGGCCTGGGGAACCTTCCTACCTTGACGTGTTCACCCCCAGCTTACCCTGAAAGACCAGCCTGACTGGGAATCTGGGGCTGGGGTGCTTTTCTCTTTCTGTCCCAGAATGCCCTGTCTTCCTCGTGTGTGGTGATGAGCTCTCATCCAAGGGCCAGCTCTGCAAGCTGGATCATGCAGCTGTACATGCCCTTCCCCACTTTCCATTCTAAATCCACCCGACCAAGCTGGACCTCTTCATCAGGCCCTTCCAGGAATAGACAGCTCTGCTCAGAGGAGATCCCTTCTCATGGAGGATGACATCGGCATGTCCTTTTCATGTAGCTGCCATCTAACCTTCACCTCAGCAGGTATCCACTACCCTAGGGCACATGAGGATGCCCCCAAAGCCAGTGAAAATCCAGGACAGCATTTCAAGAAGATGAGAGGCCAGGGATTCAGCAACATGATCTGTCCCAGAAGAGGGTGGCTTCGATGGACAGCAATAGCAAGGCCAGAGCAGGTGTAGTTCCAAGGGCACAGAAGACAGCTCTGGGTGGCCTAGAGAAGCAATGGCAGTGAGTCGCTGCTCACCTGCTCCACCGCTAATGGTGGCAGCAATGCCATGCCTCATGCTCTGGGCTGAATTGTGTCCCCCAGATTCGTATGTTGAAGTCCTAAGTCCCAGTACCTCAGAATTAGACTGTATTCGGAGATTGGGCCTTTAAAAGGATAAGTAAAATGAAATCACTAGGCTGAGCCTTAATCCAATATAATGGGTGTTTTTATGAGAAGGGAAAATTTGGACACAGACACACAGAAGAAAGACCACGTGAAGACATAGGAGAAGAAAGCCATCTGCAAGCCACAGACAGCAGTGTGAGAAGAAACCAACCCAGTGGACACCTTGATCTTGAACTCCCAGTCTCCAGAATTGTGAGAAAATAAATTTCTGTTGTTTAAGCCCCCAAGTCTATGATTCTTTGTTACAGCAGCCCTAACAAATGAATATTCCTAGCTTCACTCTAAATCAAATTGTAGTCAGCATTTCCAAAAAAACTGCTTGAAGCTATCCTAAAAGTCTGTCGGCAAAGGAAAGCTGGGATCTTGTGCTGTACTATTAATAGATTACAGAAGGAAATAAGGATGACAGATGTTGCTGGAAACCACCTGTGCCTAGAAAGAAGCATTTCCTTTCTCTCAACTGAAGGACAGCAGAAGCATCCCAGACAGTGCTGAATAAGCAAGTGATCAAATAGCTTATCCTTTTGGATATAAATCAATGCAGTGATATTACGTCTCAAACTTTTCTCAGTTGCTTAGACTTATTAGATTAGTCAATATCTAGGTTGAAGAACAAAATGAGAGGTGGAATTGGCCTTTTCAAAGTCGAGATTTGTGTGCCTAAAACAAGCCAAATTAGTTTTGCATACGAAAATAACACAGCAAGTCACATATTCATATTTGAGACTCTGTTAGTTGTTTAACAACTAACACTTTGATTGTAATAAATGTGCCACTTGAACTTCAGTAATGGGAGAGGTTATGTGGAGATGGGGTATATGGGAACCCTCTGTACTTTCCACTCGTTTTTGCTGTATACCTAAAACTATTCTAAAAATATAATTTATTAATTTTTAAAAACTGAAAATCATAACTATTTAAAAATTCTGTTATTCCAAAAACCAACACGTCAATTAGTCTGTATCTATCAATATATATTTTTAAAGAGCATCACTTTAAAAATAAAAATTACCCCTACCCAAAGCTAAACATCACTTAACCTTTTTTGTTTATATCCTTTCAGTGTTTTGTCTTTCTTTTTTTCTTATTTTACAAAGCTGTCATTCTATTGTAAAATCAATGTTTGTTTTACTTTCCTTTATAGTATGGCTTTTGAAAGCTGCAATGTTTTTCATTGTATGGTTATAGAATCATTTATTTAACAATTTATTTTGGAACAATGGCCATTTCTAATTTTTTAATAGAAAATGAGCTTCAGAAAACAGTGTCAGAAATGAATTCTCGTTTGTACTCTTTAATGTACATCTGATTATTTGCAGAAGATAAATTTCTAGAAGTGGAATTGTGGCATTAATCAGTTTGCTCATTGTTTAGGTTTTTTAATACATCTCTGACAAGAGGATATTATTATCATTTTTCCTCTTCATCCATTTGGCAGGCCAGTGATGGCATCTGATTTTATTTTAATTTGCAGGTACTTTATTTTTAGTCAAGGCAAGTTTCTCCACATGTTTCTCAATCATCTGTAGTTTTCTTTGGTGAGAAGACAGTGACCTTGAGTGTGTTGCTTTCAGTGTCTATCACAGATCACTGCCTGGCACACAGTAGGTCTTCAATCAGTGACTGAATTAACAATTTGCCTTTCTGTGTTCTTGTCATCTTTTGTGAAGTGCTACATTTCCTTGAAGATCTGTATGATACCATTTTGCCATAAGAATATTAGCGCATTTTCTACCGTTCATATGGAAAATAGTTTGTTCTCTTTTCTCATTTACATGTCTAATAATTACATTTGTCCCTGCTAATTATCACTATGTGCCTAGCCTGGAATGTGTCCTCTACGTATTTTGTCTTGCTTAATTCTTACCAACACCCTAGGAGGTGAATGTAATCCTGTTTACTAATGGGATATGAAGACTATTCCTAGACGTTAAATAACTTGCCCTGGTCATACTCTCAAGAGATAGTAGAGCCTAGTTCTGTCTGAAATTCCACAAGCCTTCACCTTTAGTGCTGTATTGCTTCCTTTTACGTTATACTTGTGTGGGATTTTTGAAGGAGGTAATTGTCTTCGCCTATTTGCTGCTGCTATGCCAGAATACCAAAGGCTAAGCATTAAAGAAAACAAAGAAAAGAAGTTTGTTTGGCTTGTAGCTCTGGAGGCTTGGAAGTCCCAAGAGCATGGTGCTGGCATCTGGTGAGGACCTTATTATGTTATCACATGTTGGAAGGGCAAGCAAGCATGTAAGATACGGAGAGTAAACGGAAGCCAAACTATCCTTTCCTGAGGAGCCCACCCCCACAGTGCCTAAGCCATGCCTTCAATAATGGCATTAATCTATTCATGAAGCCTCCGCCCTCATGACCCAATCACCGCTTAACGTTCCCACCTCTTAATACTGTTACAGTGGCAATTAAATTTCAACCTGAGTTTAGGAGGGAACACTCAAACCATAGCAATAATATATTCACCTGGATCAAAAATAACATATATAGGTGTAAAGTTAAAAAACAAAACTCCTCTCCTTTACTCATTTTCACCCCTACTTTAAATAACCACTATTATTAATGTCATACATACAACCTTCTTGAGCCTCTTGACATATACACAAAATAGGCATATACACTCTTTTCCCCTCTTTTGACACAGATGGCAGCACATTATAAATAAACACCGTTGTGTATCTGCTGTTTAGAGCTTTCTTGTTAGTACATGAGCAGCTTCCTTGGTTTTTGCTTTGTTTTGTTTTGTTTGCTTACAGATGAATGATATTCCATTATATGAATTGACTATATTTTAGCTAACGAGTTCAAATGTTACTTAACATTTTGGTCCTATCCATCTTTGGCTATAACCCACAGTGTCACATTTACTGTTGACTTCATATGCTGTTGTATCTGTAAGATAAATTCCCAGAAATAGGTTGGTTACAACAAAGGGTATATACATTTGTAATTTTGATAGATACTACCAATTGTCCTCCACAGCAATTGTAGTAGTTACATTTATGGTACTTTTGAGGTATAAGAGGTTTTGATTTTATCAGTTAGAACTTGTGTTTGGCTGCTAAGAACAGAGACCTAACTACAGCAGCATAAACAAATAAGAGTTTATTTTCTCACATAAATAGAATCTGGAGGTAGGCAGTATCGGGCTGGTATGAGAGCTCCCCAAAGTCATAAGAACCATAGGCTCCTTTATTTTTTGGGCGCTATCATTCTGAACATATAACTTCCAATCTCGAGATCACAAAATGGCTGCTGCAACTCTATTGTCACATCTCTGTTCCAGACAAGAAAATCCAGAAAAATCTAAGGGTAGAAAGCGCCTTTCACAAGTGCATACCTATGTGACAAACCTGTACAATCTGCACAATCTGCACATGTACCCTAGAACTTAAAGCATAATAAATAAATAAATAAATAAATAAATAAAATGCCTTTCACAGGAGTCCAAAAATAACATTGCCCACACCTTTTGGCAAGACACTCTGGGAAGTATAATTTTGTGATTTAGCACATTGCTGTCCTTGACAATATAAGGGTTAAGATTCTGTTAGGAAAGCCAGATACAGGATATGGATATTGAGTACATAAGCAGCAGTCTAAATGTGTCCCATATCTTGATCTTTTATTCATAGAGTCCTCATTCCAAAATCAAATAAATATTACCCGCATTTCTTTTTTTTCTTCTTTCATGGCCTCAATTTTATTTCTAATTCATTTTGAATTTTTTTGTGTGTGTGGTATTTTTAAGTATTTTTTCTTGTTTTAGAAAGGAAAGTCCTTATAGAAAGGTCTGCTCCTATTTAATCTTTCCAAGAGAATAAGAAAAAATATTTCTGTATTTACAAGATAAAATCCCAAAAGCATTAGGCAAATTGATATGCATCTACATGGTTAATCTATTTGGAATTTATTTTTGTGGATGGTGTGATGCAGTAATTTCTTTTTTAGTTAGCTAATTGACTCAATATCACTTGCTGATTAATTTATCTAGATCTGATCATTTGAATTTATTATATACAAATGGTTTAAAATCAAATTTTTGAATTGAGTTTCCATTAAGTTTATCGATTATTAGGAAGAGGAGAAATTGATACCTTGACAATATCAGGTCATCCCCTTCAAGGATATGGCATGTCTCAATTTATTCACATCTGGTGGGTCCTTCAGCAGAATACCCTCATTTTCTTTATTTGGGTCCTACATATAGCTGGGTTATTATTGTGACTACTTTTTCTTATTAGGTTTTCTAGAATGCTTTTGTTTTTTGTTTTTGTTTGAGAGAGTCTAGCTTTGGTGCCCAGGCTGGAATGCAGTGGTGCCATCTTGGTTCACTGCAAACCCTGTTTCCGGGGTTCAAGCAATTCTCCTGCCTCAGCCTCCTGAGTAGCTGGGATTATAGGCACACACCATCACACCTGGCTAATTTTTGTATTTTTAGTAGAGACGGGGTTTTGCCATGTCAGCGAGGCTGGTCTCGAACACCTGGCCTCAAAGGATCCGCTCGCCTTGGCCTCTCCAAGTGCTGGGATTATAGGCATGAGCCACTAAGCCCAGCCCTTATTACATTATCTAAAACTCTATTGCTAGTACATAGAAAAGCTATAAAGTTTTTACATGTTGATTTTCTCCAGCTTGCTGAACTCTTATTAATTAAGACAGTCTATAAGATGATTCTCTCAGATTTTCTCAGAAGAAACTCATATAAAGCATAAATAATGGTCATTTAACTTGTGTTTTATAATGTTTATATCTCACGCATTTTTCTTGCCATTGTCTTGGCCACAAATGCCAGACAAATGAATAATAGCTGTCAGTGTGGGCATCCTTGTCTGGTTTTGATTTTAATAAGAATGCCCTATTTTGTTTCTATGTCCTTTGGTTTCTAACAAATACCCATTAACATGTTTCAAAACGTTTTTTATGGTTCTAATTTACACAAAGATGAATGAGAAATGGAAATTTCATCAAATATGTCTAACATACTTGAAACATGTATCCTAATAATCACATTGCTTTTTCTTTTAACAAACTAGTTCAATAAAGTGTATTATATTAAAAGATTTCTTAATATAAAATCATTCCAAAGTGATTAGATTAGATTAGATTTTGTCATGAGATTATCTTGACAGATTTATCTTTAAAAATCTATATTCCTAAGATGTATTTGTCTGCAGTTTCCTCCTCTGGCAGTTCCTAAGAAAACTCAGGAATTGTTCAACCGAACGAATGAACTTGAACCTTTGTGTTTTTGTGTGCTGCTTAACAGTTTAAATGGCAAAGAAAACATGCCTCTTGACGGTCAATATATCATTTTTAAACTGGGCTGGTCTGGTCCCTTTCTGGAAGTGTACCTTTGGCGTTTCAATGTCTTTTAAGCTTACTGTCTATTTAGGTTTCTACCATTTCCTTAGTCAATTTTGGTAATTTATATGCTCCTTGAAAGTACTTATTCATCACAATTACCAAATTTGTTGCTGTAGACTTGAATAAAGTATTATTAAAAATTTATTTCAGTATCTGTACTTACATGCTTTCATTCCTAATGTAATTCACTGCTATTTTCTCTCTCTCTCTCTTATTATAGATTTAAAAGATGTGCCTATTATATTTACCTTTTCAAAAGATCAAAACTTGGCTTTATTAACCAATATTACTCTCTTTGGGGTGGGGTGGGGGAGATTTTGTTTCTGCTTTCATCCCTAAAATACCTCTTTTCTGTGAAATTATTATTTCTTTTGAAATTATTGTTTTTGTTTCTTGAGTTAATGCTATGCTGTTTTATTTGTATGAGAGCTATATATGTTTTAGTAATAAATAATATTTAATAAAAAATTTCTTTTTGAGTCAAGGTTTGGATTCACCTCAGAGGCTTTGAAATAAAATCTGTCATTTTTATTTCTTTCTAAGTAGTCTATAATTATTTTTAAGATGAGTATTTGAAGAAAATGTGCAGTATCTGCTTGGCAATTGCCATTTCCTATGTAACTATTAAATCCAGCATGTTCATTGTGCTGCATAAATCCTCTCTTTCCTTATGTTTTTTGCTTTTCCTGGTCTGTCAGTTTCTGAAAAAAATAGGCAATGTCTCCATTATAATTGAAGTCCAGTGGAGTTCTCTTTTTATTTCTAAGAGTATTGCTTTCTGTATTCTAAAGCTGTGTTGACCACTTAAAGGTTAGTGGTCGCTGCTTCTCTTAGTAGATGTTCCTTTTAACAGGGTGAAATATTTCTCTTTGTTTCTTTGAGCACTTTTCATTTCATTCTGTTTCTCCCAATGTTACCGTTACCAGCTCTGTTTCTGAGTTGGTGGTTGTTTCCTATTTATTTAGCAGATCTTCCACCATCCCTTCCTAGTCATCCTTCCTCTCACATGTGTCTGGATTAACAGTTTATAGCAGGCACTTGCTTTGGTTTATTTTACTGAGTTTGATAACAGTTGCTTTTTATAAGGCATCTAAATCATTCACATTCAGTAGAAATGTGTCACTGATTACAGGTTCCTTATATTCCTCATTTTAAGGCCTGCGTATTTTATACTTCAGTGTTTCCTTGCCTCCCTTTCCAGTCTTCTGCTGGAATAACCGGCTTTACTTTATTTCCCCTGCCCTCACACAAGAAGGTTAGATAGTTTCAAATTGAACTCAGAAGCCACAATCCGTTCTCCTCTAAACTCTGTAAAACATATTCCATGTTCTCTTAGCATTTGCTATTTCCATTGGAAAGTCTCGCACCTGGGAAGCTCCATTTGATCCTCCTTCCTTTATGATGTTTTTTCTCCTTGTCTAAAAGTTTATAGGACTTTTCCTTTATCCTATAAAATCAGAAACTTTGTTAGATGTGATTTATTTTCAGCAATCTTGTCTGTCATTCAGTGAAAGTTAACAATCTGAACACTAAAACTTTTCAGCAGATCAAAAATGTTTGCCTGTTTTCCTCCATCTCTTCTGTTCTCTTCTTCTGTAAATCTGATTACTAAGTAGAAGACACTCTAGGTCCCTCAACACTTCTTACTCTCCCTTCCTTTAGTTCTTTCTCTTTGCTCCGTTCTCTGGGATAATTCATTAAATTCATTTTCTCATTTATTAGTTTGGTGTTTAGCAATGTCCATTTTGCTGCTAAATTAAATTTGGATTGTAATAGTTTGTAATTGCTTGAAGAGCTCTTTTTCTTATGTTTTGTTTTTCTCATGGCAAATTGTTCATATCACAGTGATAGAGGCATCGCTCACATTTCACTGAAATTCAAAATTGTAATAATCTTCCCTGCCTTTTCCATTGTTTCAGTGAGGTCTGCATTTATACCCAGGTAACAAATATAAGTGTGTGTGTGTGTGTGTGTGTGTGTGTGTGTGTGTGTGTGGGTACACACACGTATAGATATACATATACTTATATATGTATCTCCAGAGTTTGTTTTAAAATGCCATGCATATGTTATCCTTTAGTCCCAAGCAACCCTGTGAGGATTACACATTTACCACATGTACAACTATTATTACCACTTCCCAAGCAAGGAGACTGGGCAGAGCCTGGAAGCCAACCCAGACAGTCTGACTTCAGAGCCAAGAACACGCTACCACCGTGCAACACCAGCATTCGTTCTTCACACTCAGCTGAGTCTTCTGTTTCAAGCTGCTACTTGTACAGATTTGTCCATAATTTTTCTGTCTACCTCTTATTTATTTATTTATTTTCAAGACAGAGCCTTGCTCTGTCACCCAGGCTGGAGTGCAGTGGTGTGATCACGGCTCACTGCAGCCCAACTCCTGGACACAAGCCAACCTCCTGCCTCAACCTTCCAAGTAGCTGGGACTACAGGTGTGTGCCACCATCCCAAGTTAATGGTTTTAATTTTATTTTTGTAGAGATGGGGGTCTTACTATTTACCCAGGCTGTTCTGGGACTCTTGGCATCAAATGATCCTCCTGCCCCGGTCTTTGAAAGTGCTGGGATTACATGTGTGAGCCACCACATCTGGCCTCTCCCTTTTTAAATAAAAATAATGTATCCGTATTGATAGCCACTATGGCCTGCACCCAGCCCCTCCTCAAGCAAGCTGATAGCAGGGCATCCACAAAAGTGCTTGTGCCAGGGGTGGCACAGTCCTGGGGTTCAAGCCATGCCAGTCTCTCAGGGTACACAAAGTTATAATCACATAACTTCTAAGGATGCAGGGCTTGGATGTGTTTCAAAGCCCCAGAATCTGATGTCTGTCCAATTTTACTGCTCCAGCCTCTGATGGCCAGCGAGCAGAAATGTGACTATGAGTGTAAAGCAGCAAGACAGCCTGAGCGAAGGGGGCTCCCTCAGGCCAGAGATGTGGCTTGGCAATGGTGAGTGCCAAGGGCCTCTGAGCAGAACGTGGACAGGGTCCACTACACAGCTCAGCGTCTCGAAAATTCCCAACATCCCAGAACAAGACAGAGTTAATCAGCTACATAAATCGAGTTAATTAGCTACATAAATCATGAAATGTAAATATAGGCTGTTCTTATCTAAAATTATAAAGAATTGCCCATTTTTAAAGGTAAAGATTAAATGAGATGACCTTTTATAGATATTCCCACTGCTGACACTGCAAACCACTCACGCCCCCCTCAGGGCTTCACCTGTGCTCACCTTGATGCCATCTGTTTCCTGTCTTCCAGAAATTTTTCCCACCTGGTCTGTCAAACCCAGTGTCCTGGGTTTTCCAGCTCTGTTGCGTATTTTATCCTAAATGAACACCCCTTTAATTATTTCAGCAGAATTTTGATAGGGAGGGAAAGAAAGCACCTGAGCTCAAATCACCTTAAAAATGAGTCTGGTACTTCTGGCAGATTTTGTGCTGCATATTTTTAAATTAATTATCATAATTTTTGATCAGAATAAAGTGTGAGAATGATTTTTGTTGGTGAAGTCACTTCAACCCTAAAAGTTTGGATGAATTCACTGCTACTGTAAAAGGTAAGCCACAGGCCCACTGTGACAGCTCTTCACAGTAAGGTAATATATGTCTAAAGATCCCCTGTTCTTTTGTTAAACATCATATTTCACTGCAGACCAGAGAGCAGCGTATCTAGAGGGTAAACTAAGCTTAAATGAGCTGCAAAGTGGCCCCTTTATATATTTATTTTTAAGGGCATTTTGAAAGATTAATGTATCCATGCCATATGAATTTAATTATAATTGCATAAACTTCATTAATTAAAAGAGCTGACATTTAAGCAGAGAAGTTAGTAAACAGGATGCTGTATGCTGTAGGGATAGCCAAGTTCAAGGTGAAAAAAGGAGCTGTTTACATTAGAGAAATAGCAAGGAGTCCCAGGTAGCTGGAGAGGAGGGAAGCAGAGAGCCATACGGAACAGAGTGCCAGGCAGAAACGTGGAGTCCAGATCCTGTTGTGTCTTGTAAGCCATGGCAATGAGCTTGCATTTTCTTTGCAGAGGGAAGTTAGAAGATTTGGGATTTGGGAGAGTAGTTTGGTGACTTCACTGAGGTGGTGTTGGGGAGTGTCAGGTGCTATGGTGGAGTTGCCTGGGCAAAGAGAGCTGTAGACTTACCATGAATGGATCCAGATCCAACACTACCGTCTGAAGCAACACTAGCTCAGGTTGGCTGGACTGTGTGCTTCAGGCTGCAGGAGGGGATCGAGGGGTTGCCATGGGTCTCTTTTCAGGACTAGCCCCTCCCTGGAGCTTGCTCATTACATAGCAATGCCAAGAGTGGTTTATATATTTTGGCGGGATATTTTTGGTTCAGAGTCATCAGGGTTATATCCTCGTTTTGAATGTCCTTCCTTGTCAATGTAAAATCTTATCATTTGCTCTTTGCCTTTGAGTCTACGTTGCCCACTGTAAATACTGCCACCCTTGCTTTCTTATTATTATATGAGCCTGATATACCTTTTCTAATTCCTTCATTTTTTGCCTTCCTATGTCAGTTATTTTTAAGCTAATTTTTAAAATAACATGCAGTTGGATTTTGTGTTTTGATTTAAACTAAAAGTATTTTTCTTCTAGTAAAGGACTTTAAGGCATTCTTATTATCAAGACAAACACATTTGCCCTTATAACTATCCGATTAGCTCCTTTTTCTGCCTTTTATTTTACGCGTTATATTCTCATTGCTCTTTTCCCTCCTCTTCTGCTTTGAAAACCATAATCCATCTTTTTATTCTTCTCATTGTTGTCATAAAAGGTAACCCATTTTCTCTAATTGTAAAATGTCAACTATCTAACAATATTTATTAAATCAATCCTGAATGAGATGCTACATTTTAGCGCACTGTTACTTCCTCTCTACTTGACTACTTTCCCACTTTAATTGATAGAGGTGGGCTTTTTATACTTTGCTTCCTCCTCCGCAGTCTACATGTTATAACTCAGCTTGAAAGGAAAGGTTCTCACCACATAGAAATGGAGTGATCTTGGCCCCCGGGGGACACTTGGCAATGTTGGGAGACAGTTATGATTGTCACTGGCGGGAGGGTGGGTGTTTGCTACTGGCATCTATTGGGAAGAGGCCAGGATGCTATTCAACATTCCGCAACGCACAGGACAGAGTCTACAACAAAGAATTATCCAGCCGAAAATGCCACTGGTGTTGACACAGGAAACTCCACTTTAGAGGTTTTGTGGCTCTTATGATTATTTTAAGTTAATATTATTAATTGTATTTAAATTATTTTAACTTCCAGTACTTTCATGTCCTCACTCCTAAATTTTTAAATTACTATTTAGCCCTTGACAGGCTAGAAAATATTTTCAAGTAATTTTTTTTCAAGTAGACTCTATAGAAAAGAGGAATTATATTTCCCTAAGCTGCCAGTATTGGAGCAAATCTTTCTTTTTTTTTTTTTTTCTAGATAACTACCTTCTTTTTTTTTCCCCCCCATTTATTTATTTTATTGCGTTTTAGGTTTTGCGGTACATGTGAAGAACATGCAAAATTGTTGCATAGGAACACACGTGGCAGCGTGATTTGCTGCCTTCCTCCCCATCACCTACATCTGGCATTTCTCCCCTTGCTATCTCTCCCCAGCTTCCCACCCCCCACCGTCCCTCCCCTATTTCCCCCCAACTGACCCCCGTGTGTAGTGCCCCCCTCCCTGTGTCCATGTGTTCTCATTGTTCAACACCCGCCTATGAGTGAGAACATGCGGTGTTTGGAGCAAATCTTTCTAATACACTCACTGGAAGCATATGAAGCTATTAATCAGTCATTCCCTGTCCTCTGAGAAGGAATATTTTTCTGGTAGATGTTTTCCCTCATATATTTGCACATTTTACACCTCCATTTGTTAACTGCCTGTTTTCATCTCACCCAATTATTCCTATAGTCTATGATGCAATACTTTTATGCATTTTAGCTCTTGCCTAATATATGTGTTACAAATATTTAACCTATGATATTTAATCACTGATACTTAATATTTCTAATATTTTATGCAAAGAAACTTTAAAGTTTTATTTTTTAAAATTTGCCTCACTATCTCTGCCTTCACTTTTTTGCCAGAAAATTCTTCTCGGAGGTCAACATTTTCCTAAGTGTTTCATTTATTTGTTTTCACATGTGATCATTTTAAGCCATGAGGATTTATTTTGGTGTTTGAAAATACCCTTAAATGGTTAAGTGATTCTCACAATTTGGTTCGTTAAGTAGTTCATCTCTTATGGAGAAATAGGAACACTTTTACACTGTTGTTGGGAGTGTAAATTAATTTAACCATTATGGAAGACAGTGTAGTGATTCCTCAAGAATCTAGAAATAGAAATACCATTTGACCCAGCAATCCCATGACTGGGTATGTACCCAAAGGATTATAAATCATTCTGTTATAAAGACACATTGCACAAGTATGTTTATTGCACCACTGTTCACAATAGCAAAGACTTGCAACCAACCCAAGTGCCCATCAATGGTAGACTGGATGAAGAAAACGTGGCACATATATACCATGGAATTCTATGTAGCCATAAAAAAGGATGAGTTCATGTCCTTTGCAGGGACGTGGATGAAACTGGAAACCGTAATTCTCAGCAAAGTGACACAAGAACAGAAAACCAAACACCACATGTTCTCACTCATAAGTGGGTGTTGAACAATGAGAACACAGGGATACAGGTAAGGGAACATCACACACCGGGGCCTGGGGGGTGGGGGGCTAAGGGAGGAATAGCAGGGGGTGGGGGGATTAGGGAGGGATAGCATTAGGAGAAATACCTAATGTAGATGACGGGGCGATGGATGCAGCAAACCACCACCATGGCATGTGTATACCTATGTAACAAACCTGCATGATCTGCACATGTACCACAGAATTTTATAATAAAAATAATAGCAATAATAATTCATCCTTCCTTTCTCATTTGAAACGCTACCCTTATTGTGTACCAAACACAAGGGCCAGTTTCTGGAGTTTATGTCTTGTTTCATCAAATCTATCTTTTCTTACCCTAAATTTCATTTCAATTATTTTGGCTGTATAATAGGTTTTGATATTTGCCAGTTTTCCTTCATTACAACTACTTTTAACAACCATGTTTTCAATTTTCCTTGCCCATTTATTATTTCAGAAGAATTCTAGAGCAATTTAATCTGTTTCAAAAAATATCCCTTGGGACTTTTGATTAGAATTATATTACATTTCCAAATACTGGAAGAATTATTGCAATACCAGATATCCTCAACCCATCTTCTATTTCTCTTTCCTTCTATGATTTTATTTCTTTATTGTTTCCTCTGATTTCTGAAAGAGTTGGGATTTGGGAGAAATGCAAGCTCACCGCCATGGCTTACAAGACCCACTGGGATCTGGATTCCACGTGTCTGTCTATATTACTCTGTTTCCTATTGCTCTGTGCTTCCCTGCCCTCTTGCTACTTGGGGCTCTGCTATTTCTCTAATGTAAACAGCTTCTGGGAATTCTTCTTAAATTTCCCTTTTCCTTCATTGATCTCATTTTACATGTAATCTATATGTGGAAAAGACAGCCATTCTTCTGGTGCAGGAGTTTGGAATTTAGTAATCCTATTTCTGTTCTTTATGTTATCTTTACTGTTATCAAATCATTTCATTCTGGGGACTCTCAGTTCTATTTTCATGACTTTGGGAATTAGAATACCACTCTTTCCCCTATCTCGTGTCTGTTTTGGTGAAGAGCATTGACTCTAACTGTTTGGAAATGAACAACCCAGCATTCTTAGAGTCTGGGATTGTCTCTGTTTTTCCTCACAGAGGCAGGTCTGTGTTTAGGCCCCTTGCTCACAGTTGAGAGACTGTTTTCCACATACTTCAGGCCCAGAAAAGGAAGGAGTGAAATGCCGAGGTTTGCTCTGGTTTTATTTTCACCTGTTCAGAGACCCAGGTGAAAGTGTCAGATCTCAAGGGATGGTCAAATCATTCAGCCTGACTCCCAACCCTTTTTCTGAGGCAGCCATGAGTTAGCCCCAGCAGAGTCTCCACAGTGCACTGGCTACGCCTGCCCTCGTTAGAAGTCCACAGCCCTGTCCTCACAACAAAGGCATCTGTGTCTATTGAAGCCAATGTATGCACTGCAGTGGGTGCCTGCTACCCAGTGGCATTGATGGAGTTAAAATGCATCTCCCCAAGGCCTGGCTGGCTGAGTGACAGGGTGTGGATGGGTTCCCCAGATATCCTTGCTCAACTCATCTGCGTGAAATGTGGAAGAAATGCTAGCTAACTGAAATTAGACACCTGTGTCCCATCCACTCTCTCTCTCTGGATATTTAAGAAGTAGAGAGGCGGTCAAAGGAAAGTTGAACTTTATTTATGTCTCAATTTTTACAGTGAGAATGCTTTTATTTTTCTTATTTCTCATTTTCAAATTTTTAGTTATTAAAAATAGAAACGTTTTAAAAAACAAAGTTCATGATAATTCCTAACATATTGAATTGTTTGTAATATGAATTGAGATTTTTCCAAAATTATCCTGAGAAAGGAGCAAGTTACCTTCAGGCAAAGTCCTCACAAAGTATCTTATAATAGTATATATAGTCAGTGCTCTCAGAATTATAATACTTGTAAAATAAATTTGTATTTAGGAGAGGCATAATTTACCTTAACCTTAGTCAATGCTAATTGAGCTCTTATGGAAGTGACCCAATAAAATAAGTACAAAAAGCATGCAAAGAAATTTAATGAAGACATAGTCACCATTGCTTGGGAGGGGGCCTTGCACTTAAAGAGTGAGGTGTCATTGTTAAAAAGCATTCTAAAATCAATTTAGAAAGCAAGACACTAAGAGTGCAGAACATCATCCACAGGATAAGTAAAGAGTGCAAATGTCTTTGACGTTAGAAATTTGGGAATGTGAACTTAGGTCTTAGGATAAAATTTCCAGCACTGGCTGGGTGTAGATACCAACAGTTCTGTATCTCATCATGTTGGTGGAGGAGACATTGGTAGAAGCTTTGCTTGGACAACTCTGTGTGAGACTCAAGAAGCAGCTGGAGGAGGAGGGCTCTGATGTCAAAGGCCCCTGGGAGGAGCTGGGATAAAATAGTGTCAAGAACTGTGAGAGTAAAAAAGCAGTGGTTTGAAATCAATATTCCATATATGTAATTTTACATGTGTGTGAGTAAACAAATTAATTTCCATAAGGAGACATTAACTGATTCCTCTACAGTCCAACGAGCTTTTATATTTAAGTCGCCTATAAAACATTTTTTGGATAGTCTTCTTGGAGAAAATGGGGTATCACCTTACATTGGAGGCTGGAGATCACCTTTTATTTAAATTTTTATTTATATATAAATTCATATATTATATAATCAATATTATATGTTTCTCCTCTTTAATTTACATACTTGGTATAGCAGCAGCCTTGACCTTCACACTAAGTCAAAGTGTGTGAACCCAGAGATATCACAGTTTAGGATGCAGACAAGTAAAAAAACTCACACATTTTGTCTCACTTCTCTCTATAGGCTGTCTCTGCTTAATCCAGAACTTCAGGCCTTGAGAAAACAAGAATATTCTTGCTGGGCTGTAGTAGGGACTTCATGCTCAAGTCAAAACAGCCGATACTAAATTTTTCTTAATCTTGGAATTCCATGACCCAATATCCATTCAACAACTCCCTCCACCAACCAGTATCAGTTTCCTTTTTCTTTCTTTGAGTCTTGAGCCTCACTCTGTCCCCCAGGCTGGAGTGCAGTGGCACTATCTCGATTCACTGCAGCCTGTAACCTCTGCCCCCTGGATTCAAGCCATTCTCCTGCCTCAGCCTCCCGAGTAGCTGGGGTTACAGGTGCACGCCAACACGCCCGGCTAATTTTTGTATTTTTAGTAGAGACAGGGTTTCACCAGTTTCCATCAACTATTCTTTATCATTTGCCCTGAGCATGTTTAAATTTACCAGCATTTTTATCAGATTGTTTTGTTGCTGTTGTTTACTATTGCTGCTTGCGTCCCATTCCTCACCTCCAGGTGTCCTTTTTCTTCTTACTGAAGCACACCCCTTAGTAGTTCTTCAAGTAAGCGTCTGTAGCAAAAACAATTTTGGAGCCCTTTATGTCCAAAAATGTTCACATCGTGTTTATTCTTAATTAATATATTAGCTTGTAGCAAAATTCTAAGTTCACCTCCCTTACCTGAAATAGTGGAGCTATTCCCTTTACCTTCATGGGTAGACAGCCCTGTTTCAGCTCCTGAATTCACACAAAGAACCAGGATCCAGCCCATGCTGTGAATGAGATTTGTTTGGCCCCAGTCCTCAGAAAAGCTTTGAGAAACCCACTATGATGGTGTTATTCAGTACTGGTTACAAATAGCATGGAGAGCTTCAGATCTCACCCTTCCCCTAATATGTTGTTGGTGTTATTCTTGTCTCCTGTTTCTGGTTAAAGACTTCCCTTCCTTGTTTTTGAACATGGAAATATATTTAATGATACTCTTTCATATTTGATCTATGTTTGGAATGAGGGAAGGCTCAGTGTGAGCTCACTCTGACATCTTGAACCAGAGAACTTGAGAAAATTTAATGAATCTATAATCTGTTTTTCTCCTAAGCTTTTTTCTATGAATGCTCATCTTTTCTCATTTAAATTTTCCCACATCTCTTACGTCAAGTTGTTTTTCCCTATATTGTTCAACCTCTTGCCAGGCAAGGGGATTGGTGTAGCTTAGAGATTTAAATATATATATATATATATATAAAATATATATTTATATTACTGTATTATAACCATATATATCTATTTCATATATGTTATAATATATAATGTATAGTATATAACCATATATCTATTACATGTATATTATATTACTACATTATAACCATATATATCCATTACCTAGATTATATGTCCTATGTAATATGAATATATAATATATTAATATAATAAATTAATATAATATATTAATATAATAAATTAATATAATATATTAATATAATAATATATAATATATATAAATATACATTATAACATATTTATAATATATGGTTGTATTATAACCATAATATTATATATTTTATATTATATATATATATATATTTTTTTTTTTTTTTTTGAGACAGAGTCTTACTCTGTCACCCAGGCTGGAGTGCAGTGGTGCCATCTTGGCTCACTGCAACCTCTGCCTCCCGGATTCAAGAGATTCTCTTGCGTCAGCTTCCTGAGTAGCTGGGACTGCAGGCATGCACCACCTCACTCAGCTAATTTTTGTATTTTTAGTTGAGACGGGGTTTTGCCATGTTGGCCAGGCTGTTCTTGAACTCCCGACCTCAGGTGATCCACACCCCTCAGCCTCCCAAAGTGCTGGGATTACAGACATGAACACTGCACCTGGCCTATCATATAGATAGATAGATAGATAGATAGATAGATAGATAGATAGATAGATTTAAATGAGATCTCTCAATTTATGGCTATAAATATTAGAGGGCTCATTCCAGAACCGTGTGTGTGTGTGTGTGTGTGTAATAAAAATAAATATATATTATAATGATATAAATCTATGTAATAGATAAATATATGTTTCTGGGATGAGACCTTTCGATTTCTGATTATGCAACTGTGAGTCTTTGGGAAAGTCACTTCATCTTTCTAAGCCTCAGTTTTTTCATCTACAAAATGGAAATAATAAGTGTAACAATTTCTTAAGGCGGTTTTGGAGAATTAATGGTACTTGGTAAGGAAAGCGCTTACCACAAACTAAACACTAACGTTAGTTATTTTATTATGACCTATTATAAGTTTTTGTGTTTTTATTTACATTATGCTCCTAATGTCTAGATATATTTCTGCCACGTAATAGTCACTCAATAAATACTTATGAAGGAATTGATAGCAGTAACAGTTCAAAAGCCTAAAAGAGTGAAAGTAACAGTATATTTTGAGTTGGGGAGATGGAATTTCAGCATAGTACCCTTTAATCACTTTTTCCAACCCATGATTTCTTATATTTTTAAGAGCCAGTTACTGACTAATATATAGGATCTTCTGAAACGGAACACAGGAAACTATTGTAGCGACATTGGACTAGCGGTCTGGGTAGAAGAAGAACTTCTCACTTTTTCTTGTTTACCTGTTTTCTCTACTTAGAAACTTTTCTGTGGTGTGTAATTTCCATAAGGCAACTTACACATTTTTTTTTAATCTGTGAGCCTGATGGGATAATTGGTTTTGAAATCACTCCTTCTGAGTTTTCATTGCAGCTTAATTCTTAATTGTGTGACCATGTACAATTGAGCCTATGATTCAGTCTCCCCATATGTAAAATGCAGAAAATAACTGACAGCAAAAGTTTTTGCCTATTGTTTTCAAAAAGAAGACATAGTAGGCAGAGAATTTGCAGTACCCAGAAGCTCTGACAAGTATATAGTTAGAAGCAGCTCCACCTGGCCTCCTATTGGGTTTTGTATTGTTTTGTTTCTCACTGAATCATCTGCCACCGTCAAGCCCGCCTCAACGGGCTGCAGCTCCTCCCAACTCGCTCTCCTTTCAATCTCATTTCACAAGTCTAGTAACGCTTTCATTGCCTCCTCCTGTTATCATTTTTCTTGTTTCCTGCAGGTTGAGATTCATGACATTCTAAGAGGGAGTTCAGTTTCTGCTCCATGGAAAAATAATTATGTCAAGGCAGCATTTTCCAAAATATGCTTACTAATAAATGTTAGGCAAGAAAATATTTCTATGGCCCAGGAATTTAGGGAAATACTCATATGAATAATATGAAATGGATGTCTTTATCTTAAGATTATTTGGCGCTAAAATATCAGAAGATTCTGTCGCATTTCTGGGAACAGGGTAAGCCACTTGCAACATGAAAATGCCTTTTTCTGAGGCTGGAGAACTAGTTTTCTGAAAGGCACATGTTGGAAAGTGTTCTGATGGAGCTAAATCCAAAGAGGGTAATAAGGCGAGAAGGATGATTGGAGGAAAGAAGGGAATGAATCGTGTCTAATCTGGTGACAAGAGCAATGCCATCAAAACCCAGGCTTGGCTGCAAATCTCAGCTCTCTGCCACCTCCCAGCCATGTGATTGCAACGGGTCACTTATTTAATTTTTTATAAGCTGTTCTCTCATCTTTAAAATGGGTATAATACTACATCTCTCAAAAGGTCATTATGAGAATTTAATTAGAAAAATGAAGCACATAGCCTAATAAGTATGATTTCAAGACAAGAAAAAACATAAACACAGACAAATGCCTTATTTTCCGTATGTATTTTTTGTATTCCTAGCATTTGCAATGGTGTCAATCAGAGTAAGCACTCCTTAAATTTTTGTTGAATAAATAAATGAACGAAAAAGCTTTATTAATTCACTGAATAGGTAATTAATCAAATCAAATAGGTATTAAGCAGGTTTGGCACTACGCCATAGACACAAAACCTAAAAAGAATATTATCGTTGTAATTAAGTTGAACATGGTGCATTTTGCTACAGTTAGGCATTCATATTGTGAGTGCTACAGTCTTTTCTTAGCCTGACATTTTTCTGCAAATGTGTTACTTCCAAAAGGAGGGCAGAATTTGCATGAATAGCGTTTTGGTACTAAACACTGTATTTATTAGGATGAACCATTTTTATAGGGCTTTCTAAAACACAATTATATGGGCATAAGATGGACAATACAATCTTATCTCACTTTAGCCAAAGCGTATTGGCAATGCAATTTGTGCAAGGTTTATGTGAATTCCTGTAGGTCCTCAGACATTTCTTGGTTTGTAGATAAATTGTTATGTTAAGCAGATGATTCGTTTTCAACTTGGCATTTTGATTTGTTTTCTTACTTGTTTACTTGACACCGAACAAGTAAATTATGCCCCCCTAAAAAATACATTAAAATAAGCCCTTTGGTGACTGAACCTGCATACAGGCTGATGCAGAATAGGCTGAAGCTTCCCAAAGAGAATCGTTTGAATTCTCAAACAGAAGATGGCTCTAGGCAGGCAACGATTGCTTGTGTCTAGTGGGCATTAGATTTATAAAGTGAAATTGCTTTTCTCCAAGTTTAAAAGTATAACATGTAAAGGTTTGACCAGGCTTTGCACAAGTGGAATGCTAATGAGAAATGGGGGGCCTCGCTGAAGGGAGGACACTGTTCTCAGAGGAACAGTGACTCAGTGGCTCGCAGTACCCTTCTCTGATTTCTCACTATTGCTCCATCTATGCAAGACTGGGTTAAACCACTAGGTTCACTAACAGAAGCACTTCCCATGGATCCAGAATCTTTTTAATGCCCTATGCAAAGAGTTCAGAGCAATATGAGATGAACTACACACAAACTCGTTTGGCCTTGATAACTTTCCTGAGGAAATTGATGTCAGACCTAATAATAACTCTTTTGCCATAAGTCTTAGAGGAAAGTCTCTCTTGAAATTATATTGGTATTTAGAAAAAGCTTTGAATCTAAATGTCACACGTCTCTCATTTAGGTAGATAATTTGTGAGGGAAAATAGTCTAGATGCTATTTTCTCATTCATTCATTTCCACTAAAGTGGAATGCTATGTTAGTGTCTTATCAGCCAAAGCAACCTAGAAATAAAAGTGTCAGCCATGTAAAACTGTAAGATTATTCAGTCTTATAGATTATAATTCCCTATACCATGCAAAGTTATTCCACAGACTTAATATTTTAATTTGCCCAATTATTTTAGGGACCCTACTTGCCAAGCACTGAGAATATAAAGTTCCTTATTCCTTGAATAAGGAATAGTCTCTAATCTCAATGAATTTTCAGGCTAATGGAAAAGACTATCATAGAAACAGTCATTATGAGCTCTAAAAACATAAATGAAGAATAATTAATTCTCCTTGGTGACCAGAGCTACATAGAAAGAAGAGCTGAATTTGAGCTGAGAGTCCTAGAGGGATGAAAGAGAGTTTGTCAAGGCCCATTCTGAAGTGAATAACATGTCAGAGGAATGAGCCATCAGGGAATATGACACACAGCCTGGTGTGGCCAAAGGGTGGTGATGGCAGTAGCAGAAGAGAAGCAGCCTGAGAGGTGTCTAGGGCCAGAACAGGAGCCATAAGATCTCTACTAGCACAGCTGGGCTTCACCTATCCATGTTTTTGCATGCTGCTTTGGCAAATGTGAGCAAACTGATGAATGCCTTCTATCCCTTCACCAAGATTATATTGAATCCCCTTCCATGTATCTACCAGCAGTGTTCTAGGCTCTGGGGATAAAACATACCCTTGATTTCATAGAATTTGCATTCTATTAAGTATAACAGATAATTAATTTTAAAAGCAATAACTAAAAATCTGTATGTCAAGAAATAATAAAGACTCTGCAGAGTACTAAAGCATGGAATATTAGTCTATTCTCACATTGCTATAAAAACACCTCAGACTGGGTAAATTATAAAGAAAAGAGGTTTGGTTGGCTCATGGTTCTGCAGACTGTACAGGAAGCATAGTGGCCTCTGCTTCTGGGGAGGCATCTGGAGGCTTCTAATCAGGGTGGAAGGTAAAAGGGGAGCAGGAGCAAAAGAAAGAGCAAGTGGGAGGTGCCCCACTTTTTTTTTTTTTTTTTGAGACAAAGTCTCACTCTGTCACCCAGGCTGGAGCAGTGCTGGATCTTGGCTCACTGCAACCTCCGCCTCCCGGGTTCAAGCAATTCTCATGCCTCAGCCTCCCAAGTAGCTGGAATTACAGACACATGATACCACACCCGGCTAATTTTTTTTTCTATTTTTAGTAGAGATGGGGTTTCACCGTGTTAGCCAGAATGGTCTCGATATCCTGACCTCGTGATCTGCCCGCCTCAGCCCCCCAAAGTGTTGAGATTACAAGTGTGAGCCACTGCACCTGGCTGCTACACACTTTTAAACCACCGGATCTCACAAGGACTCACTCGCTGCTTGAGAATGACACCAAAGGGATGACGCTAAGCCATTCACGGGAAATCCACCCCCATGATCCAACCACCTCCTACCAGGCCCCACCTCCAACGTTGGGGATTACAATTCCACATGAGATTTGGGTGGCAACACAGATCCAAATAGTATTACATGATAATGTGATAGAAGAACACTAGATGACACAATTAGAAAAGATGATCAGAGAAGGCCTCTCTAAAGAGCCTGCATTTGGGCTAAGGCTTGGCTCCCCCCAAAAAAGAGCTAAACGTGCAAAGACCTGAGGGAAGAGTATCCTAAGCAGAACTGCAAAGGTCTTAAGGAGAGAACAAATTCCCCTTTTTTTAGACTAGAAAGAAAGGCGGGTGGCTGCAGTGAAGGGAGTTTTGTATGTGTATCACATAGCTATTGTTGCATAACAAGCCATCCCAAAACTTAATAGCTTAAAGCAACAATGGTTTATTTAACTAAGTGTTCTGCATGTCATTAATTTAAACCAAGCTCAGCTAGGTGGCTCTGTCATACATCTATGGACAGCTGTTGGTCATGGAGGCAACTTTGCTGATCTTAGCCAGGACCTCTAGCATTTCTGGGATTCTGGTTGGGGCATTTGAACTGACTCAACTCTGCCCCATGTGGTCTTCCATCTTCCAGGAGGCTAGCCCAGCTTGGTGACTATGTAGGGTCCCAAGGAGAGCAGAGGCTGCCAAGCATCTTGAGACCTAACTTCAGAACTGGCACATCACCACTTCTGCCAAATGTATCACAGAGTAAATATCAAAGGAAATCAAAGGCCAGCCCAGATTTAAGGGGAGGGGAAACAGACTCTGACTCTCGATGGAAGAATCTGAAAAGTCACATGGCAGAGGGAGCGAGGAAGCAGAGAGCAGTGACGTATTGTGGCCATTTTTGCACAGTCCACCATAAATTGAAAAGATTAACCAGAGGCAGGTTATAGAGAGCTTGGCAATCTGTGCTGCTAAAGCCATGATCAGAAGAGAAGTGAGTCAATGAAGAGAGCTTCTCTTTTCACATGGCCTTAAATAATAGTGAGGGCTATGTCAGCAAGGTGGAAACAAAAGCAGCAGGGATGAGTGTTAGACAATTGATGAGCTGGGAGACACTTTGTTAATCCAAGCGCAATATTCTCATCCTTACTATGTTCCAGAAAGTTAACAGAAAAGCCGAACTTCAAAAACAGTCTCCCAAATTAATTTTAAAAACAGTGAACGAAAATATGTGTCAAGACATATTAAATACTCCGCAGAGTACTAAACCATGGTATATTAGTCTGTTCGCACTTTGCTATAAGGGAATATCTGAGACTGGGTAAATTATAAAGAAAAGAGGTGCCTGGCACAGTGGCTCATGCCTGTAATCCTTGCACTTTGGGAGGCCAAGGTGGGTGGATCACTTGAAGTTAGAAGTTCAGGAACAGCCTGGCCAGCATGATGAAACCCCATCTCTATTAAAAACGCAAAACTAAGGCAGACATGGTGGCAGGTGCCTGTAATCCCAGCTACTCAGGAGGCTGAAGCAGAAGCATCACTTGAACTTGGGAGAAGGAGGTTGCAGTGAGTCAAGATGGTGCCACTGCACTCCAGCCTGGTTGACAGAGAAAGATTCCATTAAAAAAAAAAAAAAAAAAAAAAAAAAGAAGAAGAAGAAAAGAAGTTTAATTGGCTCATAATTCTACAGCCTGTACAGGAAGCATAGTGGCTTCTGCCGCTGGGGAGGCCTCTGGAAGCTTCCAATCTTGGCAGAAAACAAAGGGAGAGCAGGCATTTTCCAAGTCAGGAGCAATAGAAAGACGAGGAGGCAGGTGCTACGCACTTTTAAATAATCAGATCACAGGAGAACTCACTCACTATTATGAGAATGGCACCAAGGGGTGCTATTTCCATGCAGTAGTCATTCCATCCACCACACTGTCCCCTTGATAAGACTTGCTGAGACACTTGCTGAGACATTTGCTGATATCTAATCAGCTTAGAAATGCAAAAGTATACCTCTAAAGATGGAATTTGACCATTTCCCCCAGGCTCTGTTTGGAGGTTAGGTTGCTATCACAAGGTAAAAAACATTGATGATAATAAGCAATCGTGATATATTTTCCTATGTGGCAATTTTATTACCTGATATTCACAACATTTGAAAAAGCTAAAGAAGGTAATAATATATAAATAGCCAACACTGGTTGAGAACTTGCCTTGTTCCTCTTATCTTGATCTCTGAAATGCCAAAAATAAATGTTCCCAATCTATGCATGTGCAGTTATTCAAACGATATTTTCTTGAATTGAAGTATAAGTCTTTGGCCAGGCACGGTGGCACACATTTGTAATCCCAGCACTTTGGGAGGCTGAGGCAGGCAGATCACAAGGTCAAGAGATCAAAACCATCTGGCCAACATGGTGAAACCCTGTCTCCACTAAAAATACAAAGATTAGCCTGGCGTGGTGGCGTGTGCCTGTAGTCCCAGCAACTTGGGAGGCTGAAACAGAATGTCTTGAACCCAGGAGGCAAAGGTTGTGGTGAGCCGAGATCATGCCGTTGCACTCCGGCCTGGGAGTGCAAAAACTCCATCTCAAGAGAGAAAAGGAAGGAAGGAAGGAAGGAAGGAAGGAAGGAGGGAGGGAGGGAGGGAGGGAGGGAGGAAAGAAAGAAAGAAGAAAGAGTAGGAAAGAAAGGAAGGAAAAGAAAAGAAAGGAAAGGAAAGAGAGGAAGGAAGGAGGGAGGGAGGGAAGGAGAAGGAAAGAAAGAAAAAGAAAGAAAGAAAAGAAAGAGAAAGAAAGAGAGAAAGAAAGGAAGAAAGAGAAAGAAAGAAAGAGAGAGAGAGAGAAAGGTCTCAAAATCAGTCTGTTCCCTCACTGAAGAGTGATTTCTTTAAGATCAGAGAGTAGGTTTCATTTATCTTCATGTACCTAGCAGGTCATAGAGCCATCCTGCACCAAGTAGGCCATGAAAAAATATTCAAGGAAAAAGTAAATAAGTGGCCTTCCTCAGAGATGGAAGGGGTAAAAATTTAGAAAGATCAACAACTAGAGTAGTTTGTAGCTTGAGGCCATTAAACATAGAGCAAACCTCCTTGGACACCCTCCATTTTCATGACTGTGTGTTAGTTGAACATGATAATGAAACCTTCTGCTTATAAGAAAAAAAATGTTAATTTCTATTGTGCATTGTAGCAGATTTTAGAAAGATTTCCATTGAAAACACCTACTTTTTAACATTTGGTGCTAAATTTGTAAGTTCCTGTTTCTGAAAAAATTCACTTAAGTTGACTAACTTATTTCATTATAAATATCACATGAATATCTCATATGTATCTATTTCTTTAAAAATGTAAACACGCATAACCTGATTCGTATCCCAATAGGAGCAATGAAGGGGTAGGTGGTGGCATCGCCTTTAACTGAAGTAGTAAGCTGCTGGTCTTCCAAGGTGACCCAGCAAGCAGATGACTGAGTCCAAAAGTGGTGATTTATCACTTCGTTCTGGGAGAACGTGAAGAGTTCTCAGCTTTTAAGATGCACCTTATGCCATTAAAGTGCACGTTGACAATGATGGATGTGCCTTCATTATGTAGTTTATTGCGGGTAGATCAGGGCTGGGACAAGAACCTACACCTTGTGATCCTAGTACAGCACATCTTTAGGAAGCATGACCCCCATGGCTGACCCCACAAGGAATCTAGACTAGAGCGAAATAGGAGGCTGTGAGTTTTACAAGACATCAAACAGTGGCTGCAAAGTTGATTTTATAGGCCTAGTAAAATCTCCAGGGAATAATTCTCTTTCCTTTTCCCTCCTTCTGTAATTGGCATATACCCTAAATGCCATTAGAGCCAGCTTGCGCTAAAAATCTGTAGGGGTAGCATTGCTCCCTCTTCCTCATTCAGTACGGGCCCATGTCAGGCCTAACTAAACAAAGGGACCAGATAAATAGAAGATATTCCATCCAGATTTTATAGCCTGACTGCTTTACTCTGCAACCTCTATTATTGAGAATTATCTATTTTGACTCCAAACACGTCATTTCATCAAAGGTTCTTTATAAAGCAGATGACATTGAAAAGCAGGTTCACATTTTTCAGGTTTAGAGACTAGATTTTTATGGACTTCAAACCTTGGAAGTCAGCTCACCATTCTGGCATAGTCCTCCTGCCAAGCCCAAATTCTGAAATCAGTGTGGGAGCCATCAGAGGGTGACATCCACCTCGGAGTCAGAGAAATGAGGGACTTCTGATTCCTTGTAGTTTCTCAGAAAGTAAATCCTCTTTTCTTAACTGGCACTCTTCTCTTTTGAAGAGAACAGCCTACTTGTTAAGAACCATTTAACATGTTCCGAAAATACTTCTAAAACCATTAACTTATTTGATCCATATATCGCTCCTATGAAGCCAATAGGCCAAATATTAACATTTGTAGCAAACAAGAAAGCCAAGCGCAAAGTGTTCAAACAACTAACCGAACAACAAACTAAAACCCTGGATACCATCAGGATAACAAAAAACTCATCTGATCTGACCCCTAATGGGGAAATTTCCTACTGTGCAAAGAACAGTGCATAGGACAGTGGAAAATTTCCCCATCAGGGGTCAGTTCAGATATTTTTTTTGTTATCCTGATAACATTCTTCTCTTCTAGACTACGAGATGAGAGGTGCCGTAGTGGTGGAGCAGTGAGTGAGTGTGTGTTCCCAGGGATATTTTAGGTATAGTCACCAAGCTGGCCCCAAAGAAACTATAATTAAACTGGAAAATAGAGCAGATAAACTCTGTGTCTAGAATACAGACTTCTCAGATTTATATGTCCCAAACCCAACTCTTCTCCGCCTCTTCTCAGGCTCTTCCCACAAGTACTGACTTTACTTCCCAGCAGGAGAATTTGAGCCACTAACCTCGTCAAGGCATCTTCCCCTCTGAATTCACCATCAAGACGAACGCTATCCACTAGAAATTTAAAGGAAGCCACACAGGTGATCTTAAATTTTCTAGTAGGCACATTTTAAAAAGAAAGACAAGGCAATTAAAATGTAATTTTAATAATATATTTCATTTAACCCAATATATCCAAAATATTACCATTTCAACCCATGATTAATATTCTAAACTACGTTAGTGAGATAGTTACGCTCCTGTTTTCATCCTTAGTCTTCAAAATCCAGGGTGCATTTTCTACTCACAGCACACCTCAACTCAGACCAGCCATGTTTCCAGGGCTTCAAGAGCTGACAGTCTAGCTCCAAAAATGTGAGTAAGCTAGTCCTCAGACGCGGTGGCTCACGCCTGTAATCCCAGCACTTTGGGAGGCAGAGGCCAGCAGATCACAAGGTCAAGAGATCGAGATCATCCTGGTCAACATGGTGAAACCCCGTCTCTGCTAAAAATACAAAAATTAGCTGGGCGTGGTGGCGAGCACCTGTAGTCCCAGTTACTCGGGACGCTGAGGCAGGAGAATTGCTTGAACCCGGGAGGCAGAGGTTGCAGTGAGCCGAGATCATGCCACTGCACTCCAGCCTGGTGCCTGGCAACAGAGCAAGACTGTGCCTCAAAAAAAAAAAAAAGATTTTATAAAACTCTCTCTTCAGGGATGTGCTTACCTTCCCCCTTCTATTCCTGCTGCTCCTGACCTCCATCGCCAGAAGAGACCCTAAAGCAACTCATATTTTGTTTCCAAGAGGGCCACTGTCAACACTAAAACCCAGGAGGAAGCAATTGACAAGACCTTCGAGTCACTTTGCAGGGAAAGCAGAGAGAGGCTGGCAAACAAGAAAAACATAAGCCCACTTTTCTCCCCCTCGCCAACCTCATTCCCCAACTTGTTTGCATTCTGAATAGGGGGAGGCCTCCAGAGTTGCTTTCTGGGTCACTGTGGGGTGAGTCAGCCAATAACATGCTATAATTATGAGGTTTCTCTCTGCAAGTCAACTCTTGTTAATGGCAGGACGACATGAACGTTGAGGCTGACAGGCTGGAAGACTAAAGAGTAGTTGTTTGTTCCCTCTGTCCCCTGAAAAATCCAGCCCCAAACCCATTTGAAGAACATTTCCTAATAGATAATGAGACACAAATCATGTGTACCTGATTGTAAATGAATAGCTCATATGCACAAAGCAAAACTCCATCTAAAAACTCCATTTCTCAGCCAGGATAGCACTCCATTAACGACATGCTTTTGTTTCTTCCAAAGACTAAATGCTCCTTTTTCAGGAGAAAAATGGACCTCAACCTCACCTCCCCACGTCCCTACACCCACCCCAAAGAGATTGTGTTACTCTGAGTATTAATATACCCTGCCACACAAATATGTAGGTGACCAAAAACCGAGCAGTTTTAGCCATTTAATCCCTGTCTTGAAATAGCAACTCACTGGATAAATGGACCTACCATTTAGCAATTTTCAGGATTTCCAATCTGCTTTGATTTCCTCTCTAGGTAGCTTTTTATTTTGTGTTGCAGCTTTTTATTCTGTGTTGCAGTGGGCACCAACTTTGCAATATCAGGAAAAACCAGAGCCAGGCTTGAAAACAATGCTGAGGCTTTTAGACTCAAACTCGGGACAGAATTGGGAATGAATCAAGCCAGGCCGGTTTTTCCAAATCTACAGGAAGTGAAATTCTTCTGCTCCAGGCAATATTTATTACCCATGTAGAAGCCTTATTGGTTTGGTGATGGTGAGCTAACAGGGTATGGCCTGAGTTATGCTCTGAGTAACTACTGTAACTGCCTAGGATGTGAACGATTCAGGGCAGGACAAGTCTATGTGCAGTGGCCTAACGTGAGGTACAGGCTGGTGTCTAGCTTGTCTGTGAAGGTGGGTTTGTTTTTTCTGCTTTTATTACACATTAAATCAGATGAACCCAAAGACACTAGTTTTTACTTTTCAACAATTTTTAAAATTCTAGCAGGGAATATTGATTTATTTTATTGATTCTTTTAAGATCTCTTCCAATTCTTTAGTGTCTGCTAGTCACTGGCCTCAAAAATTGAATTTTCACGTGTTGCCTTTGCCAGTTAACATTATCAGAAGCTTCTTGAATGTTTACTAATGTACGTGTAACTCCTTTCATGCTTGCTGTGTTTAATGTTCCTTTTGTGTTAGCAAAACTCGGGAATGTGCTGATGGCTGACTTGCAGAAATAGAGATTTAGGAGAGACATAATGAAGAACTTCCTTACAACACGAGATATTAAATGCTGAAAAGGCTTTTCAATTTCTTTCTGAAATAAGTCAGGGCCATAAGCACTTAGCCCACTTGGGAGTCTCCCCGAAAAGTCTCTGCAGCCTTCTCTGGATTCCTCCGGCCCAAGACCCAGGAACCAGGGCCTGGGACTAATGTGACTCCTCCCAGGGCTCATCCCGCTCTGACGCTCGGCATGAATTTGTCCTAACTGCGTAACTCTCAGTGTGATGTGGTGGCGGTGACGGTGTGTGTCTTCCTCAATGTGTTGGTTGCGGTGGGAAGGGTTGGGCCAGAGAGTTGAGTAGAGAAGAGGCGGGAGAAAAAAAATAGGAAATTAGGTTTTTCAGAGCTGCACAACCAAGGATTTGCACACTTATTTATGGGAGTGAGCGGTGAGCTTGGCTGACCCTGGATGCTTTTCTGCTGTCAGGGAACCAGCAGCGGGCCGATCACTCGGCGGCTCCCCAGCGGGGGCCGCCCTCCTGCGCGGAAAGCGGCGGGGGGCACCGCGCCCCTCTCGCGGGTCTCTGCGGGGCCTGCGACTCCCGGCGCCGTTCTCGGGCCCCCCCCTCCCTCCACGGGCAGGGGCGGAGCCGAGGGGCCCACACAGCTCCCTCCGCTCCAAACGGGGCAGAGAACCAGAGGCGCCTGCAGCCGGGGGGCGCGCGTCCTGCAGCCGGGGGGCGCGCGTCCTGCACACCGCAGGCTCGGGTTCTGGGCAGGGAATAAGGCAGAGAAGGGAGGCCTGGCGTGGGGGCGGGTCTGGCCCTGGGCGAAGGTGAAGCGCGGACCCGGCCTCCTGCGGGGCTGCGGCGTCCCCTCCCGTGGCTGTCATTCTGTCCCCGTGGCTTCACCCCCGGCCGCTGTGAATCCAAGGCCGCGCGGACACACCTGCCAGGCAGGCACCGGAGCAAGGGGCTCTCGGACTCCCTGGACACGAAAGCCGCGTCCACGCCCCCGGGTTAAAGATTAACGCCCAGCCTCGCTGGCATCCCTGTTAACAACGCGATCATTCCCGCTGGGAGCCCGTGCGCCACCGCCGCCGGGGTTCCACTCCTGAGCCTTCCCCTCTTTAAGGCTCCTTCTTCATAGGTCAGATGGGTCTCAGGGGTCCTGACCGCATAGGGTTGCTCAGGATGGAAGGCGCTCGGCACCCGGTGTGGGCAAGTTGTGCCTGCCCAGTAAATATTAGCTACCGTCTCACAGGACCTGCCTCTCTTTTTGCTGCCCTCACACGTTTCTAGTCTCTCTTGCATCTCCATTGTTACTGACCCAGGGTTGGCTGATGTAAGTGAAAAACGGGTGCAGTCAGTTACCTAAGTCATGCAAATGCTTTAAAAGTATACGTGTATGTGTGTATGGATGTATATCAGCCTCGGGTATATAGAGGTGAAATACCATGAAATACCATGTCAGCAAGCACTTGTGCAGTTTTCTTCGGATAACGAGTTTGAAGACACGGCCTCTACGGGTTCCCTTCCCTTCCCTTCCCTTCCCTGTCTCTCTCCCTTTCTTCCCTACTAGAGCTTTCTGGGCCCATCGCCAAATAAACTACTTGCTCTCAAATCCCAGTGTCAGGGTCTGATTCTAAGTGAACCTGGAGTGCTGGTAACCGAGCATTTTTTTCCAGGACTCAGGATGGAATCTTACAGGAGATACACAGCCCTGTAAAAAGCTAGAATTATAACGCAGCATCAAGTTGTGCTTGATCATTAAACTAACAATGCCTCCTTTCTTCACCACCCCCATGTTTCTGATGCTGTGATATGTGATGTTATGGTTCTGATATGTAATATTGTGATATGGCAGATAGATTATAAGACTTGAATGCACAAGGAGATTTCCTGTGACATAAGTAATTCTCAGGCCCTATGTAGTGCAGGCTTTTAAAAAAATCTGGTTCAGCAGCCAAGTCATTAAAAATTGATGCTAGTATTTCCTCTTCCAAAGAATGCTAATGGGAACATTTCCTAAAGTCCACTTTTCTTTCCTTCCTTGTTTTCTCAGCTTTTTGAGAGTGTCACATTCTCTTCTTGCCCCGACATCTCCCAGCTTCCCCAAAATTCTGACCCAAAGTCTTTTCTTCTCTCCCAACAGACGCTCCTGCTAGCTCTTAATTAGGTAAATCAATGTAGCCTCTCCATATGCACTAATTTTCTCTCAGCTCCCAAAGTCTCCCTAATAAAGAAGAACTTGAGAGCTGACTCAACTGTCCCCCAGTACAAAGTGGTGAGCGTGAGGGAGAGAAATGCGATTGCTTATACATAATTTTCCCCCATTAAACTTTCTTCACAAAGATACTCGTATTCTGAGATTCACTGGAATTATCCAAAGCTTCTTCCAGGCCCGATTGACCCATCATTTCTTTCCTTTTCTCACTGGTGTGGGGATAATTTCCTGCATTTCCTACTGTGCTGCCTGCCAATTCTAGCAGTGTCCATTAGTGTCCCTCTTGACAAACTCGGATTTGAAAAATAGGCAACTAAATCTTCATTTATTAGACGTGTTTTTCTTTTACTAACAGCTGCCATCTGTTCCTCTCCACCTCAATACGACTCCCCCATCCCTCCAGCATTCTCTTCGGACATTTTCATCCCAGTTCCTTTTTATTCAAGTGCACATTCAATTGCAAGACAGTTTTTGAAAGAGGAGGACTAAGAAGTAACAGAAAATAGAAATGATAATAAAATATTACCCCCAAATTAAAAGAGACATGGGAAGAGTTTCTTTTTTTAAAGAGAACGCATAAACGACACATGAAAGGTTGGAAAATAACAAAGAAAATAATTATTTTTAAAAAAGATCTAGATGCAGGAAGGACTATTATGGAATGGCTGGAAATGGAATAGTTATTAATAATAACCAAATAGCTGGAAGGTTGCCTGCAGCAGAGATGAAGAGAATAAATCAGAAGAGAAAAAACGTTTGCCCGATTCTATTTTGCAGATAGTCTTTTAAAATGTATGTGTCATTCAGATTTGTTTTGATGTGTCAGTCATCTCTAGCATTAATCCTGGGCTTTGGATGCAACTTAGTTGCATGACTGGATGTATTTTAAGATCTGCCATGTAGGTTATATTCTGATTTACTTGCTTACAGTGAGCTCCTAGCTGGAACACAGTTCTGAATGCCAAAGAAAACCAAAGGCCATTTCCAGTTCAATTTCCATCTACGAAGTGGTCAAAGAAAACTCCAGTCCTTGAACTTGCATTCCAGTCTCTTATGCGCTGTTTAGAGATTCTGCAGGGGCTTCATGCCTGACCTCTATGAGGGATGAAGGACATTTGAGATCCAAAATGTACTGAGGTTGAGTTGTTATCACGTTTTTCATTTGCCCAAGTCCCATATCAAAAAAAAAAAAAAAAAAGATGCTTTTCATCATTTCATATAGATGAAAACCAACATTACCAGCCTGTTTCAAAGGCAAAATGCATTCTGCGTTGTATATGAGTTGGATAATGTCAAGTGTCTTTGATTGCAGCGTGGGAGTTGTTTTGGTCTGTTTTATTTTGACTTAAGTCAGGAAACAATAAGTATGTTTGTCATTTTCTAAGCAATATGGTCCAAAAGCACTTGTGGCTGGTGGTCTTTCATCTCCACGGGGCATTCCACCCAACAGTCACCATCTGCCAGGGATGCCTATGAATGTCAAAGTTCTGCTAGGTTTCTCCGAAGCCTACTTCTGCTTTCAGCAGCTTTGAATAAGCTACAGGGCCACAATTTACTTCTATTGTCATTTCTTCAGGGAGACAGAGAGAAATACATCTGCCACATTAGACAAGAAGCCCATGGGAAGAGCATACACACAATCAGAACAGCCAGAGCAGGATTATGCAGTTCAGCGGCAATCAGAAAGTGGGGAATAAGAGAGAGGAGAAAAGCCCCCATCTCGTTATGTGTAATGCTCATTTCTGAGCCAGTGTTTGAAGACAGAGCATGCTTTGTGAGAAAAACATGTTTTTTCATCAGATAGGATGTAGTCAACCGAGAATTAATCATTAGTGAGCCATTAAATAATTAGTTGTAAATTGTAACTAATTTCTGACTATTAAAATGACATTTTTTTATACCTGGGCTCCTATAATTCCCCATTTTAAAATAGTTACCAAGCTACACACTGGTAAGAAAAAGACAAAAAAGTTCCAGTAAGTTAGCTTTGGCTATGTAACAAGCCATTAAGACGTAATAGATTACCACAAAAAGTGTTTATTAGTTCACTATAATCTGGGTCAGACATTTAGGATGAGTTCGGCTGGGTGGATCTTCTGCTTGTCTTGCCTGGGGTTCTTCATGTAGAGGTAGTCAGCTGATGGTGTGAGCAAGATCTGATTGGTCTTGAATGGCCCCACTCATATTTCTGGTTTTAATGCTGGCTGAGTCTGGGAGGTACAAGGGAGTGGGACCTGTATGTCTCCAACAGGGTAGCCTAAGTTTATTCACATGCTGGTGGTCACAGCATTCCAAGATGCAGCAACAGAGAACAAGCCCCCGTGCAGAAGCGTTTTTCAAGTCACTGTTTATAGCATGTTCACTCTATTCCATTGGCTAAACCAAGTCACATGGCCAGGCCTAGGGCCAGTATGGGCAGAAAATCTCAAGGGAGTGAACAGTGGGAGGTGGGGGATAAATCAGGGACCTTGCTCCAGCAACCTACCGCAGATGTGTTCTTGAACATGCTTTTATCTGTACCGCCAGACCAAAACTCTAGGGACTTTGAATCATGTAAGCATGTATCAAAATGGATCTTAGCTAACTTCAAATCCTTCTTTGGACAACTTAAATTCAGAAACGTGACTTTTTTGGGCCCAATGTCTCATGACTAATTGATACTACATTAATTTTGAAGGTATTGGCAAGCATCTGGAATCAGTGATACAATAGTTTGACTTAATTTTTTGGAGAGGAAAAGTTATTAATAATGGGGAAAATCTATCAGGACTAAAGAGTCTAGAAATTATTTTCAGAAAGAAAAGGCAGAGCTCAGATGGGCAGGTAAACAAGCAGATGTAATGAGGGAAAACCAACTGAAGCTCAAGGTTTTATGTTTCTCTCATATTATTTTTAGATTCATAAGGCAGAACTTCTCAAACATCCATGTGCATATGGAGTGCCTTTCCAGGGAGAGCTCTCCTACTGCAAAAGGTGTGTGCCCAGGAGACACTTAGCTTTGATCCATGTTGTTTTCAGAAATCATGTAAAACTCATAGGACATATTCTGAAACTTGAATTCCTCCTCCTACAGTGAACCTCAGGGAAACTCCTTCCCTCGTTCCCAAGACGCGTCCTCCTGGAATCAGTGTCTTCTTTTCATAACTGCCGTTATCCACGGCAGCAGAGAAGAGACGCGTTCTCATGTCTCCACTCCCTGGCCAGCCCACTTGGTCTAAAAGGGTTTTGTACCCAGGTCAAGTTCCTCAGGAAGCACCAATCCGGGGGTGAGGAAGTGAGACAGGAGAGGAAAGAAACACCATAAAGTGTACATTTTTGAGGAAATTACCAGTGTGGGCAACTGGGTCTCAGGCTTGCTGAGGACCTCTGAGAAACTGTGGAGAACATGACTCAATTATCCACCCAATGGAAAGAAAGTTGGGTGTTTATCTGCAAAGTCCCTGTCAGGGACTGCTGGAGTGTGCTCAGGGAACATTAGTTCTCCAGCACGTGACTCTTTCTTAGGCACACATCAAGTGAGTCAGAGAAAAGCCTTCAGGCAGAGACAGTCTTTGGGAGTTTCTAAAAGCCACTTCCAGCTTGCAGAAGAGAATGCAGAAGGAATATGGGCAAGGTTAGAGTCCTTCTGCCTTATACATCCTTGGAGAACTAACCAGAAAGTCAGGACTGGCTTAAATGTGTAATGGTTGTGACTAAAACCAAGGCAAGCACATGAAAAGCAACACATTATTAAAACTAGCAAAGTGGTGGGCATCAAACAGCCCTGTTGATTATTTCTGCTTTTCCCCCCTTCTGTTGACTGATTGGGTTATGCTGTCTTTGTTATGCCAACCAGTAATGTCTCAGCTGCCTTAAATAAATTGCTTTCAACATCATCCACCCAAGTTACTCAACAGGAAAGCGGCAATTTTTTTCATTGTTTTCCATTAGGAAGCAGTATTAGTTAGATCTGGATTTCAGTCTGTCCCTGTAGTCTCTCAAAACTGTGACCTTGGCCCAGTTTTCTCTCAACTTCAGTTTCCTCGTCTGTTAGAAGACAATAGCAATTCTGACCACACAGGATTGCAGTGAAAGAAGTATGGCAAGCAGCTCACCCATGAAAGGCGCACATGTCCTCCCTCTTCCCCATTCTCTAATGCTCTCCTCACTGCTGAGGACTAAATTCAATTCTACTCAATCAGTTTATGTTGAAGTTTTACTTTGTGTGGACTCTGTCTTGGATTGCCTAGCAAGTATAGAGCTAATAACCCTTTTCTTCTAAAAGCTTTCTGTTTTGGGGAAAGACAGGCATATAAAGCTCCAACAAAATCAGGTAATGATAAGTACTTCTTTCCGTGTGAAGAGCACCATGCTCTGACCCTACAGGAAGAAACAAATTATCCTCTATTTTCTTGTAATTTACATAACAGTAATTGATTCCATCATGCACACTCAACTGCTAGTCTCCAAGATTCCCACCAATTGCTATCTTCAACAGAATTATATTACACATGAAAAAACCTCTCACTAACCTCTAATTGATTCCAAAATTCCAAGACTATGAAAAAGAGTTGAAAACAATCTAGAAACTGCTGACTTGTATCAGGCATAGATTTATTCAGACAAAACAGAGAGACAGCAGGTTTTTGAAGTGAGATTGTTTTGTCAATTGGGCATGACAAAGGAAGAAAAATAAAAATTATTCTTCATGCTCTGAAAATCTTCTCTCCTGGGATATATGACTCTGTTACAGTACCTGGCATTTAGTGGTGTTTAACCAATGTTAGGGAAGAAAACTAACATTGGTTAAACACCACTAAATGCCAGGTACTGTAACAGAGTCTTCATTCATCATTTTATTCAATCTTATCTACTCTCCAAAGGCCACAAAAGAATCCTGTCGATTAAGCAAAGCTTATCAGACTTACTGCAGTAAGAGAGAACATTGTCTTAGTGGAAAATGGTCTTATGAGCTGGGTGATTTTGAAGTTGGTCTTGCAAGCCAGGGAACTTGTTGGGACTGGAAAAGTTTATGAAAAGTTTGTTTACTTTGCGTTGGTAGGCACATGGAGGTAAGGGTCTTGAAGGGAGTATTGATGAGTAAGTCATCAATCTTGGTAAGTAAGCCATTTCATTGGTGTTATGGGATAAATTGTGCCCCCCTAAAATTCATATGCTGAAGGCCCAACCTCCCCTCCTCAGAATGAGACTGTATTTGGATATAGGCCTTTGAAGACGTAATTAACGTTAGGCCATGTCATACAGGTGAGCCCTAATCCAGTATGACTTGTGTCTTGGTTCATTTGTGCTGCTATAACAAAATACCATTGACTGAATAATTTATAAAGAACAGAAACATATTCCTCACAGTTCTGGAGGCTGGTAGGTCTAAGATCAAGGCCAGCAGTTATGGGGTCTGTGAGGAGACCAGTCTCTCCTTCCAAGATTGCATCTTGTTGCTGTATCTTCCAGAAGGGAGGAACACTGTATCCTCACACGGTAAAAGTGACAGAAGGACAAGAAAGGTGAACTCTCTCTGATGCTTCTTTTATAGGGCATTAATTTATTCATTAAAGTGGAGCCTTCATGATTTAATCACTTTCCAAAAGGCCCTACTTCTTTTTTATTTTTTTTTTTTTTGAGAGAGAATTCATTTTGTTGCCTAGGTTGGAATGCAGTGGCGTGATCTCAGCTTACTGCATCATCCGCCTCCTGGGTTCAAGTGATTCTCCTGCCTCAGCCTCCCTAGTGGCTGCAATTACAGGTGCACACCACCATGCCCTGCAAATTTTTGTATTATTAGTAGAGACAGGGTTGCACCATGTTGTCCAGGCTGGTGTTGAACTCCTGACCTCAAGTGATCCACCCACCTCCACCTCCCAAAGTGCTGGGATTACAGGCATGAGCCACCACGCCAAACCAAGGCCTTAAGTCTTAATACCACCATAATGAGAATTCAGTTACAACACAAGAATTTTGAGGGACATTCAGACCATAGCAAATAGCGTCCTTATAAGAGGAGATTTGGACACAGACACACACAGAGGGATGACCATGTGAGGACACAGGGAGAAGACAGCCATCTGCAAGCCAAGGAGAGGGGCCTCAGAGGAAACAAAACAAGCCATCGCTGTGACCTCGGACTTGTATCCTCCAGAACTGTGGGCAAATACATTTCTGTTATTTATAGCCACCTGTTCTCACAGCCCTAGCAAACTAACGTAATTGGTGCTTCCAGGAACAGGAGGTTAAATAACATGCCCAAGATTACAAAGCTGTTAATGCGGAGCCAAGGTTCTAACCTCAGTCTACTGAACTGTAAAACCAAGTTCTGCATATTTTAAACTTCCCTCTGAAGCAGAAGCAAACTATAAATAGGGACTAAACAGAAAGTAACTAAAGCTTTCTTATATCTTCTTTCAATTGCTCAGTTTTCCATGGGCAGCACAGGGCACTCTTGGTGTTTCTTTCTACAGCCTCCAGCCTAGGATGCCATTTTTAGTTTATAAGGTGTAAAGGCCAGCTAGTGTTTTATCCAGGTGAACTGACACTCTTGTGTCCCACCCACTCTCCTCAGGCCTGACTATTTCTGGGCGCAGAGATTCTGTGGTTTCCAGCTGCTAATACCTGCAACCTTCACCTGAGGCAGTTCCCATTTGGCCCTTGTTCAGGGCAGATTGGAAGTTCTGGGTAGGGAATGCTCCCCCATCAGAGAAGCCCTCAACCAATGATAGATGGGAGTTGGTGGATAAAAAGTCCAGTTCCGTCCTTCCTCACATGGAATGACTCCGAGACATGTTCTGTTCCCAGAATTTCCATTGACCCCTAGTTATGCACAGTAGTAACTGGCCTGATAACACACCTTGTATTGGCTGCCTTTTCTCCCCTGTCAGTGCTTTTTGGGGTCGCCTTCTAGGTAAATGATACTCAAGTTCTTGTCTTAGGGTCTTCTTCTGGAAAAACTCAAATGACACCAGGCTACAACTGCTAGCTCCAAAATGAGTCACCTCCCCTCTCCAATACCTCTGTATGGACCTTTGGGTCTCTTAGGCAAGGGGCCACATTCTTTAACAAGACCTGGAAGAGCTGGCATGATCTGGCGTCTACCTGTCTGTTCTCATCAGGGTTCTTCAGTTTAACAACAGAAGTAGAATCTGGGTAACTAACGCAGAAAATGAATTTATTAGAAGGACATGTCTTACAGAATCATCTTGGGAAGGTGGGAACCAGACTGATTTAGAGATGAGTATCCAAGGCCCTGCCATAAGAACCATCAACTTAGGACACCCCTGCAGACCCCAAACCACCTTGGCCCTCATTACCCTCTTCCTGCTGCCAGATTCCACCACCCATATACTCCCCCTACTGCTGAATGCTCAGCTAGCCCCTGTGGAAGTCTCTAATCAGCATGTACCTTCTTGCCCCTCCCGAGTTACAGTGGCACAGGGGCAGAGGTGACAGTGGTCACCCATGACTAAGCCTAGCCCTTAAGTGGACTCCTGTGATTCCACTTGACCTCTTTTGCTTCTGTCATTGCAGTGAGAGGAATATGCATGGGCCAGGCCACTGGTGGCCTAAGAAGAACATACCTGGACTAGCCCACTTGTTGCTTGAGAAGGACATGCCTGGGCTAGCCCACTGGTATCCTGAGAAGAGCATACCTGGGCTAACTCAATGGTGGCTTGAGAAGAACATGCCTGAGCTAGCCCACTGATGGCTTGAGAAGAATATTCCTGGGCTAGCCCACTGAAGGCTTGAGAAGAACATGCCTGGGATAGCCCACTGGTGGCTTGAGAAGAACATGCCTGGGCCTGATATGCTTAAAAAGCATGCTCCTACGGTGCACAGAGAAGGATTTATTCCTCTACTTCAGTGTCTGCAGAAGGAAATGGGGATGTCCCAAATAATCAGGGTGCTAAACTATTGGGCTGCCAGAAGACAGACCCCCTCCTGCCTCACAGGCCCCTCCCCTCACAGGCCCCTCCTCATCCTGATGTCCAACCCTACCAGGCTTTCTGCAGGTCACAAGGCCACCATGCTTCTCCCTGCTGCATAGTGTGCTCTCCTCTTTGCATAGAAGGCCCCCTTCTTCTGCCCAGTCAATTCCTCTTGGCTGCAGAATTCAGGTCAGCCTTCCTCAAAGAAGAGTTCCTGAGACCACAAACAGGTCAGACCACCCACAAATGCATGCACAACAGCATTCCTTTGAGAAATTCATCTCCCTTGTAACTGCAGTGTCATTCACATCCCTCCCAAGAAGTCAGTTCCCTTTGGGTCCAGGCTGTGTCCACTTTTACTCACGCTATGTGCTCAGCACCAAGCAGAATACCCAGCACATATTAGGTACTAGATAAATAGCTATTGAAGAGATGAATAAGTGAATAAAAACATTTATAAACTGCTTAATTTTCATTTTTCACAAATCACTGCATAGTTTGTAAACAGCAAAAGACATTGTCCTTTTGGCTCAGAGATGAGGCAACTCATATTTTCAATGAGAAAGATGTTCTCTCATGACAGACACTAAAATAACCCAATGGGGAAAGTGGTCCCCTTGATTACATGTTTTCAAAGAATTTTTTTTTTTCTTGAGACTGAGTTTCACTCTTGTTACCCATGCTGGAGTGCAGTGGCACAATCTCGGCTCACTGCAACCTCCGCCTCCTGGGTTCAAGCTATTCTTCTGCCTCAGCCTCCCACGTAGCTGGGACTACAGGCGTGCGCCACCATGCCCAGCTAATTTTTGTATTTTTTAGTAGAGACGGGGTTTCATCATGTTGACCAGGATGGTCTCGATCTCTTGACCTCGTGATCCACACGACTTGGCCTCCCAAAGTGCTGGGATTATAGGCGTGAGCCACCAAGAAAAATTTTTAATACCAAATATTTTTTTAAAGTTTTTATAAAGCCTTCCATCTATTCAATGGTAGCTGATATCTCAATTAACTATTGCTATATAACAAGTGTCACAAGTGTCTTCAAAGCTTAGAGGCTACAAACAACCATAATTGGTTATCGTCCATTCATCTAGAGGCGGACTGGGGTGAACTGATCTAGATGAGGCTCAACAGAAAGTGGCTGTGCTCCACATGCTTCTCATCTTTCTCAAATACTAGTGGGCTATCCCAGGCGTGTTCTTCCCAAGCTGCCAGTGGGCTATCCCAGACATGTTCTTCTCAAGCCTTCAGTGGGCTATCCCAGACATGTTCTTCTCAAGCCACCAGTGGGCTAGCCCAGGCATGTTCTTCTCAAGCCACCAGTGGGCTAGCCCAGGCATGTTCTTCTCAAGCCACCAGTGGGCTAGCCCAGGCATGTCCTTCTCAAGCCACCAGTGAGCTAGCCCAGGCATGTCCTTCTCAAGCCACCAGTGAGCTAGCCCAGGCATGTTCTTCTCAAGCCACCAGTGAGCTAGCCCAGGCATGTTCTTCTCAAGCCACGAGTGGGCTAGCCCAGGTATGTTCCTCTCAGGCCACCAGTGGCCTAGCTCATGCATATTCCTCTCACTGCAATGACAGAAGCAAAAGAGGTCAAGTGGAATCACAGGAGTCCTCTTAAGGGCTAGGCTTAGTCACTGGCCAACACAACTCAACATAATCAAGTCCAAAGTCAAGAGAGGTTAGTACCTCCATCCAAAATGGGTACAGCGAGGGATGAAAAATCAAAGCCAACAAGCAATCTACCTCAAGATTAGAGATTAGGTAAATGATAAGAAGCATTTAGAAAAGCAAATGGCCAAATGGCAATCAAGTCTTCCATCAGCATGTAGGTGTATATGCCTTTGAAAAGCTGTCAGAGACAGTACTCCTCAAAACTGTCAAAGTCATCAAAAGCAAGAAAAGTCTGAAAATTGTCACAGCCAAGAAGCACCTAAGGAAATACAATGAATAAAAGTAACATGGAATCCTAGATGAGATTATAGGACAGAAATAAGACATTTGTTAAAAACTAATTAAATCTGAATAACATATGGGCTTTAATAATAACATATCAACAGCCGGTCATTAGTTGTGAGAAACGTACCATATATTAATAAAAGGGAAAATTGGGTAAGGAGTATATGGCGACTCTGTACTTTCAACTTTTCTATAAATCTAAAACTATTCCAAAATTTAAAGATTGTTTTAACAAACACAGCAGTCAGACAGAATGTGGTTTAGGACAGCAGGAACTGTTGCTTGTCTAACCTCATCAAGTTCTTAACCTTATTACAACCGTACAAATGATGGATTCGTTTTCTAGGGAAGAAAAAGATCTTTTCTAGGACTCTGAGACCAAGGATTTATTTGTACCCACCTGAGACATGTGTTCAGAGAGGGATTGGGGTGCATGAAGGGGGCTCCTGTCAGAATCTCCAGTCCAGGGAGGCCAGCTGCCTGGGATGTGGGGCTGCCTGCCCTCAGTCCCTATGCGGCCTCCCTTTGGGCTCCTTCCAGCCTCATTCCAGTGTGATCTTACTCCTCTCAGCATATCTGTGGTCTTCTCATCCCTCCCGTTCTTCTGTTTCATCTATGTAAAAAGATTGGATGAATTCTAGACCCAACTCCAAACTCCTATTAATTTTGCAGTAACACAAGGTAAATAGGCTAACTTAAAAGTCCACAACTGCAACAGCATCATTTATTTTTCAAAATCTAATTGAAGTCGTAGCTTCCTTCAAAGAAAGCTTCCTTAACTGCCACAGCCTTCACAGATTCAGCCTTCCTCAAGGAAGGTATCCTGAGGCCACAAACAGGTCAGATCCCCTGCAAATGCATGCACAACAGCTTTCCTTTGAGAAATGCATCTCCCTTGTAATTGCGGTGTCATTCACATCTCTCCCAAGAAGTCAACTCCCTGTGGTCGGGGCTGTCAACTCTGGCTCACCCCGAGTCCTCAGGACACTGGACATAAGCAGATGCATTTTGCGGAGGCGCCCAGCCCAACTGTAAGTCTCCTGAAGGCAGGGACCAACATGAATACATACTGTATCTCCCAAAGATTTAGAAAAAGGCTGGATCGTGTGCCGCGCCCCCACCCCACGCCGTAAATGCCAACGAAGGAAGACGCTCTCCGCGCTTCCCCTCTCCTCCCTGGGGCAGAGCTGCTCCGGGGCCCGCTCGCTGCCATGGCAACGCGGCGCTCCCTCCCAGGGACCGCGCTCCCCCGACTCGTGGAGCAGCTGCTACCGCTGTGTCTCCGCCAGTGCCGCTTCTGCTTCCTCGAATTTTAAATTGGCCAGGATAATACAACAAATTAAGGTATTTGCTGGTTTCTATTACCATTTTTTGGTAAATCACTTTTTCCATATTAATGCATGGGAAAGAGATTGCCAGCAAACATACCATTAATTTCACTGAGAAAAAGCTTTAACTGCTCAGGCATGTTTTTCTAATACAATTCAATGCTTCCAAATTTATTTACTGCTGCCTCAAAAATCCCAAGTAAATCACGCTTTTATACACGCACGCGATGCCCATGTTGAGAAGACATTTGCTAAGCGGCTGTGTTTGTTGAATCCTGAATCTGCCTCTGCACCTAGAACAATCCCACTGAAATGAAACGAATGCTTGCAAAGATTTCTTACTTCCTCCTTTAAAGGGTTCCAGTTTACGGATGGTAGGAAAATGAACAAAGGGGATAAAAGGAAGCAAGCTCATCATGCATTCACCAAAGTGAAATTTCCAAAGAGTAGCTACAAAGCATTTTTGCATTTAAGTGTCATTACAGATTTGGAAATATATTTTTTTTTCTCTGACTTCTCCCAGAAAAGTTTTTGGGATTTGGGAATTCTATGTGTACATTTTCCATAATGGAGTTTCCTTCCCGTGTATTTGTGTGTGTGTATTATATATATATATATGTGTATGTCTGTTACATATTTTATATGTAATATATAAATATTATCCAACATATATTATGTAATTATATATTATATAATTACATATTATTATAAAATTATACATAATTTTATATATTGAGAATTGCATATAATTATAGAATTATATACAATTTTATATATATTAAAATACATAGACAAGTTAATATATATTTATTATCAGTGGGGATATTTGTAATGCAGATAACTACTTGCAGCTTTAAATATCAGCTTTACTGCTACACTGAATGTTTGGTGAGAAAGGGTGCTATTTATGGTAAACGGAAGAGGAGAGAAGGAGGCAAGTTCAAAGCTGAAAAAGATGTTTGAGATTATTTTCCAACCTAATGCTCTATTTTACTGGCCTAGAAGATGAGGTCCAGATGAAAAACTTACTTGGCTAATAACACACTACCAACTTGTGGCTGAGCCATGAGTTAAATGATGAAACTGAAGGAAAATCACTTGGATTTCTGCATGGGAGTTGTCAACAGTCATGAAATTACACTCAAAGACTCCAGTGCATTCAACTAAATGTCAATTAGTATCTAAACTTTGCCAGAACACAGCAAACAGCAGAGCTAAGACATCCTGTGGGTGCTCCTCCCTCCCTGCAGCCTGGCCTGATCAATTAGAGTTCTTTGGTTTCCAGAACATGGTTGCTATTTTCCTCTCCAGCTCCATTAGCAGGTTGGAAATGGCACATTGGCTTTTTAATTTAAAATAATAATAATTAAAATACTAAACACAGTTTTGACTAAAAACAAACCATTATTCTCCCTTAATCTCTTAGGCTTAGTAATTTATCTTTGTATTTGGCAAACCTTCAAAAGGAGTAAATCAATGTTAAATCCAAAATTTAATGACTCGAGGGTTTTTGGAGAAAAATAAACCTACTAGTGCATCACAAAAAAAGGCAGGGACTGGATAAATCTGGGCTGTTTTACAAGTTGCTGTGTTCTACCAACCACTAAAAAGAGGGTTATCAAAACTATTGCTAGTTATATATAGGCTAACCCCAAAACATCTTAATTTCCTTACAAGTCATCTTTAATTTTTGAGCTTATAAAAATGTCCCCAATTATTCAGAAGCAATATCATTTTATATAGAGTTCTACAAGGCAAACCCTGTGTGAGTGTTTCTCCACATGGTTTGTCTAATATTTAAATTGAAAGACTTATTACACACATTGAAGACTTATTACACATAACGGTCCAAAATAGATGGTTACAAAGTTTAAAAATTTCTCTCTTTTAGCTAACACGTGAATATCTTTAACAACTGACAAACTACATAGGCAAGATTGTTACACAAAATGAAAATTTTTTAAAAAAACAATAAAGCAAAGCATGTTTGCATTAACTCATTTGTTTTGTTCTTGTCCTGTATTCCTAAAACTCACAGAAGGTAATCTCTTATACAAATAGATGATTAGTGTAGAAAATTCAAGAAGTATATGAAGGAAAAAAAGAAATCTCCCTCTGGCTGAGGCCTGAGTGACCGACCTTCAGCAGAGCTGCGGCTACCACGTTCTCCAGCGCCCCGTCAGCCTGGACCTTGCAGCCGCAATGGATTCAAGTTCGAAATATGGCACCTTTGAAAGATATTACCAGGTGACTAAAGTCCATCAAAAACATCCAGAAAATTACCAAGTCTATGAAAATGGCAGGAGCAGCAAAATATGCCCGAGCTGAGAGAGAGCTGAAACCAGCTCGAATATGTGGATTGGGATCTTTGGCTCTGTATGAAAAAGCTGATATCAAGGTGCCTGAAGGCAAGAAGAAAGACCTTATTGGTGTGTCCTCAGACCGAGGACTGTGTGATGCTATTCATTCCTCCATTGCTAAACAGGTGAAAAGTGAGGTTGCTACACTAACAGCAGCTGGGAAAGAAGTTATGCTTTTTGGAATTGGTGACAAAATCAGAGGCATACTTTATAGGGCTCATTCTGACCAGTTTCTAACGGCATTCAAAGAAGTGGGAGGAAAGCCCCCTACTTGTGGAGATGTGTCAGTCATTGCCCTTGAATTACTAAATTCTGGGTATGAATTTGATGAAGGCTCCATCTTTAATCAATTCAGGTCTGTCTTCTCCTATAAGACAGAGGAAAAGCCCATCTTTTCCCTTAATACCATTGCAAGTGCTGAGAACATGAGGATCTATGATGATATTGATGCTGATGTGCTGCAAAATTACCAAGAATACAGCCTGGTCAGCATCATCTACTACTCTCTGAAGGAGTCCACCATTAGTGAGCAGAGTGCCAGGATGACAGCCATGGACAACGCCAGCAAGAATGCTTCTGAGATGATTGACAAATTGACATTGACATTCAACCATACCCTCCAAGCTGTCATCACAAAGGAGTTGATTGAAATCATCTCTGGTGCCGCAGCTCTGGATTAATGAAAATCAAGTTCCATCCTCAGATAAGACGTAAAGAAGGAAAATTCAGCCAGCTGATTTTGTTTTCAGCTTACTGTTGTCTTTGTCAGAAGAAAGTGTTCCTCCATTGTTTGCATTACCGAAGACAGCAAGATATTTGTAAATTATCTTACAATAAACAACTTAACATAAAAAAAAAAATAAATCTCTGTGAAGCACCTCTTTCATCTCCACACCCCAGAGGTGATCATTATTATCCTTTGTTTGATATCTGTCTTTTTATAACAGTACTGGTTAATAAAAATGTAATGTGAGCCGCAACTGTGTGCATAATATTAACTAGCCATATTTTTATAATAAAAGTAAAGGAAACGAGAGAACTTAATAATATATTTATGTAATATAGTATATCCAAAATATTATTTCAATATGTAATCAATATAAAATTATAAATGAGATATTTTGCATTTTTTTGTGCTGTCTTCAAACACCAGTGTGTGTTTTATACTTAGAATACAAATCAATTCAGATTACCACGTTTTAAGTGCTCAGTAGCCACACAGGGCCATGACTACCTGTGAGACAATACAGCTGCAGACCTTCCTTTCTATATGAGAGAGAGAGTCTGTGAGATAGTACATCAGCTAAGTATTCTTCGCCGGATGCCATGGCTCCTGCCTGTAATTCCAGCACTTTGGGATGCCAAGGTGGGCGGATCATGAGGTCAGGATTTCGAGACCAGCCTGACCAACATGGTGAAACCTTGTCTCTACTAAAAGTACAAAAATTAGCCAGGTGTGGTGGCACGTGCCTATAATCCCAACTACTCAGGAGGCTGAAGCTTGAAAATCGCTTGAACTTGGGATGCAGTAAGGTTGCAGTGAGCCAAGATCGCTCCCCTGCACTCTAACCTGGGCAACAGAGCGAGACTTTATCTCAAAAATAAATAAATAAATAATTTTTTTCAAAAAAAGAATCCTTTTGCTGCTAAGAACAGAAGTAACAATGACAAATCATAAAGGCTTCCATCACCCTAAGTAACAGGAAGTCTACAGATGGCCAAGTCCGAGGCTGGACCAGCAGCTAAAAATCCAGGCCCCAGTTTGCTATCTGCAATTGTCTCAGCCATCCCCTGTGGTTGTAAGATAGTTGCTTCAGGTCCCAAGAGCACATCTTCCTACTCCAGCCCCTGAAGACAGGAAGCAGAAGCATAGCTGAGAAACAGCTCTTTCTTCATTCATTGTCAGATGCCCCCTTTATAGCTCCTGCTCAGAACAGATCACATGGCCTTCCCAGGTCAGAAGGTGGGTGTCTGGCTATTTTAGCGTCCACAGTGAGAAGGAGCAATAGGAGAAGGGGATTGAGAATGGTTAAAAGGTAGGCACCTGGCCGGGCGCGGTGGCTCAAGCCTGTAATCCCAGCACTGTGGGAGGCCGAGGCGGGTGGATCATGAGGTCAAGAGATTGAGACCATCCCTGTCAACATGGTGAAACCTCGTCTCTACTAAAAATACAAAAAATTAGCTGGGCATGGTGGCGTGTGCCTGTAATCCCAGCGACTCAGGAGGCTGGGGCAGGAGAATTGCCTGAACCTGGGAGGCGGAGGTTGCGGTGAGCCGAGATCGTGCCATTGCACTCCAGCCTGGGTAACAAGAGTGAAACTCCGTCTCAAAAAAAAAAAAAAAAAAAAAAAGATAGGCACCCAAAGAACTGGCGTGGATAGATCTAAAAGTAGCATTCCTGACTCAAACAGCATGCCTGCTTCAGAGTTGGATGGACTCTTCCGACACACTTCATGAGGGCTGTGCAAATCACACTTCCTCCAAAAAATATGTAAAAGAATGTTTCAGCACATCTGCAGCATGTTGGGCATTATTAGATTCTCAAATAACCCTGTACAGTTTACACTTTCATGAGTATCACCTTCATTTAACCAAAAGTTAAATACCTTTTGAGGTCACAGCCAGGAAGACCCTGAGTCATGAACCATCCCTTAAGCCCAGGTCTTCCATCTGCAAACTCACTGCTTTTTCCATTCTCAGCTGCAATCTACCTGAGAAGTAAAGAATACTTCATGAAAATTGAAAGTATAATTACAGAATCTCACGTTGAATTTTATGACAAGTTTGAAAACCCAATGTAAGTCCCTTCCCAGGATAAGCTCTGGTATTTATAAAAATCCAAACACCCAGTCTGTGACTGACCGCCAGAAAAACAGATCTTGGGACACTAAATGATCTCTACTGTGAACCACTCAGGATTGCTTTTATTCTGGAAAAGTAGGTAAAAATAATGACAGCAATGGTTTTTCACAAACCTCAAAGTATTTTTATGCCCATTATCTCATGTGATTAAAAAAAAAACCTCTGAGATTGGCAGAAGTGTACAAACTTATTTGATAAATGGTAACTAAGACTCAGAAAAGTAAAGTAATTGGGTCAAAATCAAACCTGTAGCCTAAGACTCTGGTCTTCGATGCTAGGAACTGTAAGAAATACGGATATCAGAAGTCATCAGAGGCTCTTCTATCATCAAAACCCTCTCATCACATGCTAAGCACTGTTCTGAACCCTTTACATTTGTTAACTTATTTAATTTCACAAGAGTACTATAAAATTGTGCATCAATGCTATGTCTTCAGAATAAACTAAATTTGCAGGTGTTCACAACATTAGACAGTTACTTCTCATTAATGTCTACTACACGACTTGGTTGAAGTTCAGCTGATATAGGGTGGACTTAGCTTGGGTTGGCTTTAAGCTCATGGGCTGGGTTCAAGTGTACTTCTGATTAATACAAATAACATTTTCCTTGTGTATTTCATACTCAATGGACCTCACACACAAATATTATTTTCTCAGTCCTCCTTAAGGGGAGTTGGAGTGTCTCGGAGGAAATGGCAGAATTCTGACAGGTAGAGAAATGCCCCATAGCCACCTCTATCAACGAGCCAAGTGAAATTGAAAATAGGGCACTGGATTTGATAAGGAAGAGGTCACTGATGAAGCCATCACCTGAAATCTGGGCGGGGTACCATCAGACACAGGTTTCTCTGGGACAACAGTTCTCAAATTGTGTCCCCTGAACCAGCAGCACCAGTGTCACTTGGGAATTGGTTAGGATTTTCTAAGACCCCACTCCAGACTTACTGAATCACAAACTCAGAATGGGGCCCAGCAATTTTTGTTTTAATAAGCTTTTCAGAGGATTCTGATGCTGCTTTTAAATTTGAACACCACTGCTCTAGAAGGACGCAGAGAAATGAACTGTGCATAGCATTCACAGTTGCTGACCCGTTAGAACCTTGATGGTTTTCCACTGTAGCATTCATAATCTTAGTTGTATGCACCCTGCCTTTATTTTACTATATATGCAATATAGTCTTTGAAGTGCCTGTCCTACCAAGAGAATCCTACGCTATTTTGGGCTTTAGCTAAAAAGCACACTAGTCACCCTGGATTGAATCCTGGATTGTTTTTGGCAGGGAGTATAAAGATCATTAATGGGACAATTGATCAAATCCGAATAAGGTATAGATTAGATAACAGTATCGTTTCAATGTTAATTTCCCAGTGCTCACAACAGAACTGTGGTCATGTAAGAGAAAGTGACTGTTTCTAGGAAACACATATTGAAGTTTTTTACCTTCAGGGAGCGTGCTGCTTACCACTTACTTTCAAACAGCTCAGAAAAAATGATTTTGCATGTGTCATATGTCTATGTGTGGAAAAAATAAAGCAAATATGGTCAAATGTTATATTTAGAAACTCTAAATGAAGAGTACGTAGGAATTCTAAATACTCTTTTCCCAATTTTTGTATTATTTCCAAATTAAAAATTTACAAAGAAAAAGCAAGTACAGCCACCATGACTTGTGCTCCAGATGTATGCAACTGACTTGGCAGAATCTCATGCTCCATGCTCTATCTTGTTTTGGAGCGTAACTTTCCTCCCTCCAAAGGAAACAAGAGACATCTATGGAAATACTTATGGATCTAGGGTGATCATCAGGCATGGAGCAGCATGGGAGCGTGAGCTTCTTGGCACCTCCCAACCTGATGATCTTCATGGCTGGAAATGTCCCCCTTCCTTCCGGATTTCTCTGACATTAGTGTCTGTCCTGGGATATTATTGCTCATTTGTCAGTACTAAGAAGTAGTTTAAGAGAGCAGCCTCTGGGGCCACTTCATGTATTTATGACTTCAAACAGCCAGGGTTCAAATTATGCCTCAACCACTTTCTACCTGTGTGACCTTAAGCAAGCCCTTGTGTGCTCATCTGTAAAATGGAGATGATAATAGTAACAGGAATTAAATAAGTGTAAAAGGCTAAGAACCGTGCTAGCACATGGAAGTTATTCAGTAAGTCTTCACTGTTGCTATTATTTCCATACATTTCTTCCTTCTAAGTCACCGCCTATATTTATGACTTCAAATCTAGATAGTTGTGTATTCACAGGATGTTCACAGCATGTTAAATTCATCTGGTCCATTCCCTCACATCACACCTGAAGAAACAGAGACCCCAGAAAGGCTAAGTGACACAACTTGTTGGTGTTACTAGCTCAAGTCACTCGTGCCTGGAAACCTTTCTGCCAGGATACTCTCCATGCTGGGGATCTGAAAGAGCAGTGGTGTGGGCACTCTGATTTCCAGAGAAGGTCTTTACATAGAAAATAATTTTGCCTGGAGGGAGCCAGGCACCTCTTGATGTAGAAATAACGTCTCTCACTAGTGTCATCAGAGTCACTAGAATGAGAAATTACCACAGGCACACTGAATTGTAATTTATTTTTCAAATATGTGATAAATTGAGGACACTGGAAATGAGCATGGTACAATGACAGTCAGAAAACAGTGGGTTTAAATTTGCCGATTAACTTGGGCATGTCACATAATGCCCACAAGCCATATTCTCTGCATCCACAAAGTGCAGTTAACAAGGCTTCTCTCCCAGTGTGGTGACAGCGATCAGACCAGATGCCTACGGGGGCAATGGGTCCAGGGCCATGGATGGCCAGTGAATGTTCTTTGCTCCAAAAAAGGTGATGGCTGACTTCGGGGCAGAGAAACTGGTGGCAAAGTTGAAGCTGGTGAAGGCCAATAGGAAGAGGCCGTGATGGGTAGAGAACAACACCTGGAAGAAAATGTTCCTGCTCTGTAAGTAGAGGACCTGGAACCATGAGACCAGTACGTCTCACTCACACATCTATTGTATGGGCCGGGGATGAAGATCTGCCACCAACTGGATCTTCAAGCAAGTGCATCAAATAGTGATATTTCATTTCTAATTATAAATTGTCTTAGTAGTGTTGGATTTCGCCTGCAATTAACTAGCTATTTACAAAGGCATTATCATATACAGCCAAAGGCATTGGTTTCAATGCCTGAGACAACAAATCTGGTGTAAAACTGGCAACTCGGAAATTGTGTGACTTTGGGCAAGTTACTCAGAGTTTGGGAGGCTCAATTTCTTCACTCGTAGAATGGTGGATAATTGTTTGGTTACTATTGCTGTGTAGCAAGTTAACCCCAAACCTAGAGAGGGAAGGAAACAACAGTTTTTTGGCTATTTTGTGGTTCAAGAATTTGGGAAGGGCTTGCAGTTCCCACTTGGGATGACATATGCTTGCAGTCAGATGGCAGTGGCGGTTGGGCTTGTCTGAAGGCTCAACAGGGCTGGATGTCCAAGATGTCCCATCATATGCTGCAGGCTAGGAGGCCAGCTGAGGACCAACCAGAGGACCAAAGCTCAGCCTCTCCAGCACCATAGTCTCGGTGGCGGGGTGGTCAGACTTCCTTACATGGTGACTGGCTTTCCCTAGGTTGAAACACAAGACATGTTTTTCTGACATGTTCTTGGAAGTCAGGTAGCATCACTTTGGTGGGAGGGGGGCAGGAGGGGACACTGTGTGTCTTTTCCTTTTCTGGTTTTTATTTGTTTACTTGTGGGCTTTTTAATTTATTTCAATAAGTTTAGGGGGAATAGGTAGTGTTTGTTTACATGAATAAGTTCTTTAATGGTGATTTCTGAGATTTGGTGCACCCATCACCCAAGCATTGTACAGACACTAATCTAGGTATTGCTGTGAAGGTATATAGATATATCACACGCTGTCCCCAACATGTAGTGTTTTATCCCTCACCTCCCTTCCACCCTTCCCGCTAAGTCCCGAAAGTCCATAGTATCATTTTTATGCCTTTGTGTCCTCATGGCTTAGCTCCCACTTACAAGTGAGAACATACAATGTTTGATGTTTCATTCCTGAGTTACTTTGCTTAGAATAATGGTCTCCACTACCATCTGGGTTGCTGCAAATGCCATTATTTTGTTCCCTTTTCTGGCTGGGTAGTAGTCCATGGCATGCATATATATATGTATCATATATATGTATCTCTCACATTTTCTTGATTGATGGGTATTTGGGCTGGTTCCATAATTTTGCAGTTTTGAATTGTGCTGCTCATCATAGCATCACTTATTTCATGATAAATCAGTCGTATGCTCACCCAGGTCAAAGGGAGGAACATAGGTTCTACCTCTTGATGAGAAGAATATCAAAGAACTCAGAGACATGTTTTAACACTGTCACAATTATAATACCACATTATAAGATTGTTGAAAGGATTATATGTATAATCATTACAAAGTATTTTACATTTGGTGCTATTGTTGAGATTTTTATAATTGCATATACCAGAGAAACTAGTTGCTGTCTCTCAGCTGGAGAGATGCAGGTTTTAAGAGAAAACACAGGTATATACCATCCTTTCTTTAAGCCATAGCTTTATAAAAACCTAGTCACTTGAACCCAGGCTAGCAACTAGTTGAATGCCATTGGTTGCTTAGAGGAATTAACCAAATACCTTCTCTGGGTCCCTAAGATGCATTGATTTCCTGCTTTTCTCCCCAGCCCTGTGTGAATGTCACTGAATGGTGGGAGACTGTTTAAATGGGCAGAGATATTGATTTTCTTTTCTACCTTTTTTGAAAGCTCTTTGCTTACCAGGTGCTGAGCAAACATCAGGCAAATGGCAGTCCACATAGAAACAGATGATGTTAGGAGCAACAACAGCAGTTATGGCTTCTGAATGTGAAGCTGGTTAAGCAGCAGGTACCCCCACTACACACTCTGGTTTTAGATTCAAAATTACACATGATTGTTCACACTCTGTCATTTGCCAATCGATGATATAGCTCACCCAGATGGCACTAAGTAGCGTAATGGAAAATATTCCCAATCAATCCGTGGAAACAGTTCCATCCCTCTGTGAAGAGGGTTGACTGAAAGCTGAGATGAACTGAGGGCCATGACAGGGTAATGCAGTGCATTAGGTTGGGGTCTGCATCCTAGGTGTCCACGTGCAAAATCAGTTATACCCTTGGAAATGAAAACAAAGCTCTTAGTCTGTGTCAGTGATGACAGATAAACACAGGTTAAGAAATTTCTGGGTTTCTTTGACATAGAGGACATCCAAGAAACCACGCATCGACATTATGTTGCTCTTGACACCCAAGGAAACTGATATGTGGTTAACTTCTCCCGAAGAAAAAGCCAGGAATTCCCTCAGGGAGTCAAAGGGCAGCAGATTGGAAATCACTTGCAATTCACACCAGTGGAAGGAAACCAGTGATGGAGGATGGAAAAGGGCTCTGTTTCCAACATGTGTTGCCTGGTGCTTACAGCCCTAGAGAACTTGCCCCAAAGAACAGTAAAGGAGAATCCCCAAGAGTGATACTTTTCCATAATTTTGTCAGGTATTCTGAGTTTAAATAGATTATTACTTGAGACATTCTTGGGCTTGCTTTTCAGTTTTTGCGATGTCCTCAGGGAAAAGGCCTTACTGGGTCAGGTTTGCCAGGCTCTGTACTTGCAGCACGTTTTCAGCACTTGGTTGGAAGTACATTCATTTAACCCTCAGCTGTAGATGAGAACAGGATGCAGCAATTTTAATGCAAACCAGAAAATAAAATTGGCTCTAATAGCCAAGAAGGAAATAAAGAAAAATCTGCCTCATCTTACCTTATAAAGATAATTCCTTTGTTTTCCCTGAGATAAATCATCATCAATTAAAAGTATTGGGAGAGGTGTGGAATGGCTCAGGCCATAATCTCAACAACTTGGGAGTCTCAACAACTCAGGAGCTGGAGACCAGCCTGGGAAACATAGGGAGACCTGATTCTACAAAAAGTATAAAAATTTTTTTAATTAGCTGGGTATGGTGGTGCACGCCTGTAGTCCCCGCTACTTGGAAGGCTGAGGCAAGAGAATTTCTTGATCCTGGGAAGTTGATGTTGCAGTGACCTGTGAACATGCTACTGCACTCTAGGCTGGGTGACAAAGCAAGAACCCATCTCAAAAAAAAAAAAAAAAAAAAGCATTAGGGGAAGAGAAAGAGAGGAATAAGGTCTAAATGTCCCCTCTGTGCATATGATGTACCTGGGTTCAGGTCAGGCAGGTATGGAACTCGGGCCAGCCGTTCTTACCTGTCTCTGAACTCAGGCACTTCCACATCTGCGTCCCCTCCGGACTCAGGTTCTTTCTTCTGAGAAGAAACCTTATGACTTTTAAATTGTTGCTGCTGGTTTTGTTTTCAAGTGAACTTTTTGCCTGTTCTGTCAGGATCATTTCAGGAGAGCAGCAACCCCGAAGAAAACTCCCTTTTTCTTTGATGTATCTTTCCTTTTTAAAAAATTAAATAAAGACTTAGTGAATTCCTAGTTTGCACCTGGCACTTCTCGGAACTCAGAAACAGAGTGAGAGAGGGCTCATTCCTGGGAAGAGGGATGGTACTAGGAGACCAGACAGGGCTGGGACCTTCCTAGGGCTCTGAGTGCTATTGGGAGGGCAAACGAATACATGTCATTCCTAGAATGATTAGGAGACACTGGGCAATTCAAAGGGAAGACAGTCTCAACAAGCTAGTACAATAGGTGAGTCCAAATTGATAGCAGAACGTCCAGCAAATCAACCCTCCTTAATTTGAGATAGAATTCTCAGAAAGGATATGGTAATGTTCACATAGCAAATCACATACTTTTGAAGTGATTTTGCTGGCCTCATCAAGGCATGCCATCTAGTTTTCATTAAGAACAGCACACATTTTTAGTGAGATTTGTTCAACAACTAATATGACAAGACCCTCCCTTAGAAAGCTTCTTAGGGATACACAGCACTTTTCAGACCCCGTAAAACGGTTGCATAAAAGTGATCGAATTTCACATTGTGAAATGAGGTGCAATGCGGCTTTTAAAAATGCTGACAAGGCATGAGCAACCTGGTAGCTTCCATTTGCTTGCTTGAGCACAGTATGATCCGAGCATATTTGGAAGTGGAGGAGAAAAGTGAATAGAAATCACACTCCATCAGAGAACCATGGTGGGCTTGTTCACATGTGGGAAAGGTGGTGGTAGGGGTGGTAATCGTATTCTCATATACATCTCATGTAAACCGTAAATGCAAAGCTGTATTACGGAAGCAGCAGAAGCCTTTTTTCTCATGCAGTGAGATAAAATATATTCTTGCACCCTGGTTTTGTTGCTCACCCCCCATGTAAATTACAGTTTAATGGCAAATACAGCACTAAAGCATGGGACACAGCCAATGATATGGTGCTAAATGATTACTGAAGTCACAGCTGTATGATTCAAATAATCTTGTCAGAGGACAAACAGACAAACATAATGACAGGTATCATCAGGAAGTGTAGTAGATATTAAAGATATTAAACCTTTCCAAGTCATCAATTCTGAAAAAAAGAAAAGATATTAAGCCTAGTGGTTTATGCATCAGTGTTTTGCCACGAGATGCTAGTGAATGCATTCTGGAGAGGAAGTCCACGGAGGCACAGCAGAACTTAGTAAGGACATGAGCCTGTCTGGATGCAGGTAGATAGGGTGGGTCGGACTCTGTTGCCTTGAAATCCAGGCTGAAGCATTGTTGGATTTTTACATAAGGAAAAGTTACTTATGGATATGAGAAGAATCTAGAACTTAGGTATTTGGGAGACCAGAAGCAATTTTCCCTAGCTGATGCCCTGTCTCATCTGTAAAGCCCTGCTTGTGGAGAGGATATGAGTGAGGCCACAAAGATGTAGGGCTAAGGTGATGGTATTGTTCCTTTGGCTGGATCCATCCTGAGATCCTAATCCAATAACAATAATTCTTGTGTCTTATAAAGCCTGGGTGACAGAGCAAGACTGTCTCAAAAACAAACAAACAAACAAATAAATAAAAGATTGCAGGGTTGAAATTGAATCTCTTCCACCCTTACTGCATATTTCTCTTAGACTCTGAACAAATGAAGTGATTAAAAAATGACAATCCACTGTAATCATTGACACCAGGGTTCTTATGTTTCTAGTCACACATTTGAATTTTGTGATTTATAACTACCAAAGTGAAGTGAGCTGCCACCAGTATCTACCTCCCTTCCATCAATTGTGTATTTTGGAAATGTATGTCTTTTCTTTATTGATACATATTATTTTTATGTTGACCCTTTCAAAAAAGGATTTTTGCTGAAAAATTATCTTCCAGTATCCACTTCTCATCTATCAATTGTGTATTTTGGAAATGAATATGTCTTTTCTTTATTTTATGTTTACCCTTTCAAAAACGGGTTGTTGCTGAAAAATTCTCTTGTTTTCATGAACCCTAGAGAGATGGACTGTCAAATGTGTTTATTCAGCTGCACTGAATAGCTACGCTACTTAGCAGCAATTCTTTTGAATTCTAGCAGCAGATGGACTATGAGTTCTGCTTTTCATGGCATGTCTTGAGTACTTCAATGAAAAACTCAAGAGCACTAAGCAAGGAGTTAGTATCCAGAAGCCTCTTTCCGACAAATGATTCTGGCAGAAAAACTGTTTTTAAGAGGGACAGACACAAGAGCAGAATAACCACACGTGCTCTCAAAAGTCAGACTTGTTTACTGAAAAATCTCTCTCCTCAACTGTTTTTCCACAGTGTTCCATGACCATGCCCCAGGGCCACCTCTCAATATTGTGTGCAACATGCATTTTTGCATCTTCCCAATCCTGACCAGGCAGCTTTAGCGACTGTTCGGTGAGAACCATGCGTTCCCAAAAGTGTAAGGTTAACCTGGCCATAAGGGTAATTGATTATCTGTGATTTGTTTGTATGACGCGTGATCTAGTCCCATTTTCCAAGAAGGAAAATTGGAGTAGACAGTTTAAAGAGTAGACTGTATACTGTAAATGTTCTTGAGTGATAAGATGTGTGTCACACCCACCAAATTACACATGCACACATATACAGCAAAATTAGCATCATTCAGAAACATTGTTGGGATGGTGTTATTATTTCATGCTAATTTATTTAGAATTCATTTAATATTAAGCAATCTATAAAGCCCGTTTGTTTGTTTGTTTGTAACAGAGACCTTGCTCTGTCACCAAGCCTGGAGTGCAGTGGTACAATCTCGGCTCACTGCACCCTCTGCCCCACTGAGGTCAAGTGATCCTCCTACCTCAGCCTCCCGGGTAGCTGGGACTACAGGCATGTGCCACCATGGCTGGCTAATTTTTGTATTTTTTGTAGAGATGCGGCTTCACCATGTTTCCCAGGCTGGTTTCAACTCCTGGACTCAAGCACTCCACCTGCCTCAGCCTTCCAAAATGCTGGGATTACAGGCATGAGCCACCAGGTCTAGCCTATAAAGCTCTTTAATAACCTTTTTTTTTTTTTTTTTTGCTTTGAGACAGGGTTGTACTCTGTCACTCAGACTGGAGTACAGTGGCACAATCGTAGCTCACTGCAGCCCTGGCCTCCTGGGTTCTAGTGATCCCCACCTCAGCCCTTCAATCAGCTAGGACTACAGGTGTGCACCACCACACCTGACTAATTTTTCTTTTTCTTTTTTTTTTTTTTTTTTTTGGTAGAGACGGGTCTTGCTATATTGCCCAGGCTGGTCTTGAACCCCAGGCCTCAAGGGATCCTTCCACCTCAGCCTCCCAAGGTGCTGGGACTGCAGGCATGAACCACTGCACCCAGGCAACATTTATTTTTTATCACGACACAGTGAGGCTCCTGCTGTAATTATCCCGATTTTATAGGTGAGAAAACAAATCTACAGAAAACTTAAGAAATTTGACTAGCAAGTGGTAGACTTAATGTATGGGCCTAGACAGTCCTTCTCCAGAGACTGACTCTCACTCTCCCTTTATTCAGCACTCTCTGCATTGCATGAGAAGAAATACATGTTGCATCTGTAGCTGAACTTAATACAACTCACACCAACTATACTTGGGAGACAGATTCATTTATTTACAAATTCCCCGTGGCCACCACAACATCTGATAGTTAATAAGCCCGTCTTAAATGTTTGTGGAAATGAATGGAATTAGGTGGTTTTAGTAGCTCCAATTTGACTCATATAAGAAAATAGTATAACCCATGTGTAGCTGTCCTCCTGAGGATGGCCTCTGTTTTCACTATCTGCCAGCTATGAAACAGGACTCCTTCATCCCTGCACAGATATCTTCAGTAGAACTTGTCAGCAATTAACTTCACTTCTCCGGCATGAATGCTAGCTCCCTTTCTGCATGTGGCAGGCAGAATAATGGCCTTCCCAAAGATGTCCACATTCTAAGCGTTAGAACATGTAAATATGTTATGCCACATGGCAAGTGGGGGTTAGGGTTGTAGGCAAAATTGAAGTTGCTAATAAGCTGACTTTAAGACAGGGAGATTATCCTGGATAATCTGAATAGGCCCAATATAATCACAAGTATCCTTACAAGAGGAAGGTAGAAGAGAAAGTTGAGGTAATATCCTACAAGAAATATTTCACCCACTGTTGCTGCCATTGGTCCTGGAGAAATGGGGTCATGAGTTAAGGAATGAGGAAGCCTCCAGAAGCTGGAAAATGCAAAAAAATGAATCCCCCTCTTACAGCCCCTAGAAGGAGCACAGCCCTGCTGACACGCTGATTTTAGATCTCTGATCTCTAGAATTGTAAGAGAAAATTTGTATTGTTTTAAGCCACTAGTTTGTGGCCATCTGTTACACAGCCACAGAAAACTGCCCACTGCAGGATGAAAAGCCACTTTCTCCTGGTATTTCTCAAAGGGCTAATCTAAGTGCATGGATTGTTCTGTACCTTCCAGGAGCACTATTGCAAAGTCGATTCATTACTTTTTTCACTTGTTCCGCATCACCATGCTGGGGCTCATTAACGTCCTGTCACCGGGTGCTCCGTGCGTAAGCAGAAGTGTGTTAAGAATCAATTGCTCGGACCTTTATTCCTTGTTGGTGTTTTGTCATTTGTGGGCTGCTTGGCTTGACATACGAATTACTCTCCAGCTGCCTGGTGCTGGGAGGCACAGTCACCAGCCCCCAAATATTTCAGACATATGCCAATTGCAATTTCAAAGCACGTTTTTTTTTTCTACCATCACCCTGGAACTGTTCCATTGGCAACAAATGAAATGTGAATAAGAGGAAATAATGGACAAGGCATTGCTGTTGACTAAGGCGCCAACCTTTGAGGAATGTTAAAAACAGATATCCTTAAAGAAGAAAGAACTGAGGAAGTGAATCTTCGCTCCTTTCTAACTCTTTACTTCATTGTCCTCATCCAAAAATTAAACCGTTAATTTTTGGAGTGTGTTAGTTTAAGGCGATCAGGAATTTTCAGGAATCCATCTGTATTCTGTAGCAGACAGCTCGTTTGTTTGCTCCCCACTGAAAACTTACCAGAAGCAATACTGCAACCTTTGTTACAACAAATAACTGTTGGGTGTATCCCTCCATGCCAAAGACATGCCACACATAAAAAATGTGCCTAGAAAAACTAATAACTGTGGAAGGCTCTTTTCCCAGTGCATTGTCACCTCTTTTGTCTTAGTCCTTCTTCTCGTGATGGTGCCCAGCCTGAGCCCTGGGTCCTTTGTTGTTGATTTCAGTAGCATTTCTCCCTGACTTGCAGGAGACTGCCCAAGGCTTTCAAAATTACCTTTTCCGTAAACTCCTGTTCCTTCCTCCAACCAATCTCAACCACCATCTTTGCAAAAACCTGCCTAATTAATGAGTTCATGTACAAGTGTGGGTAAATGATAACACCTAGATGTGTTGCCCTTCCCAGAGGACTTGTTTTCCAAGTCTTTTCAAATAGAGACATAATCAGCCTGGATAATGAGTGCTCAGAATTAAAGCTTAACCTTTCATGGTAGGAGTGCAGTCAGTAGTGCTCAGGGGAGGTGATATGGATCATCAGGGGCTTTCTTTGTGCCCCTCAAATCACATGATTTGTGCCACTACCCAAATGCTGCCCCTGCTTCCACCCTGACAATGAAATGATTCCATGAATATATTATCATTATAGTCAATGACATTTATCTCATGTTTCATTATTCTCAACAAGGAAAGTTTATTTCATGTCATCCTCGCCAGTAAGCCTGTGAGGTCAAGACTTCCATCATCTCCATGCTATACACCAGGAATCAACAAACTTTCCATAAAGAGCCAGAGAGCAAATATTTCTTCAGGCTTTCAGGTGATATGGTTTCTGTTGCAATTACTCAACTCTACGGCTGCAGTGTGAAAGAAGCCATAGGCAGTGTATAAACAAATGGGCCTAGTTGTCTTCCAACGAAGTTTATTTACAAAAGCAGTCAGCAGGTTAGACTTGCCAAACCCTTGGTCTGGATGAAGAAAGCACAACATGGGGAATTTGAGGACCTACCTCAGAACATGCACAAATCAGAAGCCTACCATGCCAGGACCCAAAGCCAGTTCTTTCTTACTTAAAATTCAGTGCTTGTTTACTGAACCCCATTGTGTGGGGCACAGTCTTTAGCATTCAGGAGAGACATGACTTTGGATCAGATCAACAATACTCTCCACCCGCCCACTGCCCCCGTTTTCATCACACACATTTGTAAGGCAGCAGCTGGCAATGGGGTGCCATCATTAGCCTGTGGCCATGGAAACTCAAGGTAACTGACCCACAGGTCCAAGACACGTGACCTTGATGCTATTAGCTCTTTCCATTGAAGCTTACTGGCCATATACAGCATGATTGAATGAAACTGCAGAACATATTCAGTTAGATCCACCTGTGCCTTCCAGAAGCACATTAATGAGGCCTCCCTCCAGCACAGAATGGGAACTAGGCAATCCAGACATGTCCCCACCCAGCATCCTCCTTCTGGTACACTAGCAGAACTGGATCATGCACCAACAAAATGAAGCAGGCTTTGCAAGAACGAAGCTTTTGGAGCCTGTATTCCTGGGTGATGCTGGAACAATTCATTCCCAGCCAGGTGCCATGACCACCTTCTCTGTGGGTCCTGTTGGCTCCCCTTAACCTCTCGCCCCCAAACGCCTTTCCAGGAAGGTGTAGTGCTGAGTGCACTGGTCAGATGTGGGGACACTGACTGGACACAGCTGGCTTGAACAAGGACAGAGACTTCTCATCCTCCCTACCATCCTTCTGTTCCTCCTCCCGTTTGTCCTCCCAGGAGCGCTCCTTGTTAGACTGAGGCCCTTTAGCCCACCTGTGATGGGAAACAGAGCCATCTGCCTGGCCCAGGCAGGCTCTCTGGGGTGCTACAATGCACATGGCCAAAGCTATTCATGTGTTAAAGAGGCTTAGTGAGCTTTGCTTCTTTACTGCATTCCCATCTCAGGAGACACTCATTGAGAGGAACTTGTCATTTTGGCCAAAGACAGCATTTAGGGGCTGTCTAGCTTCTCTGGAAAATTGTTCTCTCAAGCACACCCCAGTCTAACCACCCCTGCCTTAACACCTGGCACAGGGCCTCCATCTTTTAATATCCTTTTCCTTAATATAATTTCCTAAATCCATCTCCTAACATTTCCCCACCACCCTAGGAACAAGCACAGCCTTGGCTGCAATGCACAAGTTCCAGCCAACGTAGAAGCTGAGATTTCACCTCCTTGGGGTTCTCATTGGCTGCCTTTGCACCTCGCTCCATCTTTCGATCCCTCCCTGATTACATTGATTTATCTCATGGTATACCTTGTATCCAGAGCTTTCGATGATAGATAGCAATTCATTAATATCTTGTCACTAAGACGCAGTGACTGGAACTGTGGTCAGAGGCACGCAGCCATATCCTCCCTCCTCAATTGATCGTCTTTATTCTTGCAAGATGGGCCAACCTCTCTAAATGAGGGCAATCAATACTGTGCATTCAGCCGTAATTGTGGCTTAACTCGGTATTCTTTGAAAACCTAAGCTGTGTGATTTGTCTATAATTGGGCTTTCCAAAAAGTCATACCTCCTGCTCAAGGAGGCAATTAAGCCGGCAGGCTCCCTGTCTGCTGCCTGCTCCCGCCCTCCTGGCGTCTGACCGCCATGGGTCAAGTCTTCCCTCCACCAACCTCTCTCTAGATTCCTGTTTGGCTCTCGACAACCAAAGCCAGCAGTTGGCAGAAAAGCAGATGAACTAGAACATCTGAACCTTGGAGTGGCCTTTTTCTTCCATAACCTCCCACATCACTTTTAGCGATGACTTTTGGGGGGTTCCTCGCTTGATGAACTGTGTCTAGCTCATCAGTTCAAACACTGAGGTAACACACTGCCTTGCAAAGGCAAAGGCAGAAAAGCTAGAGCCCCAGCAGTGAGCCCTCATGTAGACTGTGGACCATGGGTGATGACAGTGTGTCAGTGTCAGTTCAGCATGTGTAACAAATGCACACGTGCCCCGGTAGGGATGGTGACAGTAATGGGGAGGCCACGTATGTGAGGACACAGAGGATATGTGGAACTCTTTGTGCCTCCCTCTTAATTTGCTGTGAACGTAAAACTTATCTTAAAAATGAAGGAAGGAAGGAAAAAAGAAAAAGAGGAAGGAAGGAAGGAAGTAGGGAAGGAAGGAAGGAAGGAAGGAAGGAAGGAAACAGAGAGGGAGGGAAGTAGGAAGGAAGGAAGGAAGGAGGGAGGAAGAAAGGAAGGATGGAAGGAAAGAAGGAAGGAAGGAAGGTAAAGCCTAACAAAAAGATGTGGAGACGTGCGTCTCGTGCAGACAGGGACTTGTGGTGCATTCAGGGCACACGTAGGAATGTACTCCAACTGGCTTCTCTTCCCACATTTGATTTGCTTTGTCTTCAGTTAGCTAAGAGCAAGAAGAATAAAGTCCAGGCATCTGGGCCATTTTGTAGTGAGACAAGCCTGGCTTGACGTGTTCTGGAACACTGGAAGTCATATCCTGCCACCTTTCTACTTTACAAAAACATTAGCAAAAATTGTAGAAGTAATTGCTGGCATGTCTTGAGTTCACACTGTGGTCCAGTTGCTTACAGGCCCCATCACCCTTGATCCTCAGTACAACCAAAGTCCAAGTGGGGGTGGACAGCACAGTACAATGAAGAAGCACGCAGGCCCTGCAGCTAGACTCTGGAGTGTCGCGTCAGTCTGCAAGGGCTGTCATACGTGGGGGGGGGGTGGGGGGGCACAGTCAGAGGCTTAAAGGACAGAAATGTATGGAGGTAAAAGTCTGAGATGAGTGTGTCATCAGGGTTGGTTTCATCAGGACCATGAGGGAAGGACCTGCTCCAGGCTTTTTCCTTGGCTTGCAGATGGCCATCTTTTCCCTGTGTCCTCACACCATTCCCTCTCTTGGTAACAGTGCCTGAATATGATGACACCGGTTATGTTGGATGAGGCCCCACCCTAATGGCCTTACTTTAACCTAATGACCTCTTTAAAGACACTGTCTTCAAATACAGTCCCATTCTGAGGTACCGAGGATCAGGACTTCAACATTTGAACATAAAGGGAACAAAGTCCAGCCCACAACAGGCATGTCCCGCGGCTCTGCCCTTGGCTAACAGTATGACCCTTGACCAGCCACTTAGTGTCTTCGTGCCTTCATTCCTAACCCCTCATGTGGTTGTCGGGAAAAATAACTGAGATAAGGTACATGAACACTCAGGGCACTGCCCAGCGCAGCCCTCAGTAAATGTCAGCCATCACTAGGGCTTATCCTTATTGTACATGTGAGCAAACTGAGCCTTAAATGGGTTCCACAGCTTGCTGGAGCTCCCACAGCTAGAGAACAACAGGTGCAGCAGGGCCTGTAACTCGCGTCTGCCTGTCCCCAAGACCAAGCTCTCATCCACAATCCTATGCTGCCTCCTTCACAATATTACACAGAAGGCAGCTGTGTGCCTACAAATAAGTTAAGCTATGTTCCTATTTCTGAGATGAAGGATACACAACCCAGTCCATTTCAATTCTTACCAGCTTCCCAAAGCTTGAAATGTAAGTTCCCAGCCCTCCCTCTAACATTCCTTGTGAGAGGAAGAATTTACCCTGTCCCTGTCTGCTGCCCAGCTCTGTGAGCACACCCTACAAATGCCTCAGGTCCTCTCCCCTCCCCAGGAAGACAACAATGACAAGGATGACCAGGCCAGGGGCCAGAGGGGTCAGCCCTACTCCTGTGTCCCATATGGATGTGTCCTCAAGCCCATCCATGGCTGTTAGAGCTAAAGTGTTTTAACCTATCAGGAAAAAAAAAATCCTCAGCCCTAATAAAGGCAGGCTACCTTACATGCAAATTAAGAGGCTTTTAATAAATAAAAGATTCATGCTCTTTGGGTACTTTTGCTGCATTTTTAATACTTCCCCTAGCACACTGGCTCACCACACTGGCTGCTCATTGGAATTACCTGCAAAGTTTTAAACACTACTGAGGCCAGCGCCCATCCCCAGCAACTCTCAGTTCCCTGCTCTGGGGTTTGGCTTGAGCATAGGGCTTTTGCCACCTCCCCAGATGATTGCACTGTGCAATCAAGGCTAGGGACCTCTGCTTGATGAGGCCACCTTGTTGGCTTGTAGTGACTTAACTCCAGTCTCTGCCTCCTCCATCTCTGTATGTCTTCACCCTGTGTGTCTGTGTGTCTTCATGTGGCATTCTCCCTGTTTCTTGGCCCTCTTAGCGTAATGACACCAGCTGTATTGACTGGGGACCCATCCTAATCCAGTATGACCTCATCTTAACTAATCACACCTGCAGCGACCCCATTTCCAAATAAGGTCACATTCTGAGGCACTGGAGGTTAGCACCTCAATATATCTTTCAGGGCAGCACAATCCAACCCATCACAGTGGTAAATAATTCTCAGTGGCACCGGAAATAATTTTACACGATCAAGGACATCATAAATTAATAAACTTCAGTATTTTCAGCAACACGTTAGTTTCACATTTTATGCTCCTTTTCTTGCTCTCACTTCAAGTAAAGACGTCCCTCACCCTCTTTGGAGGCAGGTGTCCCCTTTGTTCCCCTTTCTCTTGGCCTCTCCCTCTCCAGCACAGTCAATGCTAATTAACAGCAGTTTAATTATCGCCCAGCAGAGAAGTGATCATGGCCCAGGTCCTCAGAGAGTTATATGCGTGGTTAAGTTGTCCAGATACTGGAAGGTTGTCTGTGTTATGTGACCTTAGGGAGAGGCAATGTGGCTTAGTCGAAAGTTCATAGCATTGAGAATCCATCAACCTGATGACCCTGCCATGTTTTAACCATTGGATAATGGCTTCCAAACCTTCTTTTCCTCAGCTGTGACAATACCTAACCCCATAGTTTTGTTGGGAAGATTGAGGACAGGTGTGGTGGCTCATGCCTGTAATCCCAGCACTTTGGAAGGCTGAGGCAGGTGCATCACCTGAGGTCAGGAATTCAAGACCAGCCTGGCCAACATGGTGAAACCCCGTCTCTATTAAAAAATACAAAAATTAGCCAGGCATGGTGGCACATGCCTGTGATCCCATCTACTTGAGAGGCTGAGTCAGGAGAATGGCTTAAACCTGGGAGGCGGAGGTTGCAGTGAGCCAAGACTGCGCCACTGCACTATAGCCTGGGTGACAGAGCAAGACTTTGTCTCAAAAAGAAAAAAAAAGATTAAATGTAGTGCAAGTACCTTGTTAAGTGTAGAATAATACGCAAACACACAGGGATGTTTTCTGCTTCATCCTAGCATGGTCATAACCAGTAAATCGTAGAGAGACTAGAGGTGGGTAAGTGATGGGTAGAGTTGCTTGGGTAACATTTGTGCACAAATGTCAAATTAAGGTTCAAAAGTTGAACTGGAATTGTGAAATATCCATCGTTCATTTTAAATAAAATATTACCTAGTAGCAATTCTACCGACACTATTCCAAAAAATCAAAGAGACTCCTCTCTACTTATTCTACAAAGCCAGCACCATCCTGATGCCAAAATCTGGTGAAGACACAATGAAAAATAAAAACTACAGGCCAATATCCCTGATGAACATAGATGTAAAAATTCTCAACAAAATACTAGCAAACCGAATCCAGCAGCACATCAAAAAGTCAATTCACCACAATTAAGTAGGCTTTATTCCTAGAATGCAGTTAGTTCAACATATGCAAATCAATATATGTGATCATCAAATAAACAGAATGAAAAAAAAACCATATTGTGATCTCAATAAATGTAGAAAAATCTTTTAATAAAATCCAACATCCCTTCAAGATAAAAACCCTCAACCAACTAGGCATCGAAGGAACATACTTCAAAATAATCATAAGAGCCAGCTATGAGAAACCCACAGTCAGTATCATACTGAATAGGCAAAAGTTGGAAGGATTCCCCCTGAGGACAGGAACATGACAAAGATGCTTACTCTCACCCCTCCTATTCTGCATAGTACCGGAAGTCCCAGCCATAGGGATTGGGCAAGAGAAAAAAGTAAAAGGCATCCAGGTAGGAAAAGAAGAAGTCAAATTATATCCTTTCGTTGATAATATGATTCTATACCTAGAAAACCCTAAAGACTTCAACAAAAGGCCCCTAGATCTAATTAAAAAAAAAACTTCAATAACATTTCAGATTACAGAATCAATGTGCAAAAATCAGTAGCATTTCTACACACCAATAACATTCAAGCTAAGAGCCAAGTCAAGAATACAATGGCACATATAACAGCTACAAGAAGAATAAAATACCTAGGAATACATCTAACCAAAGAGGTGAAAGGGCTCCAGAAGGAGAACTACAAACACTGCTGAAAGAAGTCATGAATGATACAAACAAGCGAGAAAGCAGTCTGTGCTCATGGATTGGAAGAATCAGTATCAGTAAAGTGGCCATACTGCCCAAAACAATCTACAGATTCAACACTTCTCCTATCAAACCACCAATGTCATTTTTCACAGAATTAGAAGAAACTACTCTAAAATTCATATGAAACAAAAAAGAGCCCAAATAGCCAAAGCAATCTTAAACAAAAAGAATAAAGCTGGAGGCATCACGTTCCCCAATGGCAGACTATATTATAAGCCTACAAATCAAAACAGCATGGCAGTGGCACAAAAACAGACACTCAGAACAGTGGAACAGGATACAGAACCCAGAAATAAAGCCACATACCTACAACCATCTGATCTTAAGAAAATCAACAGAAGAAAGCAATGGTGAAAGGACTTTCTATTCAATAAATGATGCTGGGATAACTGGCTAGCCATATGCAGAAGAAGAATAAAACTGGACCCATTTCTTTCACCATATACAAGAATTAACTCAATATAGATTGAAGATTTAAAAGTAAGACATCAAACAATAAAAACCCTCAAAGAAAACCTAGGAAATACCATTCTGGACATAGGTATTTACAAGATTTTACATGATGAAGACTCCAAAAGCAATCACAACAGAACAAGAATTGACAAGTGGGACCTAATTAAACAGCTTTTGCACAGCAAAAGAAACTATCATCAGAGTAAACAGGCAGCCTAGAGAATGAGAGAAAATATTTGCAAACTGTGCATCTGGCAAAAGTCTAATACCTAGAATCTATAAGAAACTTAAACAAATCAACAAACAAAAACAAACAATCCTATTTTAAAATAAGCAAAGCACATCAACAGAAACTCCTCAAAAGAAGACATGCAAGTGGCCAAGAAACATGAAAAATACTCAACATCACTAATCATCACAGAAATGCAAATCAAAATCACAATGAGATACGATCTCACAACAGTCAGAATTGCCATGATTAAAAAGTCAAAAAATAATAAAAGCTGGCGAGGCTGTGGAGAAAAGGAAACACATACACTGTTGGTGAGAATATATGTTCGATCAGCCACTGTGAAAAGCAGTTTGGAGACTTCTCAAAGAACTTAAAATTATCATTCAATCCAGCAATACTATGACTGGCTATATACCCAAAAATAAATAAATCATTCTACCAAAAAGACACATGCGCTTTTATGTTAATTACTGCACTATTCTCAGTTGCAAAGACATGGACTCAGCCTAGGTACCCACCGATGATGGACTGGATAACGAAAATGTGGTACATCTCCTATACACAATGGAATACTATGCAGCCATTAAAAAAGAACAAAATCACATCCTTTGCAGCAATGTGGATGCAGCTGGAATCCATTATCTTAAGCAAGTTAACACTGGAACAGAAAAACAAATACCAGATGTCCTGACTTATGAGAACTAAACATTAGATACACAGGGGCATAAAGATAGGAATAGTAGACAACAGGAACTACTAGAAAGAGAAAGAGCAGGGAACAAGGGCTGAAAAACTGCCTATCAGGTACTATGCTCACTGCCTGGGTGATGGGATCATTTATACCCCAAACTTGAGTGTCATACCATATATCCATATAAAAAACCTACCCATGTGCCCCCTGAATCTAAAATAAAAGTTGAAATTATAATAAAAAAAATTTTAAAGATATTCTCATAGAAATAAAAATAATACCCGGTAACAAAAACTTCTACTTTCTTATATTTTTTATTTTTACAAATATTTAGGCCAATGGTCCTATTTGAGGAAGCATTCTAAAATTAATACAGAAGTGAACTGTACGTTATTTTCTGGGAAGAAGAATAATTAAGTTGTAGGCATGTTATTGGTATCACATCTAAATGGTAATAAAAGGTATAATATATGGAAGGTTAAAATTCAGGGAAAAAGGAAGAGAGAATAAGTTATTACCTTTTAGTAATAATGTGAAAATTTAGTTTAGACACTAGGAAATATTTCTCTGACATTAAGGGCTTTATCCTACATGGAATTTTACCACTGCAGTCTTTCCCAGAGGTCTTCTAAAATAGTTTATAACCTAATCTGTCTGGTCATGGTAATTTGATTTATAACGGAAAACAATCTAAATGACTAATAAGAGCGAATGGGTAAATTATGGTACAAGACTCTGGAATATTTAGGTAGCCATTAGAAATTAAAATATGGTAGCTAAGTAGCAGCATACTAAAATTCTTGTGGTAGGATACTCAGTGAAAAAAGTATGCACAACTTTATAGTATGATTACTATTCTTTAAAAAGTAGGTATGAATATGAATTAAGATTGAATGAGAACGCAGAACAATAAAAATGATTCATAGGGTTACATGGTATCATTGTGGGAAAAAAAAAAGTTTTCCCAATTATTTGTGTGTAACAAGTGAAAGCATATATTTTTAAAAGTGTTCCTCTCTTTTGAAGTGTAACTGGCAGACTCAGAAAACCCCTTCCAGTCTCAAGATTCCTAAATTCCTGAGTTGCAAGGAGGCAATGCCCAAAGAGTATAGCATTCCTAAGCATCACTAGTTTCCATTAAAACCCAATTTGTGGAATTAAAAATCAATTTCATGGAAATGAATTTGAGCAGTCTTTTCATTAGAGTGCACTTGGTCTAAATGAGTTTGGAGTGATTGTAATAGCCCTTCCTGCACTGTTATTTATAAAGGTGAAATCTGATGTATTTTTGCTCTTACGCTACTGAGAAACAACATATCGCTGAGAGTTTTCAAACTTCCAGGTGTTAGTCGCTCTTGCTCCCTGAAGATCCTCTCAAGGAAGTTATAGAAGTCCAACAGAATGAGAATCCTTCAGCGAAAGTCAACCAAGGCCTCCCTTTATTGAGTAGAGCAGATAAAGCCCTCTCGTTGTGGGACCAAAATGGGAAGAGGCAATGACCAGAGTCAGACTCTTTCCCAAGTGCAAGAGGCACTCTTGCTTCCATAGTAAAAGAAGGTTGTGAGAAGGGTGTATCATGTCTATGTTTCCAGGTGGAGAACTATACACTTGCTTCAACATTTTAAACCTTCTGTTAATGAATATGCATGCGTGCACACACACACACACAGAGAGAGACAGAGAGAGAGGGAGAGAGAGATTGAGCTATGAGACCATGCTGCACAAATATCTGACTTCAAAGAAAGTAATTGACCAAGGACCCCAGCTGCTGCACTCTGAAATCTATCACTGTGCCAACAGCGCCACACTTCCCCAGTGACTGAGAACAGCAGGGAACACAGGCCTTTCCTGGGAGAGATGGGACTCCTCAAATTTAATCCCCAACAGTTTTACCAAACCATCCTTAGATTACAGGGGAATCAAGGATGAATTCGCCCAACTTTGTTGACTGTTCTTTACTTGGGGTCAGACTGACATCACAGTTTCTTGTATTTTTCTCTCATAAAATAGTTGCATATTTAATCCCATCTTGACAATGGCTTCCTAGAGGATATATATGTGTGTGTGTGCATACATATGTACATACGTGACTACGATGCACACATATATACACACATACACACATATATTTATATGTATACCTATGGGCATAAGTATATGTATATACCTTTAAATCACAATTTATCTCCATTTGATGGGCATTAGTTGTGTCAAATTTTTGCCATTATAAAAATACCCATATATCCCATTTTTCTAATTATTTCACTGTTTCTTTAGGGAGAGTCTTTTTGTTTGTTTGTTTTTTAAGCTTGCCACAGTGACTGTGACTGTCCCTTGTGGAATACCTCCAAAGAACTCCCAGAGCCAATGCCACACCTAACACTTATTTTCCAATGTATAGATTTTCTGATATGGCTAGAATTTCTCTGGCAAATGAGCTTCAGGCCTTCTCGTGTTAGTATGCAGAGCAAAGAAGTGAGGAACTAGCCTTTGGCAGGTTCCTCCGCAAGGCAGTGCAGCAAGGAGGGGAAGGGTTTTTGGCCACGTCTGTGGTCTCTTCATTCTCTTCTTGCTGTCACTCTTGACCCAGATGCTGCTCTCCTTCTCTTAGCTGGTATCCATTAGAGTTCTTGATTACAAGCAACCGAAATTGATTCTGCTTCACTTCAGCCAGAGAGAAGTTGTCAGGAGGATATCGGGGGCTCACAATCAATAGGCGGCTGGAGGATCAGTCTTGAGAGCTCCAGGGCTGGGCTGCAGGAACATAGTGAGGATCTTTTACCAGGAGAGCCTAGAGAGTGAACCTCCAGGATAAATAGGCTCCAGGGATTCCTGGTCCTTGCTTCGCCTTCCCAAGATTCAAATCCTGGGAGACACCCACGGAGGCATCCCTGAGACAGAGGGAGACTTTAGTACCTATGGCAGGCAGGCACCTAGAGCTTTACTCCCACCAACACAGAGCCTGATGGATTGGAGGTAATTCCCCCAAATACACTGGGGAGATTTGGGAAGAGGAAAAGCAAACGTTGGGCTACAAAATGTAATAGTAATATCCAGCAACACCCTTTTATATATGTGCATAATCCCTGGGTTTGTACATGTTCAGGGACTGGCCACAACTGTTGCATGATAAATTAGTCATTGTCCAAGTGAAAGCAAGTTTCCTGATTGAGACAAAGCCTAGCCATTGCCAGGAGCCCGGTTGAACTGACTTAGCTCGTAAGTTCCATTTCTATCCAAGAGTGTGGGTTCTTTCTGACTGTCCAAAATTGAAATGTTATCAGTGCAAAGACAGCAATACCATCCATCAATTTCTTGTCCGAGGTTCCTCTCTTACCCTCTAGGGCTTTGCTATGGGATTTGCTGGCTCTACAGGCAGGCTTCATTGTTTGTCTGTTTGTTCTTATCTTGGAGAAGTTTTCTTTTTTAGCAGATTCTCAAATGTGATAGCACTGTCAACAAATTAAAGGCTGGGAAGCCCTCCAGAAAAATGATCCATGCTGTTTTCACTCTCTCTCTTCCTGAATCCACATCAATCATCTCTCCTTAATAGAAATGTTCCATTTTTTTATTTTGCTTAACAACCCTTACCACATTATCTTCTTTAAGAATACTTTTCTCAGTTGGGTGAGGTGGCTCACGCCTGTAATCCCAGCATTTTGGGAAGCCGAGGCAGACAGATCACCTGAGGTTGGGAGTTCAAGACCAGCCTGACCAACTTGGAGAAGCCCCATCTCTACTAAAAATACAAAATTAGCCAAGCACGATGGTGCATTTCTGTAATTCCAGCTTTTTGGGAGGCTGAGGCAGGATAATCGCTTGAACCAGGGAGGCAGAGGATGCAGTGAGCTGAGATCATGTCATTTCATGGCAGCCTGGGTAGCAAGAGAGAAACTCAGTCTCAAAAAAAAAAATACTCTTCTCTATCTACTTCTTACTTTAAGGAAACTCACTCTGAGCCACCACCAAGACCTGTCTATTCAGTGCAACCATAAGTAAATGCTCTTGAAAAATAATGGTAACGGGTCAGGTGCAGTGACTCACACCTGTAATCCTAGCACTTTGGGAGTCCAAGACGGGCAGATCGCTTGTGCTCAGGAGTTCAAAACCAGCCTGGGAAACATAGTGAGACCCCATCTTTACAAAAAATACAAAATAATAATAATAATGGTAAGGTGAGCATGCATATGAGATGAACTTGCTTTTGTCATAAAATGACATACAATGAAATTCATACAAATGAAATTTTGATTCATGGAAACAAATCCCAGAAGAGGGGATGTTCAGATTATATTCAAGTAATATGTCAGCGTTGTCATTCCAGGTAAAGATGGCTTTGCAGCAGGAAGGATTTGACCGAAAAAAGCGAGGTTACAGAGATATCAATGAGATTGACATCAACATGAACGATCCTCTTTTTACAAAGCAATGGTATCTGGTGAGTGTCTCTATGTTCTTTTGGACATTTCTCATCTTGAGACTCTGGATAACAGATGTATTCCCGTTTCCTCATTACTCACTAGGATATTAGCCAGTATCCAACTCAGTGACCCTGCTTGTTCCCTTCCATATGTATTGACTGTCTGTCACCATCTGTACATCTAGTTCTCTAATCTGCTCTCTTCTGGAACTGCTAAGTAGCCCTGGTCTCCTAGAGTCAAGGCTATGACCAACAACTGTTCGATTTCTCTTCGATTCTGAAAAAGTGCACCAGTGTATGACTGAAGACTTGCGAAACTATGTGAAAGTCAAATCAGAGTTCTGGGAGGAGTAATGCAGGGGTCTCAACAGACAGAGTGACAGGGACATAATGAAGTCACAGACCTAAGAGAAGGGATCCAGTGACTCTCCAAAGGGCTAGCAAGAAAGCTTGGAGACTAAAGAAGCAAAAGGAGCATCTATTAATACTTTTTAAACAATGGCAGGAAATCAATTCCATGGGGCTTAACTGATGCAGGCTTGGAGGCACTGAAGCCCACCAACAGTTCATCATGATCCGTTTGGATTGGCCGAGCTATGTTTAAAAAGGGATCAGTGGCTCCAAACCAACCCAGACTGCAGGGCGTATTGATAGAAAGGCAGTGACTAATTTGTAAATGTGAATGAAGCCTTGCTTTATTTAAGATTAAAAGGTGATGAACAAGAGAGAGAACTAAATTACAGCCTTGTGGACAGCTACATTACAGGAATTCATCACAATTTCCCTCCTGGAGCCACAGAGCTTGACTCTGTCTTATGCTTTTTGGCATGGAAGTTTGAAAATCCAATATGGGTAATTGAATGAGTGTATTCGTGTTAGTCAGGATAGGCTAGGTTTGTTGCAATAATGAACAACCCTCAGATCACAGTAGCTTATCAAAAGCAAGGCTTGTTTCTCATTCTTGCTACATGACCAGTGTTTCATAACTGCTTAGAAACACAGGCTGACCAAGCACCATCTGAGCTCTATTCCCACACTGCTTTCATCAGCCCCTCAGCAAGGAAAAGGGGTAAATTGTAGAATTTTTAAAAGAAACTCTTAAAACTTCTGCCTGGATGTGAAAAATGGAACATGAGATAACATCATTGGCCAAAATTAGTGATCCGCCATTCTAACTTCAGTGTGGATGGAGAGGTATAGTCTTAACATGTCCCCAGAAGAAAGAGCACAGCAAGTTTTTTAAAGATCCCTAAGGACAATCACCCAATGTTTTAGCAATGTGATAGTAGTCACTGATCACTGTGGGCTTTTGCCCATACAAGCTCTGACTTCATTATTTTTTTTTGCAATCCACCCTTGAGAAAACCTACACAGTACAAAGACACATGAAAAGACAGAAGTGAACATATTAATATGGAATTGCTCTTTGTTTTCCTTTCTTTCTTTTCTGAAATATTTTTGGGGGCCAGGGCGAGGAGCTTTAGAATTTATCTTTCTGCATTAAAACATGCACTAAAGGTGAGCCAATTTTCTTTAATTCAGTTCAACAAATACTTCTGAACAAGACTTAGTGTGTTGTTCAAAACACTTAGTGCACTGAAATTACAAAGATTAACTAGGACATGTTATCTCCTGCAAAAGGTGTTATTTAGTAAGAAGTTATACTCAAATAAAAATAATCCAAAACAAACTCTTTAAATTCAAAACATGAGGGAGAATTTAATCTTAAATCAGGGAGGGTTTCCTGCAATAACAGCTCTTCTTTTGTGTGTGCGTGACAGAGTGTTGCTCTGTCACCCAGGCTAGAGTTCAGTGGCTTGATCTTGGCTCACTGCAACCTCCACCACCTGGGTTCAAGCCATTCTCCTGCCTCAGCCTCCTGAGTAGCTGGAATTACAGGCACCTGTCACTAAGCTCAGCTAATTTTTTGTATTTTTAATAGAGACAGGGTTTCACCATGTTGGTCAGGCTGGTATTGAACTTCTGACCATGTGATCCACCTGCCTTGGCCTCCCAAAGTGATGGGATTACAGGCGTGAGCCACCTCACCCGGCCAATAACAGCTCTTTTATAGAAAAAGTTTAAAGATAGCGATCTAGTCATAAGATATTAGGGAACCGAAATGATGTTTGCATTTTTACAGAAAACACAAATTGTTTATACCAAAAAATGGAGAGGAAATGCTATAGGTAGGTTAGGAGGGATACTCAAAATTACCATTTCATGGAAGAGGTAGCCTTTGAACTGGTCCTGGAATATTATTAGATGGCTGTAGAGCGTGTCAAGTAAATATGTACATGATGCTTTTCAACACCAAACTAATACCATTCCCTGCTTTGAAATTCCTGTACCAGATCAATACTGGGCAAGCTGATGGCACTCCTGGCCTTGATTTGAATGTGGCTGAAGCCTGGGAGCTGGGATACACAGGGAAGGGTGTTACCATTGGAATTATGGATGATGGTGAGTATTTTGAAGCCTGTGCATCATTTGGAAATAAGAGTGTGCCTTTGCTTGCCTTAGGATAAAAGTTGTATTGTTTTGGAGATGCTAACCAGAGACAGAATAGCAGGATACTGGGCCTGATGACCTGATGACCACACTGTACCATGACCAAATCCTCACCTTTCCTCCAATCAGTGGTCCTCAAACTGAGGTTGCACTTAACAAATTTTTTTAATTAATAAATAATAAGCTAAACAAATGAATAAATGAAAGCTGCCTGTCACTCAACCATAATTTCTTACTGAGCCACTGCTTACACTTTACCTTCAAATGTCTTCTAAACCTGTTTATATTTACCATCAATTTCTCTAGACCCACACTATCCAAAGTAGTCACCACTAGCCATATGTGCCTGTTTAACTTTACTTTTTAATTAATTAAAGCTAAATAAAATGTAAAATTCAATTCCTCAGTCACACTGGCCTCAAGTTCTTGATACCCACATGGGTCTAGCAGCTGCTGAAATTCAATTCCATTTCCATCATCACAGAAAGCTACATTAGTATGACTTTAGATCCATAAAACAACTTTTCAATAACAAGATTGAGGCTTGGGGAAATTTGACTTTATTTCTGCTTTCAGAATGAACCCTTGTAAAGTAGCCTTTGAAAACCTTTTATTGTAGACACCCCTTACATGTTATTCTATCCTGCGTGCCTACCAGAGACTTAGCAGAGCTTCGTTTTCTATAGTTTGTGATACGAAAACCAATGGGTTTGATGATTGGCGTTTTCCCAACTACATGCCTCCTTGGCCCTGCCAAGATTCTGGAGAATTGCCGCCTGTAGTCATTTCATTGGTGATGTGTTATTGCCCTCCATCACACATCTGGGTCCGCCAGCAAAAAGCTCCACCGTGCATTATTGATCCAATTACATATAAAGGCTACACAGAGATGGAACAATGGAGCCTTTCCTGTCTGAAGATCATCAAAGAACACTATGTTCCTTAAAGCCAGGCTTTGAAGCAGAAACGACGGAGGAAAACAAAAGGAGCCAGCCTGCTTAAAACCTGCATTGTCTTGTGTGGGCTCATTAAATATCAACATAAAAACAATGTCTCGATGTTTTCTGATGTGTGAGACATTTTTAAGTGGATGTAAAAGCTTCCTCCAGAGGCCAAGGGCTCTCACAAGAAGAAAGCAGCCCTGCATGAGAGCGTGTGTGCTCAGATGTCAGAAATTTATAAATGTTTCTTCCTTCCTAACACTTGTTCTTGGAAACCGTTTCAAAGGGGTTAAGGCCAACTCACCCAGAAAAAAGACGCATCAGGGTTTGGGGGAAACCTACCTAGGAGATACTGTGATGACCATTTCTAACGGCAGATCTACTGGGTATCCCCAGCTGGGAATCAGAGAAGCCACCCTAAAAATGATTCTAAAGTGCCAACACATGCACATTGCTCTGCTCTTAGGAAACCTCCAAGAGTACTGTAGATGCCCATCTCAGAATTCTTTAACTGAAGCTCCTTGACTGACTCCTAAAGTCATCAGCTCCTGACTCATTTCCACAAGGAGGGGGAAGCCCTTTAGAAAGACTCAGCAGAATTTCTCTTTTGATGATCTTTCTTCAGCTGATTAATGGCCTTCAGGTTCCCAAAAAAAGTAAAGTCTGCCCCCGCCAATTACAATTCCTGGTTTCTTCTTTGCTTTAATCAATTACTACTGAAGAATGAAGCATTCCAACATTGAGTGGTTTAGAAAAACAACAATGTTATTATCTCTCATAGTTCTGTGGGTTGCTGGAGTTCAGCTGGACAGCTCTGCAAGTTCCACTGGGGTCTATGATGCAGGTGGAGTCAGAAGGCAGTTGAGGCTGGAGTCAACTAGAGGCTCCACTGGGAGGCTGAAACGGCTCAGCCTCCCTCTCTCTTCGTGGAGTCTGAGGGCCCCTCCTCTCCTCTCACGAGGCCCCCAGCAAAGTGAATGGATTTCTTATAGTGGCTCAAGACTCCCAAGTGTAGGCATTCCAAGAAAGAATAAGCAGAAGCTGCTAGTCCTCCTAAAGGCTGGAAATGGAATGGGCACTGGTCACTCTGCCACTTATTTTGGATGAATAGTTTCAGAGCCAATCCAGATTCCAGGCGAAAGGAAATAAACTCTGAATTGGTGGCCACTTTTAATGCATCACATGCTATTCAGTATGATAGCTGAAGAAAAGTAGGATGCCCAAGCCATTCTCCAAGTCCATTGTTGAATAACAAGATGAACACATCTGGGACAAGGGCAGTCCCCCACATGGTGAGGACAAGGACAGATACTCAGCAGCCTCTTGCCATGTAATTGGCCATCTCTGGCCTCACAGCTAGAACCAGGAAGGCTGGCAACACCGGTACTGCATTCTCTCTCTTAACGGTCTGCACGCATGAACGGTGTAGTGCCATGTCCCAGATATTTTCTCAGCAAGATATTCCAAAATAAGGTTAAGGACATACACAGACGCTAACCCTAATACCTGAGGGCAAAACTAATGTCATAGTCTATCAACACTGGCTTTCTATATGTTGGCCTGTGTGGCAAATGTTCAGTCATTTGTGTGCAAAAGTTTCAATTTGTGGACAGCCAGTTTTAATTGCCGCCTTCCCCTCTCTGATGGCCCGACTCTCAACTCAGCCATCATCCCCTTTGCTGGATCCAGTGACTCAATGGATGCTCAATAAATATCTTCTGTCTTCACTTAGGTACAAAGCAATGTCATTTCCACATGCTACATATCACTAGGAGAGGGCCTCCATGGTTAGCTGCTACACAAAGGGGCAGAAATTATTTCTGAAGGGCCTACTGGGACATTTCAGGTATGTGGATGTCAGCAAGGACCCCACTTAATGATGACAACTTCATCCCTTTTACTGTAATGGAATTGTTTAGAGTCGGGAACTTGACCTGGAAAATTGAATGTGACCATGACAAGACACAGGGATGGACAAGACTCGTTCAGCCCAAGAATAATTCAGGGCAGGTGGCTGGTTCTCAAGATCACAAAAGATCAGAGAAGGCATGGGTCAAGGCCCTTAGCCATTATCAGATGGAGTCAAGGAAGTGAGACGGATGGCCAATGAGTAAGGTCAGAGAGGGCTTCAAGTTGAAGTAACAATAAACAACTAACAGTAGAAATGACCAACATTTATTGAGTAATCACCATGTGCTAGACACTGCTTAGCATTTTGGAAATACGACTACAGTTATTTCGTAAGGTTTATAGGTATTATAACAATCCCCATTTTACAGATGAAAAAACTGAGGTTTAAGTGGGCAAGAAACTGCCCAAAGTCTCACAACTAATTCTAACCACCATTCTTGGTGCTTGAAACCTAATCCTTTGCTCTGCCTTCCTGGTGAGATGTTGTGAATGGGGGCCTCATCCATGTGAGTAAAGGTTGAAGCCTGAGGACCAGTCACCCACACCCTGCCAAAAGATTTAGAACTCTGCATCACCTAGAAAAGCAATAGGAAGGTCCTGCCGTGTAACAAATGATCCTGTATTATTCCATTTTCACATTGCTGATAAAGGCATACCCAGACTGGGTAATTTATAAAGAAAAAGAAGTTTAATGGACTCACATTTCTATGCGGCTGGGGAGGCCTCACGATCATGGCAGAAGATGGAAACATGCCTTTCATGGCAGCAGGCAGGAAAGAGAATGGCAGCCAAGTGAAAGGGGTTTCCTCTTATAAAACCCTCAGATCTCATGAGACTCATTCCCTGCCTCAAGAACAGTATGGGGGAACCAGCCCCTGTAATTCAGTTATCTCCCACTAGGTCCCATCCATAACATGTGGACATTATGGGAGCTACAATTCAAGATGAGATTTGGGGGAGGACACAGCCAAACCATATCAAACCCCAACACTTAGCTGCTTAAGGTTGCTATTTATCTTTGATCATGATTTTGTGGCACAGGAATCTGGAAAGAGCCTGGCTGGGTTTTGCTCACTTCAGGTTGCTCATGTGGTTGAGATGTTAGCTGGGCTGCAGTCTTCTGAAGGCCCAGCTGGGCTGAACATCCATGACGGTGCATTCCTATGGCTGATGGCTGCCACTGGAGCTCAGCTGGGACCGTCAAAAAGGGTGCCCACATGTTGTGCTTTACTATAATTTGGTCTTGAGGTCTTACTCACCAGAGTGGCTATAAACTCTGTCCTGCCCCGACAGGACTCCGGGGGATTGGCTGTGAATGTTTAAGATGTGCCTGTCTTAGTCCGTTCCCCGTGCTATAGCAAAATTCCTTAGACTAGGTCATTTATAAATAATAAATATTTGTTTTTCACACTTCAGGAGGCTGGGAAATCACAAATTTGGTATCTGATAAGGGCTTGCTCTCTGCTTCCAAGATGGCCCCTGGTCGCCACATCCTGTGGAGGGGACAAGCACTGTGTCCTCCCCTGGCAGAAGGGGTAACAAAGGGATGAACTCTCTCCCTCAAGTCCTTTATAGGAACACCAATCTCATTCATGAAGGTACAACCCTCACAACTAATCACCTCCTGAAGGCCCCACTTCTAAATACTATTGCAATTAGGGATTAAGTTCCAACATATGTTTGGAGGGAAGCAAACACTCGAATGATAGCATTTCACCCCTGCCCCCCAAAAAAACTTGTATCCCTCACATACAAATACAGTTATTCCAGCCCGATAGCCCCCAAAGTCTTATTTGTTCCAGCACTCACATAAAAGTCTAAATCCCAGAGCCTCATATACATGTCACCTAAATCAGAGATGGTGAAACTCAAGGTACGATTCATCCTGAGGCAGATTGCTCTCCAGCTGTGAACTTGTAAAATCAAACAAGTTGTGTGTTTCCAAAATACAATGGTGAGACGGGCATAGGACATATATTCCCACTCCCAAAGGGAGAAACAGGAAAGAAGAAAGGGGTAACAGGTCTCAAATAAGTCTAAAATCCAGAAAGGCAAACATAAATTCTGAGGCTTGAGAGTAATCTTTTCTGACTCCATGTCCCACCTGCTGCACACATTGGGATGGGAGCTGAGCCTCCAAGGCTCCTAATGACCCCTCCCCCATGGCTTCACTGGGCACAGCCCATGCTGCAGCTCTCATGAGGTGGAGTCTCATGCCTGTGGTTCTCCCACACTGGAATCACATATTAGTGGCTCTGTAGTTCTGGGAACTCAGAGTAGTGCCACCCCCACACTCCATTGGGCATTGCCCTAGTAGGGGCTTTCTGTGGTAGCTCCACCCTGTGGCAGTTCTCTGCCTGGGCCCCAAGGCTCTAGGGTTAGGGTTAGGGATAGGGTTAAAGAACTGGAGCTCAAGGCCAGGGTTCTGAAGTGACACATCTCAAGTGAGCTATTAACATGCTAACTAGGAATATGCACGTGGAACTCCTTCCTAGTTCCCTGAGGTCTCCAGGACTGTCACAGCTTCCTGAGAATTGGGACTTTTATGGATTAGCCTTTCTGAAAAGTTTCAAACTAATGATAGGATACTAATGATTAGAACAATATTATAATCGAGTATCTTTCATTTGTGTGCCTCATTGATTATGATTGTCTGGTGATCAGTCGGTACCCCCATTGGCTGTGAGGCACAGAGAGTTGTACAGCTCAGGTTCTGCGTCTAAGTCATCTGTGTTTTTCCAGGACCAACACTATGCCTGGCATTCACTGCTGAGAAATAAACAAAAGCATGAAATATAAGAATGAATATGCAAATATTTTAGTAACTAAAAATAAGCTGATTAGGAAGATATGCCCAGTACCATGCACCTTAAAAGATAATAAAACATACAAATATATTAAAATACCATCTAATTACCAAATTACTATTTTCGATTCTTCAGTCCATGATTACCTTTTCTGAATCGTGTTTGTTGTCCTTCACAGTTGTATCAATAATTCTCTCTTTCTCAGACCAAAGTCTCCATCTGTTCTAACTCAACACTTAGTCTTCCTTTTAACCTAATTTAAGATCCTTTATTTTAATTAGGCAAAATTTATCTTGTTTTAATTCTAATTTCTTTCTGGTCTCAAATTATCTCCTTGTTCCATTATTTTCCCTTGACAGAGAAGACACTACTATTTCTTGAATCGTTTTTCTCCTAAACAGCTTCCATTCTCAGAACATGGAACCATGTTTTAAAAATTGACTTCCTGTTGGAAAACAGATATTCTCCGTTTGTGTCTTTTTTTACATTTACATAGATAAAAAAGATCCACAGAGAGAATGTATTTTAAAATATAAATACTCAAAATATAAATTATATTTTTGATAATTTGTACTGAAATATATATTATCAAAATTTTTCACCTGAGTTCACAAAATTTAACCTATCTTAACAAATAGATGCAATTTAACTTCAACACAATATGCTAAAACCAAGCAGATATTTTTTAATGTTCTGTTCTTCTGTGTATCCACATTACTCCAGTGATGTGGTAGATCATAGTACAAATGATAATAAGAAATAAAATGTATTAAGTGTTTACAATAAGCTGAAGACATTCAACGGATTGTCTCTAATCTTGAAAAGTGCTTTGCAAAGTAAATAATAGTCCCATTTCAAACACATGGAAACCAAAGCTAAGCGAGATTATGGCACTTGGCTAAAGTCACACAAATGTTACAGTGTCTGAGCCTGGAATGGAACTGGATCTGCTGATCTCAAAGCCTATGCTCATCCTCAGCGTCACCCCGTAGCCTAAACTGACCATTTTGGCGGCAGGGTGGGGTTTTCGGTTTGCTTTCTGAGATTTGTTTGTTTCCTTTTGGAGACAGGTTCTTGCTGTGCCTCCCAGATTAGTGTGCAGTGGTATGATCGTAGCTCTCTGCAGCCTCAGTCCTCTCCTGGGTTCAAGTAATACCCCAAATCAGCCGCCCGAGTAGCTGGGACTACAGGTGCAAGACACCACACCCAGCTAATTTCCTTATTTTTTTTTGTAGAGACAGAGTCTCACTGTTGCCCAGGCTGGTCTTCAACTCTTGGTTTCAAGCAATCCTTCTTCCTCAGCCTTCCAAAGCACTGGGATTACAGGCATGAGCCACTTTGCCTGGCCAAAATTGATCATCTTTGAATTAGGATCCAGAATAAGGGTTAACAACTTTTGAAAACATTAGTCTTTAAATATTCTGACTCCTTTCCCTCTGAAGACCTCGGGAGGCAAGAGGGAAGAGAAGGTATAATGATTTGGCATGGGGACTATACTCTCAAGCAAGAGGAGGCAGCCATAGTGACAGCAATTGCTTCACTCATCAAAATATCAACAGTAAAACCTAACACATGTACTGTAGACCAGTGACTCTCAATCCAGTTACTAATTGTATAACTACCCCCTGCAAAAAAAAAAAAAAAAAGGAAAATTTCTTTTTAGAAATATGCATCCTTATTCCAGCTCTTTTTTGGAAGGCAAATCTCTAATGTTGGCCCAGCTTTAGGAAGCATGCAGTGAAGATAACAGCTTTGGGAAGGATTTAATGATACTTCTGGCTTTTAGATATTGCATCCCCATATAGTTATTAAATGCACCAGCTGCTGGGCCAATCACACCACATGCATTAATTTCTTTATTCCCTACATTGTTCTCACCCCCGGTTGGTCAAAAAGGAAAACTAGCACAGAAAGTCCAAGCAACTTGCCCAAAGCCTTGCAGGCAGTTATCGGGGTGGTTGGGACTCACAGGCCTGTCTTTGACTCCAAAAATCTATGTTCGCAACCATTATGCTAGATGGTATCAAGAACCTGCCTGTTTCTTGGAGGGCTAGATGCTCAGGTGTAACTGCTGCAAAGATTATATGGTTTTGCAAACCCAAATGAGAGCTTTTCAATTGTCCTTGAAGTTTCATGATGCTTTCTGAGGTCCAAGTGTCTGCTGAAACTCAGCAGTGCTCATAGCCCATGATTTTACCCTTGGAATGACTACTAGGCAACAAGACAGGCCACCATTCAGGAAAAAGCAGGACTCCTGCTGAGACGTCAAGCTTCAGGCTTCCTAGAAAGCCACATTCTGAGGAGACAAACTTCAGCTCCCAACCAGCAACACCTCGCTGGAAACCATTTGCCTTTGCCTAATGGCTTTTCTCGCCCGGCCATGTTCTCTTATTATTTCCATGGCAGAGTACATTCTCCTAATCCATTGCTGTCCATGCCCTGTTAAATAATAATCACTTTTCCTCCCCAGGGCAAGTTTCATTTCAGAGAAATGCCAGTTGATGCTTTAAAAATGTCAAGATTTCTACAAATCTCTTTTAGATCAGTGCTCTGATGAGCCATCCATCTCACTGTCACAAAGCCCCTTAGTGCTGACATTTATGTCAGAAGTGTTATCCTTGGGCCTCAGACTCTAATTGGCTTCACTCTCAAGTGTGTCTGGGGCAGCTGTCTCTCCACTCTGGCAGTGTAGCCCACCTTCACACCTCCACATGGAAGGCAGGTGCAAGGCTGGGAGCTTTGTGACGGGGCACTCACCCCCATGGCAAGCCTTCTGGCACCAGCACCTTAAAGAGGGCACTTTCTTGGGCAGCTTTCCTGAAGACACAGTGGCAGGTATTAACCTTCGGTTCCTGTATTATTGTTGTCTTTTCACAGGAATTGACTATCTCCACCCCGACCTGGCCTCCAGCTATGTGAGTACAAACCAACTCTGATGGGGAAACAGATGCATCTTAAGTGTCTTGGTGCCCCTGGCTATTAGGAACATGTACGTGTCTACACACATGCATGCAAGTACACAGGAACATGCACACACACACAGGAGTACACCTGCAGGAACTTATGCATGCACACATGGAGGAACACACACGCACAGGAACATACACACTCATGCATATGCACGAAAGAAGATGCCCGCGCATGCGCACTCACAGGCACACATGCATACACACACACGGACACCCACGTGGGCAGCCACACTGGAACTGTCCATCCCATTGGAGCCACAGCTCAGGCCACAGGCAAATGGACAAGGCACGCAGCCTGGCAGCGGGCAAAGGCAGTGGCTTCGAGAGAAGAAAGAAACCTGAAGTCTGAAAGAACAGAGTGTCAAGGAAGTAGGTATAGGAGACGCAGGAAGAGAGACACTTGGCAAGGTTTAAATCAACTCTAGCTGATGATATTGAATTGAAGGGTGGAAATGAGCCATTTGGGTTCCTGTTGGACAAAACCAAAGGCAAACTGTCAAAAACTGCAGTGACGCACATTGCAGCCTAGCCTTATGAAAGTAAGAGCGTTATATTTTTTGATGATTTGTGCCACTTATGACCACTCCACTGACTTTCCCCCACAACACTGAGCATTTAGTGTCCCTTGACAAACAAGCAATGTCAGCAGAGAATCACCGAAAGCCCTGCTGGGCTAGAACCACACACTCTAATTTTTGGCTCAGCAAGTCACACACTGCTTTCCTGATGAAACCCACAAGCCCTTTAAACAGAATCAATCACTTTATTTTAACCCCAAGGAGTATAAGATTCAAGCATTGGTGTGTTCACTTAAAATTATCCAAGCTATTTCCAAGCTATACTTCCAAGACCTCCAGATCTAGGTGTAATACATGTTATCTGAGTCACTGAAGAAACTCATACTGTATTTAGAAGAACAAGGGCTTGCATAAGAGAAAGGACAGTTACCCAGCAAAAAGTGTTTGGGGGTCACCAGTCGGGGTCATTTGTCCTGGAAGGCATGTGTATCTACATTGCACAAAGAAAGTGAGACTATTCTATATGTTCTGTGCACTGGGCAACAGGAAACGGGGCATCGAACAAGTCTTATAAATCTAGAAGAGTACAAATTGAGAGGAGGACCTTTTTTTCATATTAGGAAAAACATATTAAATGAATCATCGGCACAGTCCAGTCAGTGTGGCCCCAGGGAGAAATGACAGAAATTAAACCAAAGTTATATTCCCTGCAATGATAATAATCCATGTCTATGGAGAAAACCCTTGTAAACTGCCTGTGCCCAGCAGTCCTGTGTGTGGCGTCTGAGGAAACAGCCCTTCTCCCTATCTCCCTATGGTGCTTTCCCTACTGAACACATGAGTGGAGCTAGGCTGCTCATGCACTTCCTTAAAGGACTGCCCTGGACACAGTCCTTGCTGCCTCTGCCTGACTTTGGCTGACTCCCCTAGGGCTTCCGCCTTTCTCTGCCTCCTCCATAACTGCAGGGCCCTGGAGATGCATCAGGCAGGGGACTGCAAAGCGCTGCATTGCATTTTCTGCAAGGCTCTGATGTATCTGAGGCCGTTCCTTACAGAAAGCAAGTGAGGCAGGGATCGTGGCCTTCAGGGTCAGTGGTCCTGCCTCTGTGGGCTGCCCCTATTCTACCCTCTGCAGACAGAGGCATTGATATTCTCCACAGTCCCCTCCATCTCCAGGACCCAGTGCCTCACAGGGCAGCCATGTGGGATTCTGCTCACTTTCCCAAACCATCGTTGGGGAAATGATCATCTTGCCACTTGGAGGACTTCAAGGTGGTGTGGCGCCAGTCAGGCTAGAAAGGTGAGGGCACATGACCTGTCTCCTGTGCATAGCATAACCCCACAAAGACCTAAGACATGGAGACTGACCTCGGCATCCTTCCCTTCTCCCTGCCTAGCCCAGGCAGTTCCTGCCAGGCTGCTCCCAACTCCACCTGCCAGATTCGAAAAAGGTAGTCATTCATTTGGAGCAAGAATCCTCTGGGGTTCTGGTGAGCTGCAGGTACAATGTTAGTGGATGGTGTGATCCATCTGCCAATACCTTCGTCTGAAATTGGAACTTGAAGCCTCCAAATTGAGCCATGCCAGCTCCTCTGAAATCTGCAGTATCAGAATATACCTGAAGAATTCTATCGGTTCTGTGAGTCTCAACTTTTTTTTTTTCTTCTTTTCTTTCTTAAGAACATTTTTTCAGATTAAAAAATAAATGTATGTCCTCTGTCAAAAAATTTGGAAAAGCATAAAACAGATTTGAAACTAGCCATAATACCACCATTCTTAATATTTTGACATATTTTGGGGCTTTCATTTCTATGTGTCTATTTTTAATGAAATCAGGCTTTTATTGCATTTTCTTCCCTTCCGCTTGATATGCCATGAACATTTTTATGGTATTAAATATTCTTCAAAACATCATTTTAACAGCTACATGGCATTAGCTCATGCTGTAATTTATTTAAACATTCTGATCTCCAATTGCTGATCAATTCAGTCATTCCCAATGGGTATGTCACTGTAAGAAGGAGATGAGATGGCAGACAGTGACATGGGTGGACTCCAAGCCACACCATGCTAAGGATAGCTGAAAGAACTGAGAAAGCTTTTCCTGGAAAAAAGAAAACAAGCACACTGAGTATGTTTTCAAATATTTCAAATTCTCCTTGTAGAACGAAGCATTCCACTGTTCAGTAATTTCTCCCAAGAAAGTTCCCACCAATGGGTGGTAACCACAGAAAGAAGATTTTAATTCAGTCAAAGGAAGAACTGTCTAGTGATTAAGATTAGTAAATAATTGAAAGTAACACATTCTTCATACCTGAAAATATTCAAAAGGAAGATTGACGGCCACTGGTGCGCTGTTATTGAAGAGATGACAATGTCTATGCTGAACTTAAACTAGATGAGACCTAAGAATTGAACAGGAAATGTGATTTGTGCACAAAACTGCACATCTTGATAACTTTCAGTCAGAGCAAAGTCTGAGTCTTCAACATGGAACCTGACAATGAAATTATATAGATTTACCTATGGCTGTGAAAATGTCCTGCCTCTGGTATAGATGAGAAAGCTGAACATCTAAATATCTCATGCTTGATTCCTCAGCAGAGAGCCCAAACTGGCTGGTTTTTACTCTCTCACCCTGGGTAGAGTTCAGAGTGACAGCTTAGGAGCTACTAACCACATTCATCTTCTTTAATTAAAAATTTTACACTATCATTAACACAATGAGGATAGCAAATAGAGCAGACCAGCCCAGGAGAGCAGTGAAACCAGTAGACAGTGATAGGCTCAAAAATTGTTTGAGCAGAGAATTAATGCGCAGCTTCACACCTCGTTAAGTGACCTAATAGCTCAGAGGGGATGAGCCGGGGCTGGTGCCCTTTGAGAGAGAGGTACTTGGCGGAGTCTTTGCTTGGGTTTCCCTAGAAGCAGACTCTGAAGCAAGGGTTTGGGTACAAGTAGGTTATTTGGAAGGTGATTCCAGGAAGCAGGGGTAGAGGAGAGGGAATGAGTCCGGGAAGGAAAGGTATTTTGTAAACGGGGCAGTTATCAAATAAGACAGCACTATGGGCACTAAGGCTTTATTCCACCGGGGAACTCTGGGAGACAGCATGGAATATGTGAGCCAGAGTGATCCCCCTTGGGATGTGATGCCTCAAGAAGCTGGGGTATTTATGTGCCAGCTGCATCAGTCATTGGTTGAGGGCTTATCCCAAAAGATCTTCCTACCTCCCCACAGCCTGGGGAAAAGCCCTGGGCAAAGGTGTGGGTACAGACAGCTGCAGCTCACCAGGGACATGAAGGTGTCAGCCTGAAAGGGGATGTAGCAAAGTCTTCCCCAGAGATGCCTTGGAAATTCATTAAAGGTTAAAATAAATAGACATGTTCTATGTTGAAAAAACTCCTTGTGGTTACTGATTTATTTTCAGTGAGAACGGAAAACTCTACCCGAGGCTCTTCAAAAAAAATTACCTTATAATCAAACCAGGCAAAACGTTTCTAAAACCAGAATTATTTTCAAAGCTTGGTTATTCTGTATGTTAAGAGAAGAAACAGCGTATGCTGGTAGTCCACTATTCTTTCCGTTAAACTGAGAATAAAATACTTGGAAAACTGCAAATCGATATATAAATGTAAGTTGTTGGTGTTAATCTAATTCAACAACTCTTATACCGAGCCTTTGAACGCTGGGAGTGGAGGATAATCACAGCCACTTGGATTACTATTCTATTGCTCTATGATTGAATTTCATCAGAGGAATCCAGTCCCACTGGTAAAATTTCACTATTCCAAATAATTAAATTTTTCTCTTTCTACCCCAATAGTAATGACATGAAATGGGTACAAGCCAAGAGACTATTTTAAACCAAGTTAAAATTATAGCCTTTTTACCCATCTTCGCTATACAAATTGGGAGTTTTCTCTAAGTCAATACAATGGCTGTGGATGGAGTCTGCTATGTGCAAGCCCCAGAGGAAGAGAAATAAATAAAATACAGGCACTTTCTAGAGAAGCGGGCAGGTCAGTAAAGACACAGGCATGTGAGACGTGACTGTCAGGTGAGGGGCAGGCAGATAGGGAGCTCCCTTTACCGTAAGCTCCCAATCCGGTGAGGATTGCCAGCTGGGTTCACAGCTCTGGCCCAAGCCCAGGGGTTCTGCTAGGTCTGTGGAACAAAGGGATGCTTCTTCAAGAAGATGTGGAGTGTGACTTAGGTGGCAACTTTCAGGACATGGAGGTGGGTGGGGTAGAATGTCTCCTGCTTTGTAGCTTTGCTGAAAGGCGAAGAAATGGGTGGTGGGTCTGTAGAATCCAAGGAGAGCCTTCTTGCTGTGTGCTCGGGTTTTCTTGGAAGCAGACCCTGAGACAAGGGCTTGAAAGCAAGTCATTCATTTGAGAGGAGACCCCAGGAAGCACCGCTGGGAAGGAGGAAAGTGAGGCCAGAAAGGCAGAGTGGCCTGGGGAGCAAATCACCCCTGAGGGCAACAGGAGCTCAATCTCCCTGGGAAACTCAGAAGCAGTGTGGACAGAGCAGGCCTCAGAGCTACGCACCAACTCCTGCTGACCACTGGGTGAAGGCCACTACCCAGGAGTAGAGATGAGGTGGGGAGTAGAAGGATTCACTCTAGAGTATTCTGGCCTTCTCTACAGACAAGAAAAATAGGTTCGTGCAGACAGAGACTTCAGCATAGTTGCATGTGCTGACAGTTGGAAATAGCCAGCTTGCAAGGGTAGGATTCTGATCATTGGCAGTAGTGGAAACTGAGTCAAAGCTGAGAGTGACTCCTGGGTCCCCACTTCATGGCTGTGCAGCCTTAGAGTAGCATATCAAATATCTTTGAACTTTAATTTTCTCATCTGTGAAATGGCTACAATGAATGTCTTGTCAGGTTTGTTTCAGGATATCGTTGAGATATGCGTATCAGGCCTGGCATATAATAGATGCTCAATAAGCATTCATTTCCTTTCTGTCTTAAAAGAGTTGAGATTACAACTCTGCACAATTTCAGGTTATCTTGATGGAGAAGCAGGGGTGTGCCTCAAGAAGCCAGTGCAGTTGCTCATTGGACCTCTCAGTGAACTCAGGGTCTTTAAAAGAAGAAAGGGCAACTGATCCAGGCTAAGATTGTGAGGCTTAAAAAGTTAAGGGCAAAAAGCAGAGGATACCAACATAAATCTCAAAGGCTTTCAAAAATAACATCCAAGCAAAGAGAAGGTAAAGTCAGGAACAAGACCCATTGCTTGTGGTCAGGGATGTAACAAAGGATGCCCCCGAGGCAGCAGGATTTCGGACCTGCATCTTCTTCCCCATCACAGACCTTAGAACTAGATGAATATTCAAGGATGGTGATAAGGGAGGGTTAATCCCTAAAGTGAGCAAAGGGATTATAGGCAGCAACTACTCCAAGTGAGGTTTTCTCCCAGCCAAGAAAATTACATCTCTTAGTATTTAAGCCATTGCAGGGTGGGACATCGGCTCCTGTTCTGATGACTGGGAGGATGCGCCACTTCCGCACTCCATCTTCTAGCTTGGAAACTGAGTCATGCTCTGAACAGCTCTAAGGTCCTGTGCTGAGAATCTGTCCAGATTCATATAATCTTCTTGAGCTTTTCCAAGAATTCTTGAATGCAACAAACAGAGACGTTTGCATTGACTCCAACTCCACATCCTACCCTAGACCACAGCTTCTGCCAGGGGACCCTACAGAGTCTCTCTTTAAAGGGGTGAAGTATATTTCCTACCCCTTGACTTTAAATGGGCCTTGTGACATGTTTCGAGCAATAGAAAAATCTAGAACTGGCCGGGCGCGGTGGCTCAAGCCTGTAATCCCAGCACTTTGGGAGGCCGAGGCGGGTGGATCACAAGGTCAAGAGATCGAGACCATCCTGGTCAACATGGTGAAACCCCGTCTCTACTAAAAATACAACAAATCAGCTGGGCATGGTGGCGCGTGCCTGTAATCCCAGCGACTCAGGAGGCTGAGGCAGGAGAATTGCCTGAACCCAGGAGGCGGAGGTTGCAGTGAGCCGAGATCGCGCCATTGCACTCCAGTCTGGGTAACAAGAGCGAAACTCCATCTCAAAAAAAAAAAAAAAAAGAAAAATCTAGAACTGCCTGTGTCAGTTTGGAGCCTAGGCCTTAAGAGGCCTTGTGTGCTCCCACCTGCCTTCCAATGCCTCTACCATTGCCATTAAAAAGGCTCTCCTGCTGTACCCCAGAGGAAGCTGAGAGACATGGGGAAGAGCTGCCCTGCTGCCACAGCCTAAAGCACCACCCACGCTGGCCTACAGACCTGCAGTAAGAAGCAGAGCTAACTAGCTGAGCCCCACCAAAATCACCAAACCCCAGCCAACACACAGATACAAGCAGGCCAGCCAAGCTCAGCAGAGCTGCTGCCTGGCTGAGCCCAGCCCAGACACCTGGCTGCCAGCTGAACTGTGGACTTGTAAGCTATATAAACATTTATTGTTACGTGCTGGTGACGTATTATAGCTGTTTTTATGCAGTAACTGTGACAGCTGCCCATGCTAGAGCCCCTCCTCCATCCTCCTACAGTACTTGAGGTATATCCCAGTCTGAAGAGAATATTGGCTTCTAGGCCTACCCTAGACCTACTGAGCCAACATCTTTAGGGATAAGCCTCATAGTGGATATTTGTTTTAAAGTACTCCAAGATTTTGATGGTTAACCTACTCATACATTCAATCATTCATTCATTCAACAATGCAGTTCACCTATGTTTGACTACATCACGGCTGGATCATAAGCTCTTTGTAAGGAAGTGTGTACTGTGTATGTGTTTTGTGTCCCTCTTAACAGCACACTGTTAGGCAATATTTAATACCTGTTTGTTGAATTGCATTGAATGTTAATTCACCGGTATTATTGCAAGTAATACCAGGAACTAAATTATATCATGACCCTGTATCAATGATGATCAGAAACTGTAGCACACACCACCCTTTACGTAATTCCTAGTTCTCAACCACATCACAGGTGGATGCCACCATTGCATCCTTCATCATGTATGATACTGATCAAGGAAAGAGAGGACCCTGGAACCTAACTGAGGTCTTATGGCTGCAAGGCTGGAGAGAATATGATCCGAGAGGTGAATAATCCACATGCAAATAACTACAAGTGGTTTCTTTTCTGTAATGTCTAGAATCCTTCGAGTTGCTGGAGATGCAATTAGGTCCCTAGACTGGAGAGGACAAATTATGTTCTTTGGTTCGGTTCAAAATTTGGAACATTATTTAGGCTCCAGGGTTGTTATTTCACCAACAAAAGTGAATGTAAAATAAAAATACCCACCCCTACATTCCTGCACTTTTCCATTCTTCAGATGGGTCCTGACAGCTGACTGTCTCTGAAGCGATTGCCTGCTGAGATCTCAGAAAAGCTGCCAGCACAGGAAGTACCTTGAGCTTGACAGAAGTGTACCTGCACACTGGGCCCCAGGGGGCATGTGGCCTCCATGATAAAAGGGCAGCAGCAAGAAACAGGCACAGTACTCAGTCCTGAATGACTCAGATGCTATGAAGTATTGATCACACACATTGCCTCTGGCTTTTAGACTTATGAATATTTAAATAAGCACATTAATATTGCATATGCAATTGAGGTTTAAATAACCTTTGTTTCTTATTGAAAGGAAGGGCTGGCATTTTCAATGTGCTCTTGAATGCTGGCCGGATCATAATGAGCACTATCACCAGGAGGTCAGACCGAATACCGAGAAGGAGGACTTTTTAAAAATTACTTTGATAGACCATCAGTCAAATGACTATTACTTGACACTTGATGCAATTCATGTACTAGAGGAAACTGTCCATCTTTACAGGAACATACTTTGCTTTAAAAATGGGGAAGAAATGAAACCTTTCGACCTAAACTTATAGCTCTAGCTGAAAGCAAAGAAAATATCTGGTCAATCGGTTTTTTTAAATTGTTCAAGTGACTAGTTTTGTTTCATTGAACTTAACATTTAAGAAAACTGTATTGTTCCCATTGTGTGCAAAATGCTATACTAGGGTCCTGGATTATGAAATGTGAGAAATCCAGTCCCTGATCTTGGGGAGTTCACATGTAAGTATATAATTACATTGTGATATGCTTAGTGCTAGCCTGAAAATAAACCACCACCCACATGGGAATGAATACAACAGCCCTAAAAATTAGAGAAAGAAAGGTGCTTAAATGCAGTTAAAGAATGCAGTTCACCACATGGGGGATGAACTTGTTTTCTTGGGTCAATGCAGCATATGAATTCATCTAGAAGCTTTATCAATATGATACTAGACAAATGGGTAATTGGATTTCATCTGGAAATTTGCTTCCATCTAGAAACCTAGACTTAAAAGTAGCCCACAAAAATCATTTCCTTACCCCAAATTCCCTAAAGCCCTTTGACAAACTCTCATCTTTTTGACTAAATTTAAGTGGCTTAAAGACCAGGGTAAAGTAAGTCTTCCAACCCTTTTGCTCATGAGCGAATGGACTAGATGCCTCATTCCCCACAGAGATCATTAAGAGAGACTTTTCATAAATAAAGGACTAAATTATGGATGGATGGATGGATGGATGGATATGATGGATGGATGGATGGATGGATGGATATGATGGATGGATGGATGGATGGATGGATGGATGGATGGATGGATGGATATGATGGATGGACGGATAGATGGATGGATGGATAGATGGATGGATGGATGGATGGATGGATGGATGGATGGATGGATAGATGGATGGACGGATAGATGGATGGATGGATGGATGGATGGATGGATGGATGGATGGCTGAAAAGATGGGACGATGTTAATGAGACTACTGGGATTTTATTCCATTTATCACCAAACACAACTGTTCAGAAAAAGTGTAGCAATGTTTACATGATAAGCCACAAGAAAGTCATTTATGCAAATACAAGAAAATTGAAAGATTACTATTCTCAACTGCCTTTGTTTCTTTCTTTGTCTTCACTATCAGTATATATGCACTGAATTCCCAAAATGTGAAATATCTTACTGATGTTTTTCTTTGAGTCTTTATCTCAGAGAACCAAAAACCCTTAGGTGACCAAGCCTTACAAACAATTAACTTGGCAATAACTCCTGGCTGCAGCTGTGATTCAAAATGCTGCACCCGCTGAGCTGACATCCATTTTCACTTTGTCCCTCTCCCCATATGCCTGTTTCCCAATTGTACTGTCTTAAAGCCACAGTTCTGGATGTCTGAGGTGGGCCTGACCTCCTGACCCAGGAGGGGAGAAGTGGGTTGATGCCACAGGAAAGTGGGCAGTCATCCACACTGCTTGCCTGTGTCTTGTTGCCAAGCAACAGAGCCCAAGCAGGTGTGTCTGCTGGAGCCACACCTACATGGGATCATTGCCTGGGCAAATGTGGACCTGAGGGAGACAAAAGGTCTGATCCATCATCCAATTCCAGTTTTCTGAATCAGCAACAAAGACCAAGAAACAATGCCCAGGCCTCAATTAAGGAGGCTCAGTCTCTGAAGCCATGGAGCCTTGTAAAATGTGGTAGGCTTCTAAACTATGACACCTGTGTCCAAGAATCATGAGCACTGTAACTTTCATTTTGGCAAGAGCCCATTCTTACCTTTAAAATCTCTTAATCATTTTTCCTTGAAGAGAAAGACTTTATGGTAGGCAGAGCTGTAAAATGAGCCCCCAAGATTTCTACCCTCTGCTGTAAACAGTCTGTATGTTTATGGGTATTGAGTATGGGCAGGGCCTGTGAATATGATAAGATGTCACTCTTACAATTAGGTAATTAGATTGCATTATATGGCACAGTTAGAGATTTTTTTTTCAGATGTAATTAAGGCTCCTAATCAGTCAACTTTAAGTTAATCAAAGGAGAGATGATCCTGGGTGGGCCTGAACAAATCAGGTGAGCCCTTTAAAAGGGACTCTACAGGTCAGAGAAGGAAGAAGTCAGAGAGATTCTAAGCAGTGGAGACTCTGACCTGTTCGCCTTGAAGATGCAATTGCCATGATGTGAACACGGTCACATGGTAGAGAATGGTGGGCTCCCTAGGGGCTGGGGCCTCACTCCTACAACCATAAATGACTGAATGAACTTGAAAGAGGACCCCAAGCCCTAGATGAGATAGCTCCAGTGACACTTTGATTTCAGCCAGGTGAGACCTTGAGGAGCAGCCCCAGTTAACCCATGTTCAGAAACTCTGAGATAAATTTGTGTTGTTTTAAGCCACTATGTTTGTATTAATTTGCTATACAGCAATAAAAAAAAAAAACTAATACAACCTTCTTGATTATAGTGGATACTTGCGCACAAACTGAATGACTTGCCACCTCTCCGAATTAATAAAAATAGACCACTCTTCAGGTTTTACTTTTTCTTAATATGTTTGCTTTTATCTAGAAAATAAGTATACTCTGCCTATTGCCACATGGGGCTCCTTCATAAATAGTAATTCTGCTGCAACTGGAGGCTCAGAGAAATTCAGTGAGAAAGTTAAGAAGAGGTCTTGAGCCAGCCTCACCGAATTCAAATCTCACCTCCAGCTAATCCTTAACTATGTGACCCTAGGCAAGTTAGTCTCTGTGTCTCAATTTCCTCATCTGTGAAATGGGTTAATATGATACTGATTGTACAGTATTGGTGATTGCAATCACTCAATTCAATAGTGTATGCAAGGCCCTTAGGACCACCTCTGGCACATGGGACACTCTCAATAAGCATTTGACATTGTTAAGTTACCTGCCCAAGATTGCAGTTAGAATTCAGCAGGGAAGAACACAGGCCTAAGGTTGTCAGACCTCGAGGTATGTTCTCTTAAACCCCCCTCCCTTCCTGCCTTAAGGACACATATGAATTTGCAGAAAGCATTTTTAAAATGAAATTTAAAAGGGGCAATTGGTGTGTTATTCTAAGTTTTCTTTCCACTTTCCTGCTATACAAACATGCCAGAACTTCACAAGGAGTAGTTTTCCTTTATTTTGCTTTTTAATCTAACTTCAGACGAGACCAAAAATTATAGAACAAAAAGTACTTTACCCATTGCCTGTTTGAAGAGTTATATTTTCATCCTGAAAATCGCCTTATAAAATATATTCTGGATAGACATAGGTTCATAGAACTATGGAAGATAAGACATTTATGCTTGCTTCTTCTTAAAAAAGTGAAATTTCTTTTCAAGTATTCACACACACACAGACACACACACACACACAATATCAGAGATAGATGGAGAATTTGGATGAAAGAGATTGGATTGATTATTACTACCTAAGTACCTTAGGTTGGCTTCCCTGGAAGCAGACTGAGATGGAGATTCCTGATGAAGTGGTTTAATGGGTAAGGCTCTCAAGAGAAGAGGTGAGAGAGTGTAGGACAGGGCAGGGAAGGAGCTGAATAAGGATGTGGTCTCGGCTGGAGCTCAGCCTTAATCTGATCTTATGGGGAGCTTCGGGGCATGAATCTCATTACAGAATTGGTCTCTCCCTAAAAAAAGGGAACCAGCTATTTGCACCCCTGTGGTCATCAGGGAATCAGGGCAGCACCCACAGCATGCACTGCACATGCGTTGCATCTCTGTGGGCCTCTTGAATGAGGACAAGGTCTATCCCTTATTATTATCCATACGCTCCATGCTTAGCACATCACTTGAAACATAACCCATGTGTAATGACTGTTTGTTTGCTGAATGAACGAATGAAGTCAAGAGAAAGATTCAACCTCAAGGACTGAAAAGAAGGGCTCCATCTAAACCAAGGGCAGGAGGGAAGACAGCAGGACAGAATAGCCATGAGGTCAGCAGAATCGTGACCCCAGAGATGTCCATGCCCTCATCCCTACAACCTGTGACTATGTCTGGCTGCCTGCCCTATGTAAAAGAACTTTTAAGATGGACTTAGGGTTACATTATAGGGAGATTCTGCAGGTGGGCCAGATGCAATCATGTTTCTTAAAAGCAGAAGAGGAAAGCAGAGGACTGGGTCAGAAAGAGATGTGAAGACAGAGGAAGGGGCAGGGAGATTGCAAGCATGAGAAGGACTGAACCCACCATTCCTGGCTCTGAAGGGGGAGGCAGGAGAGCACAAGCCCAGGCACTGGGTGGCCGTGGAGATGGGGAACAGCCCTCAGCTGATAGCCAGCAAGGAACCAGGGAGCTCAGTCCACAAAGCACTGAATTCTGCAACAATCCGAGTTAACAAGGAAACAGACTTTCCCCTAGAGCCTGCAAAGAGAAACACAACCCTGCTGAGACCTTGATTTTAGCCCAGTGAGACCCAGATCACACTCTGACCTACAGAACTCTAAGAAAATAAATGAGTGTGGTTTAAACCTGTTTAAGTTTTCAGTAACTTGTTACAGCAGCCACCGAAAAATGAATACAGGGTGTCTTTAATGGAAATGGTGCTCTCCTCCACCTAGATAATTAACCATTCAAACCTCACAAGCAGTACCCACCGTCCCAGCACTGCTAGCTTAGCAGAGATGCAGGTAAACAAGCTCTGAGGCCAGCAATAGCCTGGACAAGCCCAAAACGGTTCTAACTGGAAGTCCAGGAAATCAAAGCCCCTCAGGAGGCAGGCATCATAAGCAAAAAAATTATGTGGACCTTGAGATCGATCCATCTCCTGGGACCTTTCAGTACTTGTTCAAATAGATGCACAAGAGCCCACGCCCTCCCACCTACCTACCAAGTGCTTTCTCAGAGCAGACACTCCACTCTGGACTGATGTAGGTGTGGTGTAAGAGCATTCACCAGTGTTTCCGTCCCCTTTCAATTCCTCCAAGTTACACAGCTGAAACTTACAACCTGGGTACACACGAGGAGGGGCTTTGCTGTGCTGAAGTCAAAGCTGTAACAACTCAAGGGATTTTCGAGGTGTTCTTGTCCAGTTCCTCACTCTGCAGAGGAAAGTGAGGCTCAGGAGGAAGGGGAGTTGTCAGAGGTCACTCAGCAGGTTAGAGCAGAGGTAGCCCTGAACACGGATCTCCAGCATCCTCCAGTGACTGCAGGAACCCGCCCTCTCCAGGCCAGCTCTCAACGCAGTGCTGAGGCACATACAGGGATGTTGCCAAGTGCTCAGGGGAAACCTGGTGCAGCAGAGAACCACCTGCAGATCCTTCTGTGGAAGCTGCATGCTTCTTGACCCCTCTCAGTGCAGCCTTCCCCCTGCCAAATCCTCACAGCACACTCTCTGCCACCTACAACCCCCACATCCAGCCACCAAAAGGAGCCCATTGGAGCAGTTTATGGCGTTCTGATCCCTTTGCACCATTTTTTTGTGTGCCCCACTGCTGCTTTGGTCTGTTTTTCCTTCTAACTGCCAGCTCCTACGGCTCATTTTATGGTGAACTGCCCTAGGGCTGCTGGAACCTCCATTGTCCCCCATGCATGGAGACCCGATGTGTCTGGAAACTTACATCCCCTCTTAGCAGCCGTTTATTTATGACTCACTGTGGAGTGCGAAGACCTTGTCTCATGTTGGGAAAATGTTGAGGTTTAACTAACCCTCCAGTGTTCCCCGCAGGATCAGGCAAAAACTACCCTTGCTGGACATTGCCTGCAATTACGTACTGGCTTGACTGCTTCCCCAGCTCTCCTTGTCCTACCTCCTGGAAACCTTTACTGATTTCCCCTGGGAGCACATTTTTAATAAATCACTTGCCTATAAGCCTTCATCTCACGGTTGGCTCTCAGGAATCCTGATCTTACATTAGAGCAGTCTGGAGCTTTGGGCAAAGCAGAATTTTCCATCCTACGTGGCCAAGGCAGAGAGAATCTCTGACATAGAAATAAGATTAGCTTCTCTGCCATGGTAACCCCGCTGCTGACTCCCAACCTATGGGAAATTATTTTTCACAAAGAAAGAATCCTTAATTACTAACCAATAATTAAAACCTGAAGCCGAGAACAGGAAGCCAGGCTTTGGCTCTTAGCAATGTTCCTTAACATCACCAGGAATATTATGGTGAGGTCTGTACTTTCCATGTGGCATGCTCACAACCTCTCCCCAATAAGTGCTCTGCTAGGCGGAAGAATAAGATGTATTACAGTGTGTGGGAGATGTTTTCAGTAAGCCAAGGGAAGAGATGGATTTTGTTTTATAACTCAAGCACTGCTGATTTTTTAAATAAGGAGTTCAATGTAAACCTAAGCTATTCAAAGAGCACTAGTTCACGGACTCCCGCTGAGGTATTGTAAGCCAAAAAAAAATGGATTATTTGGTCTTTATAGTCCTCAGTTTCCCCATCTATAATTGTCATCCCCAACAAGATTCTCATTGTCTCCAGAATCAAAGGGATATAATGATTATTCACAGGGCTGATATGAACACTGGGTCTTTGTTGATCTATCAAAAAACAGAAATTAAATGGAACATCTGAGAAGGTTCAAGGTGTTGAAGCTATTCTGGTATGGATGTTGGACCATCCTCTGTTCTTTTCTCCACAGCACCCTACAAGCATACACACATATCCTTTCTCTAACACGTAAAGAATGTTCCATTAGACTCGGTGGAAAGGAGCCAGTCCCTGAGTAGAGGCCTGTGTGATGACAGATGGGTGCTGAGTCATTTTGATACACTCAGCACCTTGCAGGAATTCTTACCAGGCACCTTCCCAACAAAAAATATATTACCTGTGAATAAAACCACAGCCAAGGTTCGTAGCCACTTCGATTACTCACAAGCAGTCACGATGATCCTATACTACATGGCAGCTTTATTGGGGAGTATTGATTTGTGGCTCCCTTGATAATTAATAACTTGCAATCCATCTCACCCTCCCATGGAGAGTTGATTGTTGGCTAACGAAGTATGAGGTCCATGTGTTCTCTCCCACCCCTTCTCCCTGCCGTGGTTCTGATATTTCTCTATTGGCTTCTGCAGAATAGCAGGAGTTTTAGTTCCCAGAATTTGCTGAGTATTTACTGTATGCTTAGCTTTGTGTTTTATATGCATGATCACACTTAATGTGCATCTCAACCCAGTGAAGTGGGCACTTTCTTATCCAGCTGACAGACAGGAAACTGAAGATCAGAGAGGCTAGTGATTTGCCTTGGCTCACACAGCCAGTGAGTAGCAAAATGTGAAGTTCACCATCTGTCATGCTGACTTCATTTAACCCAGCCCCCTCCAGCCTCCCACATCTCCCCAAATGGCATCTCCATGGACACAATGACTAACGTCCCAAACGTGTGCATCGTCCTTGCCTGCTTCTCCCTCTTCTTTCCCCTTGGCTGCCCTATCTGCCGGCTCTGCTCAGCAACGCATCTGCCTCTCTGTTCCCACCGTTGGCATCCTGGACCAAGCCAGCCTCGCTTTCCTCCTGGACACCACTGATGCTTCCTGCTTCCACTCTTACCCTCTGCAATGCGTTCTTTCCAAAACAACTGGAAAGGCTGTTACAAAGAACAAAGTAGGGGAGGCCATATCACTCCTGTGCTTAAAACCAACAGGTGGCTCTCTCCCTTCCCTGTGAGGCTTAGTACCTCCTGCCTCTGTCCTGCTCGCTCACGATGAGCCAGACTCTACAGTCTGGGATTCTCCCTAACTCAAGGCTTAGAGGGCTCTTAGCTCTTCCCACAGTTGAGTCCATCTCAACATTGCACAGCCTGTGTAACCACTTCCTAGTTCTTAAGATAGTCTCTGGTTTGGTGGTGTTGTTTTGCTGCATGTGTTCTCCCATTAAGCTGTTAGCCCCAGGAGGATGAGGCTACAGGGATCTGACCTGTCTTGTTCACCTCTATCCTCAGCACAGCATCATGGCTGGAACAGAGTGAGTGGTCAGTAGGTCTCTGTGAGATGGCTGGCTGAGGATTGAATGCTTGGCTTTCCTCTTTTTCTTTTGCCTTCACCCTTTAATTTCTTCTGAACATGCCTTCTCCTCGCATAGCTTCTATCCCTGCCTTTTTGCTATGCTTCTCCTTTTGTACTGCTCACAGTAGAATTTATTTATTTATACCTCAGTCAACACCAGCATTTTGTTATGAAAGAAAATCTGTTGGTCAATGCCACAGAGAAGACAATTTCCCCAGGAAATGAACATTTCTTAGTACTTCTTTAGGAGCTTCTGGGGAGACATGCTAAATTTCTTCATAGCCATAACCAAAAAACAGAAAGCCTCTCTATCCAAGGCCGCCTTGTCCATCCCAAGAAAAAAGAACTAGAGAAAGCAGCAGGAATAATTCTCTTGATGCTTTTAATTCATTCATTTGTGTTATATGCAATTAACAATAGGCCATCTGATTTCTCAAAGCATGCAGTTTCAGGCTAAAAAATTAACCTCGGTTTCTTTCCACTCAAGTATCAAAAAGATTTTGAAAAATAAAAACAAAAAAAAAGAGGAAAAAAACAACATGAGCATGTTCTTAACTAAAATAAGCTTTGCTTATCCACTGTACCACTAGAAGAGAATTTTCAAAATATGGAAACTCTATTCACAAGTCTCTCTTGAGAAACATGGTGTTACTGTGTCATCATTATTAATATTAAACTTGATGCACCATATTTACAAATCCTTCCAAAGGGAAACAAACCTGCCCTGGAAACAATACTTATAATTATAATCATGGATTCTACTGGTTCCTCACAGGGAATGCTTAAAATATCAATTTAAATGCAAATGAATCTTATCATTCCAAATTAGATTCATCCCATTGTGTTGAAATTAATATAGAAAATAACATCCAACACTAAATTATAAGTAATTAATATTGACACAGTGAAAAGTATACAGTCTCATGTTGATATTTGGGGAAGAAAGTCTTGTCTGTGTGTGTGCTATTGTGTCCTGTAAGCAACATCTAGAACACAATACCCCTAATGCCTAGTAATTATGCAGGATTAACACAGCAGAAATCTGAGAGGGAGGACAAATGGCAATGATATATGGTAGGGCCCAGTAAGCTCTTCTTTGGGTATGAGGAAAAGCATTTAAACCTGTATCTAAGTGACTGCATACATTTTTTTTTTTTTGAGACAGAGTCTTTTTCTATCACCCAGGCTGGAGCGCAATGGTGCAGTCTCAGCTCACTGCAATCTCCGCCCCCCAGGTTCAAGTGACTCTCCTGCCTCAGCCTCCCAGGTAGCTGAGATTATAGGCATCTGCTACCACACTCAGCGAATTTTTGTATTTTTAGTAGAGACGTGGTTTCACCATGTTGGCCAGGCTGATCTCAAACTCCTGACCTCATGATCCGCCTGCCTCAGCCTCCCAAAGTGCTGGAATTACAGGTGTGAGCCACCACACCCAGCCACTACATACTATTTAAAAATAAATTATTTGAAGCTGGGCCCAGTGGCTCATGCCTATAATCCCAGCACTTTGGGAGGCCAAGGTGGGTGGATCACCTGAGGTCAGGAGTTTGAGACCAGCCTGACCAACATGGTGAAACCCCATCTCTACTTAAAAAATACAAAATTAGCTGGCATGGTGACACATGCCTGTAGTCCCAGCTATTTGGGAGTCTGAGGCAGGAGAATTGCTTGAACTAGGAGGTGGAGGTTGCAGTGAGCCGAGATCACACCACTGTACTCCAGCCTGGGCAACAAGAGCAAAACTCCATCTCAATAAATAAATAAATAATAAAATAAATCAATAATTTGAGACTTAAAAATTAAAATTTTTTCACAGGCTGAACAAGGCGACCCATCCCTGTAATCCCAGCACTTTGGGAGACTAAGGTGGGAGTATTAGTTGAGCCAGGAGTTTGAGACCAGCCTGAGTAACATGGCAAAACCCCGTCACCACAAAAAAATTAAAAATTAGCTGGACATGATGGGGCATCTGTAGTCCCACCTACTCAGGAGGCTAAGACGGGAGGATCTATTGCGCCTAAGAGGTTGAAGCTACAGTGAGCCATGATCACACCACTGCACTCTACTGTGGGTGGCAGAGTGAGACCCTGACTCAAAAAAGAAAAAAATATTTCTCTTAAATGTAAAGGCAAAAAGGACCTTTGTCTCCTGTGTCCCTAGCCTAAGGGTTGGCTAACTACACAGGCTCTGGCCACCTGTTTTTGTAAATAAAGTTTTATCAGAACCCAGCCACACTAACTTTTTTACTTGACATCTGTGGTTGCCTGTGTGCTCTAAGGGAAGTGCGGAGTAGTTGTGACAAAGAACATATGGCCTGCAAAGCCTATAATGTTTACTATTTGATCCTTTAAGAAAAGGTCTGCTGAAATCCCTGATCTAACCAGTTGTCTATTGAGATGTAGGAAAAGGGTTTATTAGAAACTTAAGTCCAGAGAGCTTCAATACAGTTTCCAGTGACAGCTGTACCACCTTCTAGCTGTGTGGCATCTGGAAAACTGCTAAGTGTCTTGGGGGCATAGCACCCTCATTTGTGAGCTGAGAGAATTGAACTCTTATCTGTTGTAACTCTAAAATCTTATGAAACTCTCCTCCCTGCCAATAAAATCCCTGATTAAGAAACAAAAGCTGAATTCGTTTTGTTAAGGAAATGGAATTGTCAAGTAGTTTGGATCTAGTTAATTTGCTTTTGAGAATGACAGACATTAAGTCGAAGCATTGCTCCTTTCCCATGCATGATGCTTTATACAGTGTTCACTGGGGCTGAGTGATTTCAAGGAGTTTTGCATTCATTTACTGTCTTAGTTGGGATTCTTCCAAAAGCTGACTCTGAGACATAGATCTGCAAATCATTATTTTATCTGGAATTTGGTCCCAGGAATCACAGGTAGAGGAGTAGGGGAGTGAAAAGGGGAAGGGAGTCAATACAGGGTGTGCACAAGTGAGTTCCACTGTGGGCAGCTGGAGCTCAGCTCTGCTAAGCACCCCTAAAACACGAGTGAGAATTCAGGAGGGAGAAAAGGTACGGGTATTAACACACTAGCTGCTATCCATCATTGGCTAATGATTAATGCCAGATGGATAGAGGAACAATTTCCTATAATTCTGAGCTGTCATATCATGGTGGATTTGACTCCAGAGATAAAGAGATAAAATGCTGACAGATGGAAGTTGTGTCAATGTGCATTGACACGTTCAAAGCAAGGAGTTATGAATGGGGCATCTAATAGCATCTAGGACATTTATAAAATCAGAGGTCTCCAAATTTTTAAATCACACATCCCTATTTGTAAAAAATGTTGAGTAGTCTCTCCTAATACATGTATAGCTACTTATTCGGACAGTATATGTATGTGCTACTATCATAATTGGCTATGTAAATTATAAAACATATCCAAGAAAGACAATTTTAAAGGATAAAATATAAATAAATATTAAAAAGTTAAAATGCACACTCATGTTCATGGTAGTATTATTCACAATAGCCAAGAAATATAAGCAACCCAAATATCAATCAATCAATGGATGAATGGAGAAGCAAAATGTATTACATACACATAGTGGAATATTATTCAGCCTTTTCATCACCTTAAGATCCTAAGGCCCTAAGGCGTTTCTATTCAGAATTTCAGGGAGGAAACTGTGTTACATGCTGAAACAGGGATGCACTTTGAGTACATTACACTAAGTGAAATAAGCAAGTTATGGAAAGACAAATATTGTTATAATCCCCCTTATATGAGATATCTAGAGTAATCATATTCATGGAGACAAAATGTAGAAAGGTGGTTACCAGGGTCTAGGTTGAGGGGGAAGATGGGAAGTGACTGTTTAATGGGTATAGAGTTTTAGTTTTGCAAGATGAAAAAGCTCTGGAGATTGTCTGCACGAGTACTTAACATGACTGAAAATGTTACACTTAAAAATGGCTAAGATGATCAATTTTGTTATATATTTTTTACCGCTATTAGAATGAATACATTGTTTTTAAATCAAGGTAAAAACCAACTTAAAATACTTTCTCCCAGCACTCCAGTGGATCATCCTGCACATCCTCCCGAGTGAACATGATGCACTTTGGAGAACTTTGCACTAAATACCCAGTGTGTAGCCGTGTCCTTAGTGTAATCACCAGAAGATTCTATATTAAAACATAAAATCCTCTGCCCAGCTAGATGTTAAGATTCCTGTCTTTAAGGGAGATAAAACAGAATAGGAATGGCACCAATAAGGAGCATGCAGACAAGTAGATCTGGGTCCAATCCTGCCTCTAGACTTAGTTGCTGAGATTTGAAACAAGTTAATCAACCTCTCTCTGCTCCACATGCTGCACATTCTTCAGATACAAAAGCAGGATAGCAATGTATTTTCATTCAACACCTAGTTATTAAGGGCTACACTACACCAGGAACTATAGTATATTAGTTACTATTGCTGTGTCTCAGATTACCCCAAAAACATGGCAGCATAAAACAATGTATACGTGTGTGTGTGTGTGTGTGTGTGTGTGTGTGTGTGTGTGTGTGTGTGTGTAGTGTTTTCATGGGTCAGAAATTCAAGGGCAGTTTGGCTGGATGCCTCCGTGTTTCTCAAGAGGTTGCAGACAGCATATTGGCCAGGATTGCAGTCATCTGAAGACTCAACCAGGGCTGAATCCACTTCCAAGATAGTTCACATGATGGTTGTTGGCAGGAGGTCTCAGTTTCTCCTGGCATGTGGCTCTCCACGAACTGCTTGAGCATCCTCATGACATGGCAGCTGACTTCACCCACAGCAAGCTATCCCTGAAAGGGACCAAAATGGAAACTACAATGTCTTTTGTGATCTAGCCTCAGAAGTCACACACCACAATTTTGCAATGTCCTATCAGTTATATGGGTCAGCTTTGTTTATTGTAGGGGACTGTATACAAGGTCATGAATATCAGGAGGCAAGAATCACTAGGACCCCAACTGGGACGCAGGGACAAGTTCCTGAATAGAGAAGACATACTTTCTACCCTCAAGGACTTTAGCAGCTAGAGGGTAAAATAGACTCCAAAGAAATAACTGCAGAAATAATTATGATCTGGGTGCTTTGCTACAGTGGAAGAGTACTGGGTATTACAAATGTGTTTCATATGGAGAGCCAGATCTGGGCTGCCAGGTAAGAGAAGGTTTCCCTGGAGTTGTCCCTATGCTGATGTCTTAAGAATGAGGAGGAGTTAGCCAGGAATCTGGCAGCAGAAGGAATAGCTTGTGCAAAGGTCCAGAGGCAGGAACATGCTCAGCCCTTTCAAGGATCTGAAGAAGGCCAATGTGTGTGTGCTGGGGGCAAGAAGTGTATCCAGACAGGAAGGAAAACCATGGCATGAGATGACATTGGAGAAGTAAAAAGAAAACTGACTGTGAAGACTTTGTGAGCCATGAGGATTCATAACTTCATCCTAGGAGCAAAGGGAAGCTTCATGGTGCTGGGGACAGGGAATAACATTCCTGGATTTGGTGTTTTTCAAAGATTTGCCTGCTACGGAGACAGATTGGGAGTGAGCAAGAATGGAGGTGGGGAGAGCAGATGGGGGGCTTTTCTAGGAGAAAGATTATTTGCCAAAGAGCTGATATGGTTGAGAGAGAGAACGTAGTGAAAGCACCCTGAATTTTCGAGGCACTCCCAAAATAGTCTTTCTCTCTTCCTCTTAAAACAGAAACCCTCAGGGACACCTAAAATAACATGATATCTGCAAAACATCTATCTCTAAAAAGAGCAGAAAAAAAACACAATCACATAGTGCGGGCCTCATTAAGCACCTCGTAAGTTCAGGCACTAGGTTCCTGAAGGAGTCTTGTGCACAGGAGACACAGGAGAGGTGTCAGCAGTGAGCTCAGTGCCTTGCTCCACCACCAGCAGGAACCCGAACCGACCCACAGAGAGCGCTGAATAGCATTTACGACGCTTAATCAGAAAGCATGCAGCGTTGATCTGGAAATTAATTGGATGCTCGGATTTTTCGCACATCATGGAGAGTTAGATATTACAAAGATTTTGACAGGAATATATTTAGTAACAGTATCACTGATGTTCAGTCCCAAGCAGGGGCCTGTATCTACTCTGGGGCTCATTATATTTTGAGTGACAACGGGTGCTTCGTAAATCTCCTTTGATTATGATGATCAACCAAGTCACTCAGTGTCTTTAATAGATAATGAGAAATTGTACCAGAGTTGGGGTTTTCTAAATATGAAATCAAACTGCGATTCTCATGACCCACTGTGCTTTCATTTATTTAATCATTTTTACTTAACTGATTCACTATTTTAATAGGTTGTTTTAAAAGTTAACTGTACATTACCACCGTAAGTGGAAAATCTGACTTGCCTTATAAATAAGACAATCATAAAAATAGGTACAGTCTACCCCTAAAATCCTCCATGCACAGCCGAGGATGGGCACAGCACACCCTGAGAACTGCTGGACCTGGATGTGCTTGCAGTCAAGGGTCTTGGAAGGAACAACCATGGTCATCGGTTCACCGTGAACCGATGTTCAGCCATGATACAGGGAATGTGCCCCTATGTGTCACAGGGTATATATAATATAGGGTATATGTTCATACATTTCTATATTGATACAGGGAGAGAATGGTGGAGAAAGGGAGATCTCACAAGTAAACAACAATGAATATAGATTGAACCTGAAGAAACAATGCTCTTCGATTCATGAAAAGGGTGTGAACAGATGCTGAGGCCTGAACACTGCTCAGACTTTGCAGCTTCAGGGACCATCAGCTAAGAGACTTGTCTTCTGGACTCACTGCCTAGGGTAGAAACCAAGGCTTGTTTCTCTTTTCTCTCTGATCTGGGAAGCAGTGAGGACTAGAATGGATAAGGGCTCGGGACAGGATTTACAGCTGCTGAAAGGTTCCTGTAGCCTTTCTGTTATAGGAAAATCCTACAGATATACCTAAAGATAGGTATCTGTGAGGGTGAAACCTGCCTGCAACCTCTTACACTGTTAGTGCAAATGTCAAATAGTGCAATGCCTTTGGGAAAAGTTTGGCAGTTTCTTGTAGTGTAAACACACACTTAGCATACAACCAGGAATCCTACCCCTAAGTATGTACCCAAGGGAAACGAAAAATATTTGTTTGTAAAATGGCATATATACAGCAACTTTATATTTGCAAAAATTGGAAATAATTCCAATGTCGATCAAGTGAATGGATAAATAGGACCGTGATGTGTGTCTACCGTGGGATACTGTCCCACAACAAACAGAACAAACCACTGCTGCATATAGTACAATAAGCGAATCTCCAAGTGCTGTTAGCTAACAAAGACAAATGCAAGAGTACATACTGTCTGTTTCCATTTACATGAAGTTCTAAAGCAGGCAGAATTAGGATCCAGCGATACGGATTGGAACAGTGGATGCCTAAGCTAGGTGGAGATGAACTGAGAAGGGCATCACATGGTGACACCACTCCCCGGGGTGATGACAGTGTCCACTATCTTGATTGGCATGATGGTGACTCAGGTGTACATACCGCTAAGATGCAGTAAGCTGCATGCTTAAGATTATATGTGCTACTGTAAATTATACCTCAATGTAAAAACATCATTTAAATCACAACCTAGAAGCGAAAGAGCCAGTTTAGAAATCGGTTACCACCAAAAATGCCCTGTGAATGTGGGAAGAATGAGAGGAGAAACCTGCCCATGTCTCGCCTCAGCATTTCCACCGCCCACCTGCTCACCTCCCTCGTTTGTCTCAATAAATGAAGATGATAGGTGTCAAGGCACTTGGAAACTCTCCAATCGCTGTACACTCTAAAAGGGGTATTGCTTAATCATTGTTACTAATTTCTTAGAAATGCATCACTCTTTTTTCCATATTTGCCTTTGTAATATAGAATCAAGGCTTGCTCATCATCAAAAAGATTCAAACATTGCAGAAGTGTAGATAAAATAAAAACTGCAATTTCCCTTCTCTCTCCTCTCCTTTCCCTCCTCTGTACAACCCACTCACTTTCCAATTTTGGTGACGTGGCAGTTCTACGTCGATCTTTACAGATTTTTTTTCTCCCCCAACTGCAATCATACATTACACTGTATCATGCAACCTGCTCTTTTATTTAACAACATATTTTCTCCCACAATGTGGATACGCCATCATTTATTTAACCAAGCCCCCAATGATTGACATTTTGGGTTTCCCCTAAAGTTTTGCTATTATAAACTACAAGATGAATGTGTTTCCTTGACTACAGATCTTCTTCAAATCCTTGTGTGAATATCCCTTTAGAATAAGTTCTTAGAAGTGAAATTTCTGGGTCAAGTAGTACATGCAATATTAATTTTGATAAACCTTATCAAATTATTCTCTGAAAAGATTGAATCAATTCATAGTCCTCCCAGGAGAATCCCTTCTCATTTTGATCTCAAAGACAGGAAAAATAAAGTTTGAGAGAATGTTAAAATATTCAGTTTCTCCAACGCCCTTGAAAAAGAGAAGTGGAGTTGTCATCAACATGGCCTTATTTTCACTGCTGACTTGAAACGTCCATAACGAGGAAATAAAACACATGATTTTAAAAACTCAACAATGAGATTAATGAGAGTTGAGAGCCTATGACTTGAACATTTGCTGGTTAATAGATGTAGGGATGGAAACAGTGTTGTGCCAATTACTGTAATTAACCAGAAATGAAGATGAATGGAAGGGAGCCTCCTCTGCCTGCCAAGCTTCAACTTAAATGCTGAGTCATGAGCTACTGGTGGAGACTGGAAGGCACAACTTGGGCTAGTGCACAAGGAAGTAGCTCTCATTCTCCCAAATGTGTGCTGGGTGCACAAAAGAGACAGTGAAGCCCCATCTCTACAAAAATGAAAAATTAAAAATTAGCTAGGTATGGTGACTGGTGCCAGTAGTCCCAGATAATGAGAAGACTGAAGCAGGAGGACTGGTTGAGCCCAGGAGATTGAGGCTGCAGTAGCTACGATTGCACCACTGCACTTCAGCCTGAGTGAGAGTGGTACCATGAGAAAGAAAAGAAAGAGAGAGAGAGAGAAGAAAGAAAAAGAAAGAGAAAAGAAAGAAAGAAAGAAAGAAAGAAAGAAAGAAAGAAAGAAAGAAA